>NW_006921756.1:3791633-3793164 GCF_000298275.1 Orycteropus afer afer
CCCTTCGGCTGATGGCTCTTCTCTCTGGCTTCCTGGGTTTTAATCCCCTTTCTCCTGCTCTTCCTGCCTGCTACTCCGGGCGTCCCTGAGTTGTCTCTCCTCACCTGTAACCCTGGGGCTGTAATCCAGCTTTAATTTAGGGCAATTCCCTATTGATGTACTGCTGCAACCATTTTTGAATAATCTTCAGCAAAATTTTACTTGCATGTTACAATAATTATTGTATAATTATTATACAATAATTATAATGTTATAATTAAGTATCGAATTTTGTTAGATAATTTCCACATGGTGTTGGATCACCTTTCTTTTGAATATGCACAAATATGGGTCTCTTCCAGTTGGTTGTCCAGGTAGCAGTCTTCCAAATCTCTTTGCATAAATAAGTTAGCACCTCCAGGACTACATCCATTTCTTGAAATATCTCAATGGGTATTCTGTCAATTCCTGAAGTCTTCTTTTTCACCAATTCCTTCAAGCCATCTTGGACTTCTTCCTTCAATACCATTGGTTCTTGATCATTTCCTACCTCCTAAAGTAGTTGAACACAGACCAGTTCCTTTTGGTATAGTGGCTCTGTATATTCTTTCCTATCTTGATAGTTTCTGCATTATTTATTATTTTGCCCACAGAATTCTTCAATATTACAACTCAAGGCTGGGATCTTTTCTTCAGTTTTTTCAGCTTGAGAAATGACAAGTGTGTTCTTTCCTTTCGGTTTTCCAATTTCAGGTCTTTACACATTTCATTTTAACACTTAACTTTGTCCTCAAACCACCCTTTGAAATCTTCTGTTCAGCTCTTTTATTTCATCATTTCCTCCATTTGCTTTAGCTATTCTCCATTCAAGAGCTAGTTTCAGTCTCTTCTAACATCCATTTTGGTCTTCTCTTCCCTTCCTTTCCTGTCTTTTTAATGACCTTTTGTTTTCTTCATGTATGATGTTCTTAATGTCATCCAACTAGTCTGGTCTTCAGTCACTGGTGTTCAATGTGCCAAATCTATTCTTCAGACGGTCTCTAAATTCAGGTAGGATATAATTAAGATCATATTTTTGCTCTTGTGGACTTGTTCTAATTTTCTTTAGCTTCAACTTGAAATTGCAATATGAGCAATTGATGGTCTGTTCCATAGTCAGCTCCTGGCCTCTTTCTGACTGATCATACTGAGCTTCTCCATTTCCTCTTTCCACAAATATAGTTGATTTGATTTCTGTGTGTTCCATCTGGCAAGGTCCACATGTATAGTCACCTTTTACATTGTTGAAAAAGGTATTTGAAATGAGTAAGTCATTACAAAATTCTACCATTCACTCTCCAGCATCATTTCTATCATCAAGCCCATATTTTCCAACTGATGCTTCTTTGTTTCCAGCTTTCATGTTCCAATCGCTGGGGCAGGGGAGGCAGCCCTCTGGTGGTGCAGTGCCTAAGGCATTTGACTGCTAACCAAAAGGTTTGTGGTTCAAACCTACCAGCAACTCCATGGAAGGAAGATGGGGCAAAAAAAAAAAAAAAAAGATTTATAGTTA
>NW_006921756.1:3793762-3801085 GCF_000298275.1 Orycteropus afer afer
ATAACAACAACACATAACAACAATAAAATACAAACACGTGAAAAGATCAAAATAAAATATTACAGAATAAAGTATCACTTGCCTTTCTTGAATAGAAGAACTGAATATATATCGCAAGGAACAAGCCCATATATAAGGACTATAGATATGAATAATTCCAGACACCCAACTAAAAGAAGAAAAAAATAAAAATTAAAAACTATAACCACTTACAAATTAATACTTAAGATGCATACTTTAGATTATGTTCTTTTCAAAGTAATGTGATAGATCCTTGGCATTCACCAATAATGCATTTAAAGCCTTCATAAATAAGAAATCTGTAAACACTAGATCATGATAATTATTAAAAGCAAGGAGAGAAAAATAGGAAACAGATATAAAAGCAGTAGGCTAGCATAAATTAGCATAGAGTGAAGTGAATGGGCTGAATCAGGGAAATGACATTTTCTGCATAAAACTATTTTACTAAAGTTGAGAGAAAATGCTGTAACATATACATTTATTGTTGTTAGGTGCTGCTGAGTTGATTTTGACTTATAGTGACATCATGAGACAGAGTAGAACTGTCTCATAGGGCTTTCTTAGCTGTAATCTTTAAGAAAATAGAAAGTGAGGTCTTTCTCCCACGGAGCTGCTAGGTGGATTCAAACTGCCAAACTTTTGATTAGCAGCCAAAACCTTAACCAGTTGTACATCACAGCTCCTTGCAACTTATATAGGTAGCCCGAAACAGAAAGACTCTTACTGAATATTCCCTTGGGCCTCAATATCTCATAGCTAATATGGGGCCACAGCAAATAGACTATAAGGACACTGACTCCATGGTATACAGAACATTTGTGCAACTTCATCTTTTAACTTTGCACATACCATGTGCTCACATACGCACCCTTTCCCAACTACCCTCTTCCTTGCTACCATTCAAACCCTTAAAGGCACAGTTCAAGTTTACTAAGAAAATATCCCTCTTTCATAAATACTAATAGTGCTCAGGATTATAATACTCTTTCCTAGTTAGTCATATACTTTCTTATTATTTACCTTTGTATGTATAAATAGCTGAATATTTATCTCACTTTGATTATAAATTTCTCGAGGAGAAGTTTTAAAACCTAACACAACACCAAACATAGTATAATGCATATAGTAAGCACTCAATAAAATATTGAATAAATATAAATTCTAAACAATCTGTCTAAATGCTATTACCCATTAACTCTGAAGAGAAAGCCATTACCAATAAAGGAAATTTTTACAAAACTGACCGGCAGTGTATTTTATTCTGAGCCCTGGAGTTTGTCAAGATGCCTGAAGAATAGGAGTAGAAAGAAAGTTGAAGGAATAGGGCTCTAAGTCTTCAGCTTCAACCAGAAGACTTTAATTTTATCTCCTTTAAATTTTAGAATTCTTGCAAAACGTTGTTTTAGCTGATTCCATTATTAAAATAAGAACACTGAAGAACAACTAGCCTTTGTGGTATAAGGTGATCTAGCTATTAATTATATATTCATAGTATAACATTTATATGCTTATCATACATATTTTAATACATCTTTAGCCAAAAAGATTCCTATAAACAATGCAAAACTTACATTCCCACTAATGGTAAGGAATAAACCTTGGGATCAGATTCCAGCAGAAGTAATAATTTGCGTGTTTCATCCATGGTAAGATATCTAAATAGAAGACATTCATGTAAAAATAAAGTATTATATTACATACTTTTTACCTAAAATAGATTAAGTGCTGAAGAAGTAAATTTTAGGTAGGAGGAAGGATTCCAATGAACACTGTCTCATTTAGACATGCCGTACACATCTGAGCTATACAGGGAAAACACTTGAAAGCCTAAGAAGACTGGTGAGAGAAAGAGATACCTTAAAACTTCTACCTAGCTATTAAAATGGTCAGTGAGGATTAAACATCTTTCAAAAAAAAAGGTTTTCCTCTAAAAGTACCAACACAACTTACTTTAACCAAAAGTATTAAAATCAAGGCAGACATTTCCTGAATCAGACAGATTTCCCTGGGAGAAATGAACTCCACCTTACTGAAGTATTCAAACATCTAGATAACTTGATAAGGCTGTAACAGATGTGATCTCTCATCGAAAGAAGCTGACTTATGTCAGATATATTCAGCTTTCCAAATATTACAACCCTCCAATCACTATCAAAGAAATTTGGAACAATCATGATAGAACCCAAAAGTTCTTTTTATCCCTAAAATACCTTATATAACACTTATATTTTGTTATTTATTATTGGCAGCAAGTTTCAAAGATACGAAAAACTGTAGTACAAATGTTGAGAATCGATTTTATTGTTAAGCCTTTAAAATGCAAAAATAAAAACAATGCTTTAGTGATATAACACCTTGACAGTACCAGTGAGGATATATTTTATTGCTATCACAACCCTAAAATACAAGATAATGAATTTATCAGGCTATGCAATAAGAAGATTAAGTCTGAGTTGGCAGGAGATTTATGTATCAACAATGACTTACACCTGCTTTGAAAGCTCTCGTGCCTTGCCCATCTGATAACTATCTGTTCTTTAAAAAGAGTTAGCTCAGGCTTTCTATGATTTTCCCAGGCAGCTTGGCCATACTTTCATGCTTTTCCTCCACTGTAGATAAGCTCTATGATTGCACATGATGTTTACATGTAAGCAGTATGTTTTTAAATCTATTTCCAGTACAATACCTAGCCCAGAATGGAGCCTAATAAATATTAGAGAGAAAAAGTGAATATGGCCAGGGCAAGAAAGCAGTCACAAACTTAGTAGATAATTCTAGGTAGGAAGGGGCAAGTCAAATAGATTAGAGAGAATACCGAATGCTCCGGGTTACTATCAGCATGCCAAAGATGGATAATTAAAAGAAAGATAGATCATGCTTCATGTGCAGGTGGGCAAATTAAGGAAAAATTATTTTTTGGTTAATTTTACAAAAAATTTCTATGTCCCAATTGAGGAGAGCTTTATTACTCCATGAGAAATAAATGTCCCATTTAATTCTAATGTATTTTGACCACCAACTATCTGCTACTTTGTAATTTATCAACTTTTTCCCTTGCTTCACTCCAAATAGAAAGGTGCTCCTGCTCAGCATCTGGGACTCAAAATGGGACCTTCTTTTGAAAAAGAAAGTTCTTTCTTTTTCTCATCCTCTTTTAAACCAGCATTTTCTGAGGATAAGACTTAGTTGAATGTACAGTAGCAAACATCTTTGGCTCTACTGACCTAATAGGAAGTAGGGTGGAGTCAATGGGAAAGGAAGCCAGAAGTGAATTGCTTAGGGCTGCCTCTGGTCAGACTTTAAAGCAGAAGAGTGCCAATATTGTCTAACCCAGTTCAGGAGACAATAGGTAAAGAAAGTAGATGAGGATTCAGGGAAGCAACCCCGCTGAGAATTAGAAAGCATGCATTTTGGCTTATGTTTCCTAAGAAACTTACTAGTATTGACAGGAAGCAGGAGAGGATACTGCTTTAGCTATGTGAGGAAACTCCACCCTCAAGTAGTTGACAATTGGGTAAGCAAATCAAACCAAACTCACTGCTATCAAGTCAGTTCCAACTCACAGTGACTCCCAGTGGGTTTCCAAGGCTTTAAATCTCTACAGAAGCACACCACCTCATCTTTCTTCCGCGAAGCAGCTAGTAGGTTTGAACGACCGACCTTTTGGTTAGCAGCCAAAGGCCTTAACCACTTAAACACTAAACCATCAGAGCTCCTTAGGGTAAGCAAGAATCCTGTCAAATTTTATTCCCTTTCTCTACCTACAATGCTCACTCTTCACAAAACTGTGTAATATAAATAAATCCTCCAGCCTCTCTTGGGTTCACAATTATTTAGGGCACAGTAATGAAAACAGAAAAGAGACCAAACCTAAGCAATATATAAACAGTAAAATTATATGGAGGATAATTTTCCTTACATTTTTAAGTCACAAATTTAATATAATTTTACCACCAATTTTTCTCTGAAAGAAAATTCTATATGCAACAAAAATTAACTTTTTACTTTCCTTGGTTATTTATCATGCCATCACAAATCTCTAGCATGAAAACTGACTGCACAATTATTTCATATTATGTAGATATCTGAAAACATACAATTGTAACCAATATTTAAAATTTTGGATTAATTTATGTCTTACTTACCCATATTTATAGGTTCCTTGAACTTGAGAAATACTCAAACTACTGCTCAAGTTTCTTGCCAAGGCTGTTGGAATTATGGGGATAGGCTTCACAGGTGTGCATTTAAAGGTATTTGCTAGAGTTACTGCTGCCCAGTGAAAGTCAAAATCCACATTGTCCAAACTTTCCCTGGAAGTTATATGAGATCTTAGGGAAAGCAGCTTACCAAAGTCCAAGGAATCTTTGCTACATATATGGTGCTGCAGCGCCTAAGGAATCAATATTAAACAATTATTTTAAAACTCTGAAACATGAACATATCTCTAAAGCTTTTTGTTTTATATGGTATGTATGTTTGTGTCTACCACCTGGCTCTCAGTTTGTCATACTACAGAGGCTTATACATTGCATGATGCTGGAAGCTATGTCATTGGCATTCCAAATACCAGCAGGGTCACCCATAATGAACAGATTTCAGCAGTGCTGGAGATTGACTTCTGAAGATTAGCCAAGGAAAACTGTATGGACCACAACAGAGTATTGTCTGATATAGCACTGGAAGATGGGCCCCCTATGTTGGAAGGCACTCAAAATACATAGTGGACACAACAATTGACTGAAGCACACCAAGGATCAGGAAGATGGTGCAGGACCAGGCAATGTTTAGTTCTGTTATACGTGAGGCTGCCATGAGTCAGTGCCAACTCAATAGCAACTAACAATAATGTATATCTTGTACTAACAAAAATTAAATGAATTCTGATTTACAACATTTCAATTCTCTTGTTTCTTCCCTGTGACCAAAAAGTGTATAATTATTTCAGTGCAAATAAAATTTATTGCCTGAAGCACTATCACACATTTCTAACCTGTATGTCCAGCAGCACTTCAAATTCTTACTGGGGAATGTAACCACAATGAATAGTTGTTACATAGGGGGAAAATGCACATAAAGCAACACTGACTCACTCTCAGAGAACCTAAAGTCCATTCCTCTTTGATTCCTTCTCTGTTGCCCCAATTGTTGTTAGTTCTCCCTCTGTAGTTATTCATTATCAATGAGTCCTTGCTAGTCTGACTATAGGCTAGTTCACTCCTCTCTAACACACACCTGGCTTCTGCAATGGCCAAACTGGTCTCTCTGACCCAGTCTACCTGCCTTATCAGATTAACCACTCATGATTTGACAATATTTCTTCTTTTCAAAAACCTCCAATGACTACACAGCTCACGTGACCAAGATCAAATTACTCAGATGTGCATGCAAGGTCCTCTATAATCTGGCCCAACTTCTGCTTCACTCAACACTCACAAATTCAGCAAAAATATGTACCCAAATGGGACCCTGAGCACATCTTGCCTCTCTCTTCTCTTGCTCATTCTGCTTCCTCTTTTGAAATGCTACCTAGCATTTCTGCCCTCAGAAATAATTAATTGAATTTTAGGTCAATAATGATTAAATCATAAATTATTATGAATACTTCTCAGCTATGGGTTAAAATAAAACACACTATACATAGTTTAACTTATGCTGAATTAAGAATAATAAAGTTATTAAGTGGATTTCACCTTAAAAGCTGAAGTGAAGTCATCTGCATTGTGAACTGTCAATTCTCTTGAACAAATTCCTTGAGTTTCAACTTTACATGGAATTATAAAGTCCCCAGGAAGAGAAGCAGTTGGGGTTCTTTCTAAGCTTTCAGGTACTTCTCGACCAGGATCAAAGCGATCTACAGTCAATGTCACTCCTTCTTCATCTAAAGAATACAGATAATAGCTATTATATTGCATGCTAATTAAAAATGAAATCAAACAAACATTACAGCAAAGCACTTTAGTCATACTGGGAGCTCTGGTGGAGTGAGTGGTGCCTAAGCCATTTGACTGCTAACCAGAAGGTTGGCAGTTCAAACCCACAAACCACTCCTCAGAAGGAAGATCGGGCAATCTACTTTCATAGAGATACTGCCTTGGAAACCCAAGGAGGGGGTCACTATGAGTCACAATCGAATCGACAGCAGTTGAGTTTGAATTTTTGATTTAATATAGTATAGTAAACACTGATTTTAAAAATCACTTGCATATATATTCTTATACCTGACTAGATTTGAAAATTTATGATGCAGAGTGTCAAGTTTTACTCATCTGCATATCCTTGGGATATGGGGAGAGGGGAAGCACAAAGTTTAATAAATAGTTCCCTAAGTAAATTCTATTAATAGTCATATAAGCTTTTTTAAGTATGCTACCTTCATCCACTGTGAGAGAACCAAGTAAAAAGCATGGCAAATTTTTTTTATTCTGCTTAGCATGACGATAAGTAAGTCGGATGGTCTTTTCAGTCACCACAAGCTTTGGGTTTCTGAAAAACAACAAAAGGCATTTATGAGTATGGTGGATCCGATACCCTAAAAAACCCTCCAGCCACGAAACATTGCCTAGAACATACAATTTATTAAGATGTAAAATGTATTTTTTTACAGAAATATCATGGCCAAAGAGGGAGAACTACCTAGAAACCAGAATGGAAATAAGCAGACACTTAAGTTACAGTCTTTCTCCAGGCATTTGCTTCACATAATGAGCAAGAGCAGGGATGCACAAACTATGAAGCAGGCCTCCTATTTTGGTAAATAAAAGTTTTTTAGAACACAGCTATACCCGTATTATCTATTGCATACAGAATGTAAAATACAAATAAACTGTTTAAAAAATTACCATAGGACCCAGCACTCTCACTCGTTATATACCCAAAAGACTCGAAAGCAGGGACTCAAACATATACTTGCACATTAATGTTCACTGCAGCACTTCTCACAATAGCCAAAAGGTAGAAATAAAATGTCCATCAACAGATGAATAGATAAACAAAATGTAATATACACAGAGGGTGGAACACTATTCTGTCATAAAAAGAAATTAAATCCCCCATGTATCAACATGGATGAATCTTGGAAATATTATGCTGCTGTTACTCTGAACAACAAAGCTGGGTAGAGGCTATGAAAGTATCCACTATATTAAACTCAAAAAAAAAAAAACTTCACTGCCATCAAGTTGGATCCGACTCATAGCGACCCCACCTTGGGTTTTCGAGGCAGTATCACTATGGAAGTAGATTGCCCCATCTTCCTTCCGAGGAGTGGCTGGTGGGTTTGAACCGCCAGCCTTCTGG
>NW_006921756.1:3801185-3803590 GCF_000298275.1 Orycteropus afer afer
CCTTGGGTTTCCAAGGCAGTATCACTACAGGAGTAGATTGCCCCATCTTCCTTCCGAGGAGTGGCTGGTGGGTTTGAACCGCCAGCCTTCTGGTTAGCAGTCAAATGCCTTAGGTACTACGCCACCAGAGCTCCCATTCATTATATTATCCCCTACATATTTCATAATTTAAAAAGCATAATGAAAATAAATAAAACATAAAAGAAACCTCATTGTGCTGAGTAAAGTCAGTAACAAAAGGACAAATACTGTATGATCTTCTTGTACGAAATAAGCAAACGTATAGGGTATTAGTGGTTACCAGGGGTGGGACGGAGATCTGAGTTTCTGTTAATGATGGTGGAATCATGGAAACGAATAGTGGTGATCTGCTTATCATGATGAATGTAACCAATGTTACTAAATTGTACATGTAAAAAAAAGTGGCAAATGTCTTCTTATATATTTTTTCACCACAATCAATTTTTTAAATAAGTGAGGAGGATTCGAAGTGTGAGTCAGGAAAGGAGATATGATGACCGAAGTAGTGAGTCAGAGAGAAATCTGAAGATGCTGCACTGCCAGTTTTGAAGATAAAGGAAGGTGCCATGAGCAAAGGAACGTAGACAGTCTCTGGAAGCTTGAAAAGACAAGGAAACAGACTTTCCCCTGAGCTTCCATAAGGAACGCATCTCTGTTAATGCCTTGATGCTAGCCCTGTAAAACCCATTTTAAATTTCTGACCTTCGAGATTAGAAGATAATAAATTTATATTGTTTAAAGAAAAAAAAAAAACTTAAGCAACTCTGGGAAAAAAACCATACAGAATTTATAGAAATAAAAAATATAACCAATTAAAAATTCAATGGATTATGTAATTAACTGGGGATACATACACAAATGTTTTATTATTATGTAAACTGTGCATATATAGCATAAATTATTTTGTACATATAGCATATTTTACAATTTAAAAAGTTAAATAAATACGTCAGATAGCAATTAAGCACAACTAAAGAGAAAATCAGTAGAACGAAAGAATAAAATAAATTACTTAAAATGTAGCACATAAAGACAACAGAAAATATGAAAGAGAAGTTAAATAATATGGAGAAAAGAATCAGCAGGTCTACTATACATCTAACTGAACTTCCACAAGAATCTCCCTATTTTTTTGCCAATAGCACTATTCTTCGCAACTTAATGATTTAAACACGAATACTTTCTAATGTGTATCTTTCCTTCAGTCCCTCTATTCAATCATTAAATCCTCTAAACTCTTTCTTCAAAAATACCTTGTTCTTTCTTTCTTCTTGATCTCATTACAGCTACACTGCTTTAAGTCCTCATAACAGGTACCATTTATCAAATGCTTTCTAACTTCTAGGCACTCTGGCAATTGCTTCATAGTGCCTGTCTCATTTAACACTTACAAGAGCACTATGAAACAGGTATTATGGTCCGCATTTTATAAAAAAGGAAACTGATCCTTTGCTACCTTGCCAAGACTACATAAATAATAAGTGGTAGTATCAGATGGATTCGACCCTCCAGGTAGTCTAACTCCAGTGATAGCACCTTAAACTATCATGACATAAAGCCTTGTTGCTTAGATTACAGAAAACCATCCCACAGCTAGGCTGACTCCAGGCTCTTATCACTATAACCCACGCTCCTTAGTATATTGCTTTTAATGAATAATTCCGTTATATACAAAATCTCAATGGAAGCTCTATGTATTTTGCTTTAAATCAAAACTATGTATTTTTTTCAAGGTTCTGGTCCTACTCATATTTTATATTCTTTCTAATATGGCCTATCTAGTCAAAATCAATTTTCTCACTGTTCTACAAAGACATCATGCTAAAACATTATGAAAAACCCAGTTATTATATTTCTTCTTTTCTGAATTTCTACAATACTCAGACTTCAGATTTGTAGGATATTTTAAACGTGAATTAATATTATTTCTCAAAAGGAAAAGGAAAAGATTTAAGAGGAAGCAGAAGGTTGATTTTATCTGAGGAAATCTTCTGAATAAAAAAGTTAAGAAAACCTATGAGGTGAACAATAATATCAGGAAGGTACATACTTGCAAAAAGGACAAGGAGGCCACATGTTCTGACCTCCTCTAATCCCACAAGAGGAAGGCAGAATCACTATCAATAGCCCAAGGCCTATTATTGCAAGGCCAGACATGCTGCCTCCCTCCAGCCCTTTCTCCAACCGTTCCTCCCAAAGCACCACCACCTCTCTCCTGGATTCGATAACTCGCTGCAGTGGCCACACAGAACTCACAGAATTATGAGGTATGTTAGGGAAGCACCAGACTACAGTAATTCAAGTTCAGGAAGAACGCTCAGTCTCTCTCCCAGCCCACCATCCCTCAGCCAACAGTCTCTCACAGTCTCTCTCCCAGCAGTGCG
>NW_006921756.1:3804409-3804829 GCF_000298275.1 Orycteropus afer afer
AAAAAAAAAAATTTTTTTTAATCAAAACACAAGGAAAATCAGACAAATAATCCAATTAAAAAATGGGGAGAAGACATGAATAGACACTTCACCAAGGAGGATATTCAGGTGGACAAAAAACATGAAGAAATGCTCACGATCATTAGCTATTAGAGAGATGCAAGTCAAAACAACAATGAGGTACCATCTTGCTCCAGCACTAGTAGCAAAGTTCCACAAGACAGAAAATAACAAATGCTGGCAAGGATGTGAAGAAACTGGGACTCTCATACACTGCTGGTGGGACTGTAAAATGGTACAACCATTGTGGAAAGCAGTATGGCGATTCCTTCAAAAGTTGAATTTAGAAATGCCAGTTGACCCAACCATTCCATTACTAGGTATATATCCTAAAGAAGTGAGAGCCATGACAAGAACAGA
>NW_006921756.1:3805350-3823353 GCF_000298275.1 Orycteropus afer afer
GGAAGTAGATTGCCCCATCTTCCTTCTGAAGAGTGGCTGGTGGGTTTGAACCGCCAGCCTTCTGGTTAGCAGTCAAGTGCCTTAGCCACTATGCTACCAGAGCTCCCACCTCCTACTTTGACGAGTAGCAACTGGGATCTTAAAAGCTTGCAAGCAGCCGTCTAGATGAAAAATGAGTATAAATCATTAATTTAGATTTAAATTTAAAATTTATCTTTCTATACTAATTTTCTGACCTGGTAGATAGTATCTAATAAAATTATGAAAAGCACATAAACTTCTTGGACTTCTAATTATTTTTCAAAATTTCCACACTTGGCATCTTAGGTTCTACCACATAAGTTTAATTTTCGAAGCATCAAAAGGATATTATAAATAATTCCTCAACAAAGATTATAGAGGCACTGTTAATCTGATATGGTATCATTATGAAGTTTTTATTTTATATAGAAGAATATGAAAAACAAAACCATCATAAGAAAAAGTCATGGGAAAGGAATGGTGAGAAAGTAACGGCCTAAAAAACTCCAAACCCACAGACACCGAGCTGATTCCGTCTCATAGTGACCCTACAAGACAGAGTGCCAGAGCTTTAATTATATGTGACCTTGGCTGTTTAAGGAGCTCTGGTGGCATAGTGCCCAAGGCACTTGACTGCTAACCAGAAGGCTGGTGGTTCAAACCCACCAGCCACTCCTCGGAAGGAAGGCTGGGCAATCTACTCCCATGGAGTTATCGTCCCAGAAACCCAAGGAGGTGTCACTATTAAGTCGGAATCTACTCGATAGCAGGAGTTTTTTTGAGTTTATAGAACTGAGTATAACTGCCCCATAGGGTGTACAAGACTGTAAATCTTTACAAAAGTAGACTGCCTCATCTTTCTCCCACTGACTAGTTGGGGGGTTCCTATCACTGACCTGTTGTTTAGCAGACAAATGCCTTAATCACTGCACTACCAGAGCTCTTCAACAGCCTAACCCACTGCCATCAAGTCACTTGACTCATAGTGAGCCCCACTGGGGTTCCAAGGAGGTAAATCTTTACAGAAGTAGATGGCCCCATCTTCCTTATACTGAATGGCTACTGGGTTTGAACCACCAATCTTGTGGTTAGCAGTCAAATTCTTTAGGCACTGTGACACCAGAGCTCCTTAAACAGCCTAAAGTCACATGTAATTAAAGCTGTTGCAGTAAGCTGCCTACAATGCATTTGCATAGTGGTAAACTCCCTCACCTTCACTGTGATATGATAAACCAGCAGGTTTATCATACTACGGTAGCTTGTGTGTTGCTATGAAGCTATGCCACTGGTTTCAATGCCAGTAGAGTTACCCACGTCAAAAAGGTTTCAACAGAGTTTCCAGACTAAGACTAGGAAGAAAGGCCTAGCAATTGGCTTCTGAAAATTAGCCAATGAAAAGCTTATGGATCACAGCAGAACACTGTCCAACTTGCTTGCTTTGGAGACATCATCAGGAGGGCTTAATCATGAGAGGACACTATTTGATGAAGCAGAGGGCTGGTGAGGGTGAGGGAGACTCTCAGTGAGATGGACTGACACAGTAACTACAAAGATGGACTCCAACATGCCAGCAATCATGAGGATAGCGCAGGACTGACACACCATTTTATTCTGCTGTACAGAGGGCTGCCAGGAATCAGAGTCAACTGGACAGCAGCTATCTATATAAGCTATTAAATAGCTGAACTCAAAAGAATATTATCATATAGTGCACTAAGAATATCTTGTTCTAGATCTTACTTCCATGTATCATCTGATGAAGCTTCTCAACTAAAATACTCGCCCCAGTTTACTGATCACCTATGTTCTGAGCTTACTGATCGTCTACTATGTACCAAGCATCCTACTGGGTTCTTTTCACATATATTTCTCACTATAGCTGTTCCAGGAAAGCTTCATAATACATTTTGTAGAAAATGTGAATTCTAACTCTCCTAATTTCATAAAGCAACTAGGTAGTAAAGCTGGCATTTGAATCTAGGTGTGTCTAATTTCAAACCTTGTAATTATAGAAGCCAAATGGTGTAGCAGTATAGAATTTGGGTTCAAATACTCACATTCTTAGATGCATACTTTCAAATTCTTATGTAATTCTTGAGCTCTTAACATACATACATACATACATACATATATATATGTGTGTGTGTGTATATATATATATATATATATATATATATATATGATTTTTAATCCCCTTTTTTTCAAGGTGAAGAAACAGTCTGAGATTAAGAACATGTTCAAGGTCACAAAGCTAGTAAATAACCAATCTATCATGCTTATCTAACATATTTAAAATTTACCTATTCATGAAAGGCAGCATGACTTGGCAGTTAACAGCAAGGAGCCTGGATGAAAATCAATAGATTGAGTTGGAAGCCTGGCTTCAAAATTTGCTAGCTGTGACCTTCAACAAGTTCTCTAGGATATTAGCACCTTCTTGTAGAGTTACAGTGAATATTAAATAAGGCAATACATGTAAAAGGAGTCCTAGTGGTACACTGGTTAAAGCATTCAGCTGCTAACCAAAAGGTCAGAGGTTCAAACCCATTACCCCTTTGTGGGAGAAAGTTGTAGCAGTCTGCTTCCATAAAGATTTAATGCTTTGGAAACCCTATGGGCCAGTTCTACTCTGTTCTATAGGGTTAATATGAGTCAGAATTGACTATCTGGCAGTGTGTTTGGTTTTAATATATGTAAAGTGTGTAGAACAATTTCTGGCTCATGGTAAGTATGCGATCTTAGTTTTTTTTTTTTTTCAATTTCAATTTTGGTGCCTTTAAAGCCCAACCTGCACTACTTCACATTATTTTCCAGGTAGTATATGGTAGAAATGAAGTCAGGTTTACATACTGGTTATCCCACATACCAATTATATATACCTGAGATGGTTAACTCCTCGGAAGGAAGATGGGGCAATCTACTTCCGTAGTGATACTGCCTCAGAAACCCAAGGAGGGGTCGCTATGAGTTGGGTCTGACTTGACGGCACATAACAACAACATTAACCTATTATTTATCGTTAGATGTTTCTTAATCTGGAGTACAAAGGTAGACTTTGGCATCAAGAAGACACAAATCCCTTGAAATCAGGTGCAAAATTTGCATGTATGTATGTAAGTGCTTTTTCCTGTCAATGGGATTCAAAAGGGTCTGTAACCAAAAAAATCTAGAACTCTGCCTTAGCTTCCAGAAATTATTGAAAACCAAGAGGTCACTAAATGAGTAAAACAAACTAGAGTTGGATATACTAGAAATAATGAGTTTAAAGCACATGAGAATAGTATCTTACCTAGAAATGTAAGGAAAGAATTTAATGAATTTGATTCTAGAGTCAATTTGGTAACAAAATAAAAAGAATGTATTGAACTTGTTCTACAACTGAACCTTTAAAAGAACTTAAAAGAAGTTGACATATTCTCAAAGAATATTTATAGTTGCTTTAAGAAGTGGTAGTGGGGTAGAACAGAAGGGCCAAAATTAAAGCAAAAGGAATATGATCACCTTGGATCTTCTTTCCCATTGTTCTCATCAAGAACATCTGGCACAAAGAAAACCAATACAGAAAATAAAGGCACCCGAAGGATGCAATTCTAGTCTGGAAGAAAAAAAAACCTAACATGTCAGCATTAATTCCTTTTTCCTAGGGGATAAAGAACAATAAATGATCCAGGGTGTCAAATAACACAAGCCAATTAGCTTGGTCCATATATTAATGACAGTGAGAAGATTAGGAGACAGGTGGCAAGCTCCTCCTTCCTATTCCACATGAGTGGGAAAAGGCCTGCAGGCTTTTGAGAAATTCAAAGGAAAATTTTTCTCATGAAAAAATTATACTGCTTCAAAAAGGGAAGAAACTGAATCATTCTTCCACCTGTCTAGGATACAGGATTTTTAGCTTCAGGAGTTCCCATCAGCAAAAAAGATCCTTTGTATAATTAAAATAAAGGAAGACGGGAATAGGACTGATACTTACCAAGTATCTATTATGTACTAGGCTCTTTATTTTAGTAATCCTATTTAACCCTTCGGAATAATCTTGATAAAGATTTTAAAAAAAAAAAAAGGTGCCACGGAGTTGATTCCAACTCTTGGAGACCACACACATGTCAGAGTAGGACTGTGCTTCGTAGGGTTTTCAGTCAATTTTTCAGAAGTAAATCAAGACATTTTTCACAGGTACCTGTGGGTGAGCTCAAAGCATCAGTCTTTTGGGTAGCAGTGAAGTGCCGTAACCAATTGCACCACCATCATAATTTTACAGATGAGGAACCTGAGGCTTCTTGTTGTTGTTAAGTGCCATCAAGTTAGCTCTGACTCAGAGACCCTATGTACAACAGAACAAAACACTGCCCAGTCATTTGCCATCTTCACAATCCTTGAACCCGTCATTGCAGTCACTGTGCCAATCCATCTTGTTGAGGGTCTTCCCTTTATTCGCCGATTCTCTACTTTACCAAGCATGATATCCTTCTTCAGGGAATGGTCCCTTCTGACAGCATGACCAAAGTAGGTGAGATGAAGTCTGGCCATTCTTGCTTCCAAGGAGCATTCTGGCAGCACTTTTTCCAGGACATATTTGTTCATTCTTCTGGCAGTCCATGGTATTTTCAGTATTCTTTGCCAACACTGTAATTCAAAGGCATCAATTCTTTTTCAGTCTTCTTCATTGTCCAGCTTTCACATGTATATGAGGTACCATGACACAGGTTTAGTGTACCTTAGTCTTCAAAGCAACAATCTTTAACCCTTTAAAGAGGTCTTTGGCACTGGATTTGCCCAGTGCAATACAATACCAGATTTCTTGATTGCTGCTTCCATGGGTATTGATTGAGGATACAAGTAAAATGAAATCTTTGACAACTTCAATCTTTTTTCCATTTATGTAACAGTGCTTATTGGTCCAGTTGTGAGGATTTTTCTTTTTTTATGCTGAAGTATAATCCATACTGAAGATTGTAGTATTTGATCTTCATCAATAAGTGCTTCAAGTCATTTTCATTTTCAGCAAGCAAGGTTGCTGTTGTCTGCATATTGCAGGTTGTTAATGAGTATTCCTCCAATCCTGATAATATGTTCTTCATATAGTCCAGCTTCTCAGAATATTTGCTCAGCATACAGATCGAATAAATATAGTGAAAGGATGTAACTCTGACTTACATCCTTTCTGATTTTAAACCATGCAGTATCTCCTTGTTCTGTTGAAACAGCCTCTTGGCTGGTCTGTGTACAGGTTCCTCATGAGCACAGTTAAGTGTTCTGGAATTCCCATTCTTCCCAGTGTTATGCATAATTCGTTATGATCCACACAGTTGAATGACTTTGCATAGTCAATAAAACACAAGTAAATATTTTTCTGGTATTCTTTGCTTTCAGCCAAGATCCATCCGACATTAGCAATGATATTACTTGTTCCAAGTCCTAGTCTAATTCCAGCTTGAATTTCTAGAAGTTCCCTGTCAATATATAGCTACAACCATTTTGGAATTATCTTCAGCAAAATTTTACTTTTGAGTGATATTAATGATATTATTCAACAGTTTCTACATTCTGTTGGGTCACCTTTCTTTAGAATGGGCACAAATATGAAACTCTTCTAGTCAATTGGCCAGGTAGCTGCCTTCCAAATTTCTGGGCATAGAAGAGTAAGTACCTCCAGAGCTGCACCTATTTCTTGAAACATCTCACCAATTCCTTCAGTGCAGCTTCAAATTCATCCTTCAATACCACTGATTCGTCTTTTTTTTTAAATTTTTGCAGTTTCCTCCTCTCTAATATCATTGATTTTTGATCATATGCCACCTTCTGAAATAGCTGAACATCGATCAATTCTTTTTTGTACAGTGACTCTGTGTATTCCATCTTCTTTTGATGCTTCCTGCATCAGTCAATATTTTGCTCATGAATCCTTCAATATTGCAACTTGAGGCTTGAATTTTTTCTTCAGTTCTTTCAGCTTGAGAAATGCCAAGTATGTTCTCCCCTTTTGGTTTTCTAACTCTAGGTCTTTAAATATTTCATTATAATAATTGATTTTCTCTTCTTGAGCTGCTCTTTGAAATCTTCTGTTCAGCTCTTATCTTGTTATTTCTTCCATTCACTTTAGTTACTCTCCATTTAAAAGCAGGATTCAGAGTCTCTTTTCACATCCATTTTAGTCTTTTCTTCCTTTCCTGTCTTTTTAATGACCTTTTGCTTTCTTCATGTATGTTCTTGATATTGAAACTTAGAGAAGTTAATTAAGTTGACCAAATTCACTCACCTAACAAATAGTAGAGCTGGGATATGGAACCAGACTTTCTGATTCCAGTGCTTATTTATGTTCTTTCTTTTATTCCAATCTACTTTCCCAAGTCTGCAAACAGCTATGAAAAAAATATTTTATAAAAATATTTCCATACCTGCTATTCATCTGGGGTCCTGCAAGAGGATACATAGGCTCCATGATAATTTGGTAAATGATTTATCCAATTTCAAAGGCTCAGTAATCTAAAAAATAAATACAATGTTATGAATGGATGACAAAAACAAAGATTTAGCCACTTATTAACAAAATTACAGACAAAAGTATCTAGGATACTTCTATAAAATACATTATAGATTAATAAGATAAAATGCTTATGGATGCTGCTAATCATTTTCATACTTTACGGCCATTCTCCCTATAAATTAATTCTCCCCCAAGATCCTCCTTGCATCAACTTAATGAGCTGGGTAAAGCAGGCAGTATTTTAACCAGTTTTTCACACATGTACACAGAAGATGTATGTTTTATGACTTTGCCAATGTCATGCACCTGTGACAAGAAGATTTATAAATAAAACTGGAGGTCTTCAGATCCCCAAGCCCACTATGCTCTTGCCATTACATCAAGGTAGGGAACTGGCAGTATTTTTATGTATTATGTATTGTTACTTTGTAATTAATTGGATCCTTATGGGCTGAAGAAAGGATCCAAAGCATTAACTTCTTTGTAGGTGGTAAATCTTACAGGAAAATCACAAAACATCTTTATTTATGCCGATATGCAAACAATGATGTATTTTGAAAACCATATTGTACCTAGCTATTCTCCTTTACTACTGACAGAACTGGTATGAAAAGATTTAAATCAATTAGCATTTCTTTTGTTAATCAAAGGTAGTAATACCAAATTGTCAAATTAATAGAAGAGATTTTAACAAAAGCCTCACAGTGTTCAGAAAATTATAAAGCAACAGATAGGAAAAATTTTAGCTAGATATTCATTGGACCTATAATGAAGTCATCAAGGAATCTTCAACCTTGTAGAGATAGAAGACAAACACTGCATCCTCACAACTGACCTATATCAGAGATCTTTTTTTTTTTCAGCTCCACATGTCTTCTCTTGATAATTTCTTTTTTATTTTATTTTATTGTGATTTGGGTGAAAATTTACAGAGCAAATACACTTTCCATACAGCAGTTCACATACTCTTTGTCTCATGACATTGACCACAATTTATCACAATGCAACAGTTATCCCTCTCACTTCCTCCTGATAATTACCTCTTCCCTGTGTCCATCCCTCCATGCACCCCTGCCCCCTGAGCTGTCTCCCTGTGCATAAGCAGCCCTTCTTTCTCCATGATTGTTCTCTCCAAGAAGTGTATCTACCTCAGGTAAATGTTCAACTCCTATGCCTGTCTTTTGCTTGGCTAGAAGCCACAGGTGTGGGTTCAATTCCAGACATGAGGCCATAGTCTCATCCACCAGGCTCTGTTGGACCAGCAAACCTGGTCTCCTCCTTTTTTTTTCTCCAAATGATTTTGAGTTTTGTTTCACATTGTTCTCCCTCTCTATCCAGGATCTCCTACATAGATCCCCTTCCAAGTGGTTGATAGTGGTAGCTGGGCACCATCTAGTTCTTCTGGTCTCATAGTCGTATAGGCTGCAGATCAGATGGTGTACCAGTCGCTAGGACTAATTGTTTCCATATTTTTGGTTTTCTTCATTCTTTGCTCTGGATGAGGAAAGACCCATCATTGCATCTAGATGGCAGCTTGCTAGCTTTTAAGATCTCAGTTGCTACTCGCCAAAGTAGGAGATGGAACAATGTTTTGTATGTTATGCCAATTGAGCTTGATGTCCCCTGTGACTATGGTCCCGAGCCCACAGGTTCAACTACTCGGTCCCTCTGGGTAGCTGGCTGTGACCAAGAAATGACTACAACCTTGCCCCTTGTCAGCTCTACTATACACCTGGGAATTCAGATCATACACATAAACTTATAGGACCACTGTCTGCCAACCCTATACTTGTTCTTGGGTACACTCTCCACTTCATAGACATACCTAATAGTTCAGCCTGTCCACCCATCTATCCACCTGTATATCCATGTTTGCCTTCACTGACAACACAGTTACTGTATGTGCACAAGGGTTCATCTTTGTTATCTGTACCTCTCACGTAACTCTCTTTCTCTTCCTCAATGCCACCATATTGATCACTTACGTTTAGTACATTGCCCTTCTCTTCACCCAAATCAATACTTATCTCTATCTATCTAACAGTTTTCCCTCCCCTTTCCTCCGACCCAGGTAACCAACAAAGAAAATTTCCTTCCATAGATAAACCTTTCCTTGACTTTTCCAATAACGGACTAATACGATATTTGTCCTTTGGGATTGACTTATTTCACTCAGCATAATGTCCTCCAAGTTCATCCACATTATACGGTGTTTTGCAGATTCTACATTATTCTTTAGTGTTGCATAGTATTCCATTGTGTGTATGCACCATAGTTTGGTTATCCATTCCTCAGTTGATGGACACCTAGGTTGTTTCCATCTTTTGGCTATTGTAAATAGTGCTGCAATGAACATGGGTGTGCATATGTCTATTCTCGTCCTGGCTCTCACTTTTTTAGGATATATATCTAGTAATGGAATGGCTGGGTCAAATGGTATTTCTAATTCTAACTTTTGAAGGAATCACCATACTGCTTTCCACAATGGTTGTACCATTTTACAGTCCCACCAGCAGTGTATGAGAGTTCCAATCTCTCCACATCCTCGCCAGCATTTGTTATTTTGTCTTGTTGAATTTTGCTACTAGTGCTGGACCAAGATGGTATCTCATTGTTGTTTTGATTTTTCTCTGGATAATTTCATCCGCTGCCATTTCCAAAACCCAAACCCACTGCCATCGAGTTGATTCTGACTCACAGAGACCCTTTTGGGTTTCCAAGGCAGTAAATCTTTACGGAAGAAGATTGCCCCATCTAAGCTGGTAGGTTTGAACTGCCAACTTTTTGGTTAGCAGCCAAATGCCTTAGGCACTGTGCCACCAGAGCTCCTTAGTATTTCCTATATTCTTTAATTAAGTCTTATATTTCTTTATGCCTTGCATTATATTTCAACTCCAGTAAAAAGAACTGTCTCAGGCAAGATAAGGGAGAAAAGAGTTATTAATGCAAGTATAGAAATTCATTTAGAAGACACTTTTTAGATAAAAACAAAAGCAGAAAATACTAACAAGAACAAAATCCTATAGAAAGTACCCACCTAAAACAATTAGTCTAAGAGACTGGTAGACCATGCGATTCTCAGCCTATATGACCATGAGACCAGAAGAACTAGATGGTGCCTGGCTACCATTGTCAACTACTCAGAAAGGGATCAGTGCAGGAGATCTTGAATAGAGTGGGAGAACAATGTGGAACAAAACTCACAATCGTAAGCAAGGCCAGGTTTGCTGTCTGATAGAGCTTGGTGAGACCCCTTAGACTATGGTTCCTAATTACCCTTCAGGTCTAGAACTGAACTCACTCCTGTGGCTTCCAGTCAAACAACAGACAGGCATACAGGATGAACATTTACATCAGGTAGACACATTCCTGAGAGCAATCAATTGTGGGAGAACAGAAGAGCAGTGTTTGCACAGGGAGATAGCTAAGGGGGCAGAAATGCATAGGAAAGAGATAATCGCAGGGAGGAAATGGGAAGAGAGCTGTTACATTGTGGGGAACTGCAGTCAATGTCATGAAACAAAATGTGTATGAACTGCTATATGGAGAATGAATTTGCTCTGTAAATCACAATAAATATTAAAAAAAAAAAAAAGGAAGTACCCATCTAAGGTTGCCTAATAAGCCCCTTTTGGAGACATCTGGACTTCAAAGGTTTAATGTAGTTCCTATGGAATGTAGGCTTTAATTTCCAGAGCGCTTTTATGCCATGTGGTTATCATGGATAACAGTATGTATACACATTAATAATTGTAATTTTGGAAGGTATATAAAGTGGCACTTTTCTTCATTAAAGAAAATAGTCTTAAAACTCCGTATCTGTCTCCATTTCTTTTTGCATTAGGGTAAAAAAATAGGATAAAATGTTTATTCATTTTTCATTTTAAAGCAATACACATAAGACATTTTATTCTGAAAATATCACACAAGCAATTAAAGCTAAGGAAATTATAACCAAACAACACCTATACCTAGCGAAACATATTCTTCTCAGATAGTGGCATTATTCTCTTATCAAATGGAAACCATGAAGTCATTCTTACCTGTCCTTTCTCCTTCTGCCATATAAATTCTCTCTTTTCATGCCCACTGCCTTAGTTCCTGACTTTATCAACTCTAACTAGGTTTACTGAAAAGTCCCTACAGTGTTGGTAGAAGAAATACAAAGAATACAAAGAAATTTGTATAGAAATACAAATCAGACCAAGTAATTCCCTTGGTTATAAAAAATTTCTGATGACTTCTCTTTATACACAATAAAAAGACTTCACAATCTTGCCCCACCCGATTTTTCTAACCTTTTATCTCCTTATCCACTCATCCTACACCCCAAACTGAACTACCTGCAGTCATCCTCCCTCCCCACCTTCATTTTAGTGTCTGTACAGGCTGTTCTCTTAATTTGAAATGCCCTGATAAACTATCATCCTTCACAATCTCAACTCGATTGTCACTTCCTCTGAAACCTCCTAGATCCTATGGTGGTGTCTCTATCACTGTGTTGACACACAGCGTTTTCACACCTTATTTACGTATTACTTCCACTAGACAAAAACAACAACAACAAACCAAACCCACTGCTGTCCAGTCAATTCCGACTCAGCGACCCTACAGGGAAGCGTAGAAATGCCCATAGGGTTTCCAACGCTGTAAATTTTTACGGAAGCTGACTGCCTCATTTTTCTCCCGTGGAGCGGCTAGTGGGGACCTTTTGGTTAGCCGCCGAGCGCTTTAACCACTGCACCTCCAGGGTTCCCTTCCACTACACCACGAACTTCAAAAACTGAATGATCCCCTACTACGTGGCAGAGTTTAGGTGGCTATTGAGAGAAATTCAGGGACGAACAATACAAGATCGCAAGCTTCAAGAATTTTAGTACAAACAACTTTAAGTGGCACGTAATCGATTATAAATCTCTTTCACATACCTTATTTCAGATGATTTCCCAAAGAATCTGGTCCACTTAGCCTCCCCGACTAGTTCCCCTTCTGGTCATCGGTCCCAGGCTCCCGAGTGCTGAACCCATCATAAGGCCTGGAATGTTACTCACTCTCCTACCCCAGTCCCCATAGAAAGATTCCTGAGAGAGAACTTCACCCCTTCCTAAGCCTCCGCCCCTCAAGGAGAACAAGAAGGACAAAATCCCACTCACCTCAACCTCCGATAAAGTTGGGCTCTGTTTGTTACGTGGAAACAAGATAGCTCCAAGGAGCGCCTCCGCCGACACCAGCCCCGCCTCTGGGACGTTGGTGTCGCGGCAATAGCCGCGGCAAACAAGCTCGTCAAACCGAAGCCCGCGCCGCGCCTGCTGAGTGGCCAGAAATCCGATCCATCAGGAGAGGGGGCTGTGCTGGTTGCGTCATGCACGGTCGCCGCAATGTGCCTGTCCATCAGCCAATCAAAGCCCGCACCGGCACCGCGCTGGCCAATCCTAAACTTCTAAGGAGACTAGAGGGCGCCACCGGCACTTCAGGATCCCGATCCGGAGGTTTTAAATGCTTCATTTTCGTCAACGGTTTTGAGTTCCGGGGTGGGGCGGGTCATGCGCACGCTCAGGGAAAAGACCATCTGGCGAGCTGTGAGAAGAGGGTAGTGGAAGAACCCGGAAGTGCTCTTTGTTGGGATCGCCGCTTTGGGAGTGGCTGTTGAGAACCGCTAGAAACGGATGCACTGGAAACAGCCCCCAAATTACTTGAATGGGCAGGGAAGAGAGGAAGTTAGATTTGTTCCATTGTCTTTTCTTAGAAGCATCCCCTCCTCTCAGTAATATAAAAGTAAAAATGAAAAGAAGTTATTTCCTGTTGAGAATGTGACTTAAATTTGTAAGCCATCATACTTCTCTCCACAACTAACGTTGGTATTGTGCTTCCTCTGCCATTATTTTATTCTACCAAAGTAGACAGCAGTTATCCCTATTCAACAGTGTGAAAAGATCACACAAACTCCACTTTTGTTAGTCTCCTGAGCAGTATAAGACTGTCCAAGTCTGAGCCGCATTTGCAGGCTGTCATGTTCCGAGTAAGCATCCACCCTTTTAAGAGAATTAAAATACTAATCTGAGAAACGTACAAACTAGCCGATAAACATAAGCTCCATAGAGTGTCATATTCTGTCCTGGAAAAAATTCTTGCAATCTAGGGCACACATCTTTAAAATAGTGGCCAGTATGAGAGTTTGAATAAGAAAACGTAAACTGAGATACAGGAGAAGCACCAGAAGTCTTGGCATCTCAACTCCTACGGTCCCACCTGGACCAAATTCATGTTGAAGAAGTAGTATTTGTCGTTAGTTAATGTCACGCTCAACCGCTAAAGTTTGGCGGTTCTGACCCACCCAGTGGCTCTGTGGAAGAAAAGGCCTGGCAATAGCCAAGAAAACCCTATGAAGCAATTCTACTCTGTTAACATGAGATGGTCCTGAGGGAAGAGTATAGCTAATTCTAATAATAATAAAAAACTGTAGTTATAATAATACCAGCTGTGTGCCAAGCACTATGCCAGATATTTTACATACATCCTAAGAAGTGTATATAGATACTCTGTTTTTATAGAGGAGGAACTAGAGGCTTGGAGAGGACAAAGAACTTTCCCAAGGTCATACATGGTATCCCTAAATCTATGAGCACAAAGTCTGTGCTAATTTTGTTCACATTCTATCCCCAGAAGAGTGCCTTGCACATGGTAGGCACTCAGTAAATATTCGTTAGAGAAGAGGCAGTACAGCTAAATAAGTAGAAGAGCCAAGATTCAATCCAGGTGAGAGAATAAAAAATAGAAAATACCTAAAGAATGTCTAACATATGACATCTGTATTTTAAAAAATTTTTGAAAAATATTTGGTGAGTGAGTAGGTGGGGGGGAAAGAGTCAATCAATAAATAAATATACTTTTTTTTTCTGTAAAATATTTGTTGTATACTTGATATAAAACAACTCTTCTATAAAAGTGTCTGTGTAATTGTAAAAGGCTATGGGAACTAATATTTACTGAGTTTTGGTACTTCCTCAAACAATGTGCTAGGTACTTTCCACAAGTTATCTCCTTTGGTCCCTTACAACAGTTGAATAAAATGGAATTAGTAGTCACTATGAAGTGAAATCAACTTGATGACAATGGGTTTGGTTTTATGTTAAAGATGGGAACCCTGGTGGTGCAGTGATTAAGCGCTTAACTGCTAACCAAAAGGTCCATGGTTTGAACCCACCAGCCACTCCATGGGAGAAAGCTATGACAGTCAGCTTCTGAAAAGGTTACGGTCTTAGAAATGCTATGGGGCTGTTCTACTCTGTCGTATAGAGTTACCATGAGTTGGAGTCCACTTGACAGCAATTAGGTTTTCTTTTGTTTTTACTAGTTTATTACAAATGAAGTAGCTGAGAATCAGAGATGTTAAGTAACTTATCTAAAATTGCACAACTACTTCCTATGTGATCCCAAACCAAGGTTTATCTCCCTATATCTCAATAACTTATTGTTTTGTTTTTACTATAAAAAAGAAACAGTAATAAGACTAGAATAAAGGGATTAGTAAGCTGGTAGATGGAAGAAATCAACAAAAACTTTGTGGCATTAACTTTAATTGAACAGTATAACACGTATGTTTTCTTTATGTATTTGTTCAATTGATATATACATACAGAGAAAGAGAAATTTATCTTAGGAAAATGGCTCACACACTTATAGAAGCTAGCAAGTCCCAAGTTCTTGGATCAAACATCAAGCTGGAGGCTCTTCCCGACTCACTAAGCTGTAGGGGCTGATGAGCTCAAGGTTGGCAGGCAGTGTATTGCCTGTTGATTCCAACGAGTGACAAATCCAAGATCACCAGGCCGAATGGTGGATTGTTCACTCATGGACAGTTGTAGGCAGCACAACAGGATCCCGATCCACAGAAGAGTGTCTCTTTTTCCCAAGATGTCCATAAATATAGTGGAAGCAGGCCACACCCCTACGGAAACTCCCTTTCAATGGATTGGCTGCTTGAAACATATATCCAATCTCATCATGGGAATAACCCACATCACAACTGCTTAAACCACTCAGAATTGTGGTCCAGCCAAGTTGACACACAACTCCAACTATCACAGGCAGAAAGCCTCAGACAGTGATGCTTGTCTGAAAAAGTATTAGCAAACACAGGGGAGCTCTGGAGCAAAGATTGCCTATTAAAGGAGTCCTACATTAGGCAGAAATGGCTAGGCCCTAGAACTCTTGCTGTGTTCATTCATTGCTTGGGTATTCCCAGAAAGACAGGCACCAAACGAAGATACATCTTGAAGGCTAGAGGAGAACACTGTCAGCTAACTGCATTTTTTACAGATGAATAGCAAGATCTTTCTGGAAGGATACTCAAGGGACAATCTCCATGATTGCCACAGGTATAATAACTTCAAAAGTCCAGGGATGGGAGCTTCTGGCATCTTCAAGGAAAAACAAGGAGATTAGTATACCTTGAGCAGAGGGAGTGAGGAGCATTTGAGGTGGAAGGCGGTAGAAGGTTGATAGACCATGTAGGGCTTTTTAGACCATGGTAAGGCCTTGGTTGTGCTCTGAGTTAGATAGGAAGCCACTGGAAAATTCTAAATAGAGGTCTGACATAATCTGACATTTAGGCTTTAAAAGGACCACTGTGGTTGCTATGTTGAGAAAAAACTGTAGGGGCCAAGGGAATAAGCAAGGAGACTAATGAGAAGGCTGTTGCAATAACTTAGGGGCGAGATCAGACCAAAATGTTAGCAATGTTGGAAGTGGTGAGAGATGTTGGATTCTGGGTACCTTTTTAAGTAGAATCAGCAAGGTTGGGTGTAGGATGTGAAAGAATGGGATTTTGTGTGGGTCACTCATGATTATGGTTTTCTTTAAAACTACTTTAAGATATCTGAAAGATAAATGCAAAGTGATGTGAGTTAGCCAAAAAGGAAGAAGTAATTTTTCCACTCAGGTGTGAGCTGGACATAAAGATTTCCTTCTGAAGAGCACAGGATGGAAAGTGGCGGACAAAGAATAACATTACAGTGAAGAAACCTGGCAAACACTACTAACTCATCAGGTGATTCAGACCAACATCAACAGTCATAAATCATGTTGATAGCATGTACAACATGGGGTTAAGAAGTCTTCCTTCTTAAACCCAGTTTTATCATGAGTAAAACATCAGAAAAATTCCACTAATGGGGCACCTTACAAAACACCTGACCAGTACTCAAAATAGTCAAGGTTATCAAAAACAAGGAAAGTCTGAGAAATTGCCACAGCCCAGAAGAGCCAAAAGAGAAATGATAACTAAACATAATGTGGTATCCTAGATGGGATCCTAGAACAGAAAAAGAACATTAGATAAAAACTAAGTCCCAAGTTCTTGGATCAAACATCAGGCTGGAGGCTCTTCCAGACTCACCAAGCTACAGGGGCTGACGAGCTCAAGGTTGGCAGACAGTATATCGGCTGTTGATTCCAAATCTAAAACTAAAAATCTAAAACTATGGGCTTTATTTAATGATAATCAATCAATACTTGGTCATTAATTGTAACAAATGTATCAAACTTATTTAAGCTGTAAATAATAGTACTTCATTATTTCAATTTTCCTATAAATCTAAAACTGTTCCAGAAAATAAAGCCAATTAAAAAGGAGAGAAGAGTTGAATCATATGCTAATTTTTAAAGTAACAACAATAAAATAAAATTCTTCCCTTTTAAAATAATAACTCAAATACCAATAAGGTTTCAATTAAACATTTTATTACCAGCAGGCTAGTTATTTCTACACAGGATATACATTTAATGCTATGCATACAGTAAATACTTTTTGAATTGAATTAAGAGAAAAGTAATTATTGAGTTCGTCATTTTAGGGTTAGAATGACTCAACTTTTTATTTAGTGCAGCTTGGAGGTGTCTAATGGACCTCTGGTGGTGTAGTGGTTAAAGCATTTGGCTGCTGAAACAAAAGATCCACAGTTGAACCCACCAGTTCAATTAAAAAGGATTTATAGCCTTGGAAAACCTACGGGGGTCATCACTATGGGTGGGAACCGATTGGGTAATAGCAGGTTTAGTTTTTTTTTGGTAAGGAGCTCTGGTGGTACAAAGGCATTCAGCTGCTAATCAAAAGGTCAATGGGTTGAACCCACAAGCCTCTTGGTGGGAGAAAGAGGTGGTGTGCTTCCATAAAGATTTGTTGTTGTTGTTGTTATATGCCGTTGAGTTGTCTCCAACTCATAGCAACCCCTCCTTGGGTTTCCTAGGCAGTTTCACTACAGAAGTAGATTGCCCAATCTTTCTTCTAAGGAGTAGCTCGTGGGTTTGAACTGCCAACCTTCTGGTTAGCAGTCAAGTGCCTTAGGCACTATGCCACCAGAGCTCCCCCATAAAGATTTAGTGCCTTAGAAACCGTACGGGTAAGTTTTACTCTGTCCTATCTCGGAAACCCAGTGGGGGTCGCTATGAGTTGGAAGCGACTAGATGGCAGTGGATTTGGTTTTTTGGCTTTTCTAGGGTTGCTATGAGCTGGAATTGACTAGATGGTGGTGGGTTTGGTTTGAGAGGTGCCTAAGAGGTTACTTCCCCAGATATTTAAAAACATTACTTTGGAATTATAGTATAATGCAACAAGCACTAGCTTTAGTGATCTGGTCCCAGTTTTACCATTTTATCCCCAAGATGGATTTTTTTTAAATTTCCATATTATTAACTCATATAAAAGATTTCATGCATGTGTACAAAAATTAATTAAAAGGGCTGCCCACATGTGCCCATTCTTTGATCCTTGTTTATATATATTTATATCATTTCAAAACACTGTGAGATTGCTGTGGTTATTGGCCTCATAGAGGAAAGCTACTAGTCTTATTTTAGAATTTCCAAGTGTTTTAATTTGCTTCTGAGAGAACCACTTCTAGTGTGTCGTACTTTCTAAAAAATGTATGACTTAATTGCATTGTTATAACAAGAAAGGAAAATTTAAAAAGAAAAATTCATCCAAAATGTGTATCATTTGTTTTCATTTTCCCTTGTCCCATTTCAGCCCCTATCCACATGACATGTCTTTATGATTAGAAGAACAGGTAAATATTCACTGTTATAAAACTTGAACATGCCTACTAATATGTTGGCTGTGGGGATTAAAGAGCTATTGTTGTCACCAGGAACAAGGAAGTTGGAATCAGCTGTTTACCCTCCTCCTCCCACTTCTGTAACTTATTTACTAAGTTTCTCCAACTTTCCTTCTTTCAACTTATACTTCTGAATGAAACTGTACTGCTTTTTAAAAACTAGTTTCCTTTTTAAGAAACATTTTTTTTTTTAAAGAACCATATTTAAAAGAGGAATTGTTGTTGTTGTTGTTGTTATGTGCCATCGAGTTGGACCCGACTCATAGCGACTCCTCCTTGGGTTTCGGAGGCAGTATCACTACGGAAGTAGATTGCCCCATCTTCCTTCCGAGGAGTGGCTGGTGGGTTTGAACCACCAGCCTTCTGGTTAGCAGTCAAGTG
>NW_006921756.1:3824513-3830814 GCF_000298275.1 Orycteropus afer afer
GGAAACCCAAGGAGGGGTCGCTATGAGTCGGATCTGACTTGACGGCAGTGAGTTTGGTTTTTGGTTTGGTTATGTTATGCTTGATGTCCCCTGTGACCATGACCATGTAAATCTTGGCACAACCTTCATTAAAAATGCCACTAAGCATCTGGCTATGTAATGGGCTAGGTACCCCTCCAGGAAATAAATTACAACATAATAAATAGGGATCAAAACCTGAATTCCATATGCTTCTTACCATTTACCAACCTACGTCACCCCCCACATGCCATGTCTTTGCTCCATCACCCAGACTGATCCTAGAAACCAGCTCCTTAGTTAGGTATATTGTACTAAAGAAAAGTGTCTCTGGAATTATAGGAAAGTAACTGCCAAAGTCACTATAGATAAAACCTGTGGCAGCAACAAAGTCATATAGTCTAAACCTCCCAAGGAACTTGAAGTTCCCTTAAGACAGTAAACCATGTTTTAACAATAGCACATCGTCATCCATTTATTTCAATGACAGTTGTCAAAGATTTCATATTACTTGGTTCCACAATCAACATCAATGGAAGCAGCAGTCAAGAAATCCGAAAATGTACTGCACTGAGCAAATCTGCGGCAAACTACCTCCTTAAAGTGCTGAAGAACAAAGATGTCTCTTTGAAGACTAAAGTGTGCCTACCCCAAGCCATGCTATTTTCAATAGCCCCATATGCATGTGAAAGCTGAACAATGAATAAGGAAGACTGAAGGAGAGTTGATGCTTTTAAATTGTGGTGTTGGCAAAGAATACTGAAAGTACCATGGACTGCCAGAGGAATGAACAAACCTGTCCTGGAGGAAGTACAGCCAGAATGGTCCTTGGAAGCAAGAATAGCCAGACTTCGTCTCACCTACTTTGGTCATGTTGTCAGAAGGGACCACTCACTGTAGAAGGATAGCATCCTTGGTAAAGTGGAGGATCAGAGAAAAAGGGGAAGGCCCTCAACAAGATGGATTGACACAGTGGTTGCAAGAACGGGCACAGGTATAGCAAGAATTTTGAGGCTGGCACAGCACCAGGAAGTGTTTTGTTTTGTTGTACATAGGGTGGCTATGAGTCTGAGCCAATTCAACAGCACCTAACAACAACAACAACAACAAACAGAGAAAGTAATCAAATAATAGCTTCTTCCTTCAAGAAGCTGAAAGCCTAGTGTGGAAATACATAAGCGATTACAATACAACACATTTAGTGCTACAACAGAAGTAAGCTCAGGTTGGGGGGTGGGTGTTGTAGAAGCACAAAAGAGGGCCACTTAACACAGACTTGAGAATTTAGAGTGAGCTTCCAGGAGGAGGTAAAATCTGAGTTTTATCCTGAAGAATGAATAGACAATAGATAGCAAACAGGAACGATCAAGAATGGAAAATGGGATATGGAAACAGATGCTCTCTCTAAAGGCCAATTATGATGAATAGTGCACATGAACAAGGCCCAAGTTTTTAAGCCCCTAGAGGGTGCACTAGGCACATAGCTATACCCTGGGAATAGTACTCAAGCATCAAATACATGCCAAAAGACCTAATGTACTTGATGATAAACATGTATGGGTAGAGATGGGTTTTGAAGCTAGCTCGCTATACATCTCTGTAAGAGTAGTCTTCTTATATGTAATATAATTTACTTTTAAGGGATTTTGCAAGTATAGAATACTTTATTTCACAAGGAGTCAGTATTGCATAGAAAGTTTGCAAATTTTAAAGCCATGCACATCGAGTTTTAATGTGATTTTGCCATTTACTGCTTTTGTAGCCTTGAGCAAAATACTTCCACTTTCTGGCTCCTTTTCTCCATCTGTAAAATGATATGACTAATTCGCAGTATTATGAGGATTTTGTAAGGCAAGGCTGATGTTTAACCAGTATGTAACTGGTAAGATTATACTGGTGGTTAAAATACTGAAATATTTCCATGAGGGCTGGTAAATAACTATACCCCTAAGCACGTTGAGGGCTACCCTCCCCTCTCTTGGGACACTTTGGACCTCCCTAAGACCCAGGAAGTACAGGATTGATGCCTTGCACAGGAAAGGTAGGGTACAGATCCTGTTCCAGTTCTACATATCTGTTCTGATTGTACTGGTTATTAACTAGTTTGAATATCATCCAGAGAAAAGGAATATAAATGAAATACTTGGCAAATAAACCCACTCCCCCCCCCACCCCAAAAAAAGAAAGAAACCCATTGCCATCAAGTCAATTCTGACTCATAGCAACCCTATAGGATGGAGTGGAACTACCCTATAGAGTTTCTAAGGCTGTAAATCTTCTCAGAAGCAGATTGCCTCATCTTTCTCCCATGGAGTGGCTGGTGGGTTTGACCTTTTGGTTAAAAGCAGAATGCCTTAATCACTATGCAAGCTGCCATGTGGTAAATGGTGGACATTTAATAGATATACGTCCAATTATTTAATCTATAAACTCAATCCATGGGTTTAGCCACAGAATGGCCCTCTGACCAGGTGCATTCATTTATTCAATTTACTGAGGCATACTTTCTTTCAGAATCAGACTGTTGGGATCTACGTGGACCTCAGGGATTTTCTGCTACCTTCAAGGAGGAGGAACACTGATATAAGACTAAAAGAAAATGGATTTTTCGGAGACAAATCAGGATTAGGCTGCTAAGAGGTAGACCTTTCACTGAGGAGAAGCAGAGGGCTTAAATGTTCAGGCATCAGTGTAGCATGGTAACTTTTATGAATCCTGGCCTTCTTAGGTTGGCTCTGTGTGACAGTCTGATATGGTATAAGATAGGCTAAAAGTTGCTTGGAGATCCTGACTACCTTAGCTTGTCTCTTCTTGAGTGTTCCCACGTAGCTGGTCTGGGATGGTATTGTATCAGGAAGGAGTCTAGGGCTGCTTTAATTATGCTCGAGAGTTCTCTAAACTCTGTATGATCTAGCTTAATTTACTAAGGCTAAGATTCCACAAAGGGGTTTAGGTCCCTGTGGCAGTAAAACATAGCTCCAAAATTCTTTGACACCTTTTTATCAAGGGGTAGCATCTATGTATCCTCCCCTTGAATCTAGGCTCTGTGCCTGGTTGACTGAAAGAACACGATGAAAGTGTTGCTGTGACAGTTCTTGAGTTCAGGCCTTGAAAGCTAGCTGGTTCCACTCCCCATCTCTTGGGATGTTCACTCTTGGAACCCAGCCATCATGCTGTGAGAGGAAGCCCAAACAACCCTGGAGGCCTACAGTCCTGGCTGAACTCCCAGGCAACAATCAGCATGAAATTACCAAGCATGTGAATGAGCCATCTTGAAAGTAGATCTTCCTATTCCCAGTTGAGCTGCCCTAGCTGATGCCATGTAGAGCAAAGATGAGCTGTCCCCCACTGAGCCCAATCCAAATATCAAGTCCTAAGGAAAATAAATGTGTGTGTGTTATTATTTTAAGCTATTAATTTGGGGGTGGTATGTCATACAGCAATAGACAACAAGAACAGGCTTAAAGAAGCAGCTAGTAATAAAGTATTCTTTTGCCTACCATGTCATTTTTGGAAATAATTCCTTAGAAAATCCAAGGTAGGGGCTGGGATATGAGTTTTACTTTAACAAATCTTTCTCTATCACTGTTTTCTTTAGTTGCACAGTATTGTTTTACAGAAGGATACGGGCAGGGAGTAGGACATTAACAATTCAACTTATTGTGGTCATAGGTCTTCAGAGAGACACAGAGAGAAAAATCACTATATATCACTACATATAAAATTACAATGAAACTTTGGATCCAAACCCCTGTGTGAAATCTTAGTTCTGGTAGACACTATCATGGAAGCAACAGATTATCTCTGTGCCTTTGGCCTAAGGTCATTACTAAAAGCATTCCAATAGCTTCCTAGGCTTTTTCTCATAGACTTCATACCTTTAAGCTCTTTCAGCTCTAACTGATAGAAGAGATACAGAAAAGTCACTTAAGAGAAAGTACTCAAAAGAAAATTTGCTTCAGTATGATCATTTTTGTACTCTAAGAGGACATGGAAGGAGGATATCAGGGATATCACTGCTGATGTCAGATGGACCTTTGCTGAAAGCAAAGAATACCAGAAATATGTTTACCTGTGTTTTATTGACTATGCAAAGGCATTTGACTGTGTGGATCATAACAAGTTATGGATAACATTGCAAAGAATAGGAATTCCAGAACACTTAATTGTGCTCATGAGAAAACTGTATGTACCAAGAGGCAGTCATTCAAACAGAACAAGTAGATACTGCATGGTTTAACATGAGGAAAGCTGCGAATCAGGGTTGTACTCTTTCATCATACTTATTCTCTCTGTATGCTGAGCAAATAATCTGAGAGGCTGGACTATGAAAATCAATGCAGTATCAGGATTGGAGTAAGACAACCTATGATATGCAGATGACAAACCTTGCTTGCTGAAAGAAGACTTGAAGCACTTACTGATAAGATCAAAGACTACAACCCCATGAGCACAATTAAGTGTTCAGGAATTCCCATACATCTCAATATAGAGCAAACAAAAATCCTCACAACTAGACTGATAAGCAACATTATGATAAATAGAAAAAAGATTGAAATTGTCAAGGATTTAATTTTACTTGGATCCACAATCAACACCCATGGAAGCAGTGGCCAGGAAATCAAAGGACATATTGCACTGGGCAAATCTGCTGCAAACGATCTCTTTAAACTGTTAAAGGGCAAAGATGTCACTTTGAAGGCTAAGGTACACCTGATCCAAGACCTGGTATTTTCAATAGCCTCATACGCACATGAAAGCTGGACAATGAATAAGGAAAACCAAAAAAGAATTGATGCATTTGAATTGTGGTGTTTGTGAAGAATACTGAATGTACCATGGACTGCAAGAAGAATGATCAAATCTGTTTTAGAAGAGCCATAGCCCAAATGCTCCTTAGAAATGAGAACAGCAGACTTTGTCTTACTTTGGTCATGTTGTCAGAAGAGACCAGTCCCTGGAGAATGATATCTTGCTTGTAAAGAGTAATAATTAAAAAAAAAAAAAAAAAAACTCACTGCCCTCGAGTCGACTGTGACTCATAGAGAACCCTCCTTGGGTTTCCGAGGTGGTATCTCTACAAAAGTATATTGCCCAATCTTCCTTCCAAGGAGTGGCTGGTGAGTTTGAACAACCAGACTTCTGGTTAGCAGTCAAATGCCTTAGGCACTACGCCACCAGAGAATAGGGTCAGCAAAAAAGGGGAATTCCCTCAATGAGCTATATTGACACAGTGGCTGACACTGTGGCTTGACATATTGACACATGTGTCATGGCTGTGCCTATGGCTCAAGTATAGCAATGACTGTGAAGATGGCACAGGACCAGACAGTGTTTCATTCTGTCCATAGGGTCATTGAGTCAGAACCAACTTAATGACACCTAACAACAATAACACTATCCCTTAGTAACACAATCGATCGTGTTCTTGTTCTTAGCAGACCTATGTCCTAGCTCCTCCCCTTAGAAGACAGAAGGTTTTGAACCTTCCTTTGAGCTTTGGAAAGGAGAAGTTCCTGAAGCCTTTTTTGAGCAAACTAAATGATTGAATTGAACTCAGTTCTTGCTGAGTTAAACTGGTCTTTTTCCTTGCTTGCCTGGCTTATCTGCATTCAATAGTTAACTCAGACCTTTCACAAGTTTCTGTCATTTGGTTTAAAAATTGCTGAGAAAGTGATTTCTCTTCATGGTCAAGCCAGGATGTGAAAGAAGTACACTCTAAGAAAGAGAATCTGACACAGCTGTCTTTTGTATAAAATGGATGCAAGAAATATTTCTTTATAACAAGAGAATTGTTTTGAAGGGGTCTTGGAGCCAGCCTGATCTAAACATTCCCAGACAACTTAAAGAGTTTTTGTTTTAACAAGCTGTTTCTGGGACATAAGGTCCTTGTACCAAATGATAATTTCAAATTCCTGAAATATCTGGTTAAAGTTATTTAACATCAACCAGTAATTCACCTGAAGGATATATGACTGTGAATGAAAATCTCTGTAATTAGTCCCTGAAATCAAACACTGTAAGCCTCTGTTCGCAACTATACAATAAAAGTCAATTCCTCACCCTTAATCCATCCTTCTTGTGACCTCAACCAAAGACTAATCAGTCACCTGACTGTATGATAATTTCTTTGTTCCCTGGACTATGTTTGTCTTGGCTAGAAGTCCTTTAGTTGGAGTCATCAGTTTTCAATTATGTGGGCTGGTGCCTCCCTGCATTCAAATGTACCTTTCTTCTTTTTATTTCTGAATAAATCCTCTTAATTTCATTTTAAGGACTGAGC
>NW_006921756.1:3831854-3833033 GCF_000298275.1 Orycteropus afer afer
TTCCTTTGAGCTTTGGAAAGGAGAAGTTCCTGAAGCCTTTTTTGAGCAAACTAAATGATTGAATTGAACTCAATTGGACTTCTTTTCTTCTCCATTAATATTTTTCACTAATGAAGGAGCAATGAAAAGGAGTTAAAGGGCTTGCCATGATAATCAGATTACAATCCAAACTTTCCATAAACAAAAGGCCTGAATGATCTGCTTCATCTAACTCTCCCACCTCTGCCTTCCATTCTTTTCCTTATTCACACAGCTCTGGTCTCCCTGGCCTTCTTTCAATTTTTCCAACACGCCAAGACATTTTAGTTTTTCACATACACTTTTCTCTCTTTGTGGGACACTATCACAGTCTTTCCCTGCTGTTCATAAGGTTTTCAGTGGCTAAATCTTTTTCAAAAGTGGACCAGTCCACATGCTCCTTCCTAGTTGGTCTTAGTCTGGAAGCTACACTGAAACCTGTCCACCATGGGTGACCCTGCGGGTACTTGCAATACCAGTGGTAAAGCAACCAGCATCACAGCAACATGCAAACCACCATAGTACAACCAACTGACAGATGACTGACTGGTGGCTCAATATCATTAGTCAGAAGGCGGCCAGGGGCTAATTGTGGAACAGACCATCAGTTGATCATATGTGAGTTCAAGCCGAAGTTGAAGAAAATTAAAACAAGTCCACAAGAGCCAAAAAAAAAGTATGACCTTCAGTACATTCCACCTGAATGTAGACACCATCTGTAGACTTTAAGCATTGAACACCAGTGACCAGAGACCAGATGACATCAAAGATATCATACACGAAGAAAGCAAAGGGTCATTAAAAAGACAGGAAAGGAAAAGAAGACCACAATGGATGTCAGAAGAGACTCTGAAACTTGCTCTTGAGCAGAGAGTAGCTAAAGTGAATGGAAGAAATGATAAAGTAAAAGAGTTCAACAGAAGATTTCAAAGGACAGTTTGAGAGGACAAAATTAAGAATTGTAATGAGATGTGCAAAGACTTGTATTTAGAAAATCAAAGGGGAAGAACACATCAACATCTCTAAAGCTGAAAGAATTGAAGAAAAAAATTCAAGCCTTGAGTTGTGATACTGAAAGATTCTATGGGCAAAATATACTGAATGATGCAAGAAGCATCAAAAGACGATGGAAGGAATACACAATCATTACACCAAAAAGAA
>NW_006921756.1:3833933-3846000 GCF_000298275.1 Orycteropus afer afer
TCCTCACAACTGGACCAATAAGCAACATCGTGATAAATGGAGAAAATACTGAAGTTGTGCACCTAGATTTACCCAAAATATAAATAGAAAAGGATTTCATTTTACTTGGATCCATAATCAATGCCTATGGAAGTAGTCAAGAAATCAAATGACTTACTGCATTGGGCAAATCTACTGTAAAAGACATCTTTAATGTGTTTTACAGCAAAGATGTCACTTTGAAGACTAAGGTGTGCCTGACTCAAGCCATGGTATTTTCAATAGCCTCCTATGCATGTGAGAGCTGGTCAATGCAAATGGAAGACAGCAGCATTGATGCATTTGAATTGTGGTGTTGGTGAAGAATACTGACTGCTAGAAGAATGAACAAACCCATTTTGGAGAAACTATAGCTGGAAGAACTAGCTTAGAAGCAAGAATGGCCAGACTTAGACTCTCATACTTTGGTCATGTGGTCAGAAGGGACCAGTCCCTGGAGAAAGATATCATGCTAGGTAAAGTGTCTGAAAAAGGGAGGAACCCTTATAAAAAGCATATGGGGAGGCAGCATCTTCCTCTGACTCCCTCTGACTTCATGAGGAGGAGACAGAATCACCATCAGTAGCTGAAGCTGATTTCTATAAGGCCAGACATGCTGCCACCCACCAATTTTTTTTTTTTTTTTTTTTTTACCAATTTCTGACACCAGTTTGTGGCACTGGCCACACAGAACTCACAAACAATATTCATGATTATTGGTTTCTTAGAGAAGTAACAGGTTACAATCCAGGTTCATGAACACATTCAGGCTACAATTCTTCAATCAGGACAGTCTCCATTCTGCTGTGTCCTCAGCACGTCCCTCAGGCCCTTGGCCTCTTGGCCTCTTAGCCTGGCCTGTGCCTGGCTCTGGTAGGTGTTACAAACAGAGCTCTTTTAGTTTTGCTGATAGGCCCACCTAGGAGTACCCCACTTGACCAGCAAGCTTCCTGACCAAAGTCACTCAGCTTTCCTGCTCTGTGGGTGGGCAAGCCCACGGCTCTGTCTCCTGTCTCATGGTTCCACTGATGCCATCTCTCTGCCAAGGAAGTCCAACACAGGGATTTCTAGTCCAAGGACAGACTCCACTCCACCTCCAGCTTGTTTCTCTTGATGCAGTGAGACACCACCCCCCAAAAAAAGAAACCCCAAACTCACTGCCAGGGAGCGGACCGGACTTACACTGACCCTTGCTTGGGTTTTCAGGGCAGTAACACTACAGAAGTAGATTGCCCAACCTTCTTTGGGGGTGAGGGGAAGAACTGCCACCCTTCTGGTTAGCAGTCACATGCCTTAGGCACTAGGCCACCAGAGCTCCCCTCCCCATTTTAAGCCCAGCAGAATGACTAATCAATTCCCACAGTGTTCTATACACCTTATTTTCATGGTGTCACCCCACAAAGGTGCCCTGTACCTTATTTACATTACTAACAAGTATCCAATCCTCTTGGTGGGCACAAACACCCTACATGTGCATATTTCTACCCAGTAATCTGGTGGAAGTCACAAAGACCCATGGCTAGAAGAGCCATGGCAATCTACTCCGGAGTGATACCAACTTGGAAATCCAAGGAGGCGTCGCTATGAGTGGGGTCCGACTTGATGGCACATAAAACAACAGAAGAGCCATGCCAAGCAATTCACTGCAACCCTCAAGGAGATGGACTGATACAGTGGCTACAAGCACGGGCTCAAGCATAGCAACACTGAGAGGATGGCTAGGTCCTGGCAGTGTTTATTTCTGTTGTACACAGAGTTGCTATGGGTTGGAATCGACTACATGACAACAACTTAACAACGTCCCAATTATGCCTGCTTTTGCTCTTTCCTATCCTTATGTCTTGATTAAATGTCACTTCTTCAGATGCCTTCTTTGGCTGTCTTAACCAAATGTTCCCTAATAAGGGAGTTATATGCTATTTCTTCATTTGGCTCCTCCAATGCCTTCATCAACATTTATACTTAATTATTCGTGTATTCATTTGTTCAGGTCTGCTGCCTCCCCAGTGGAAGTTAAAACCCTTGTCACCAGAGACAATGGGTTTTGCCTCCCAACGTATAATGTTCTCCAGCACAGCGCTTGACTCGAGGTGCAGAATAAATTTTTTACGAAATGAATTTACCAATGAACAGAGCCGATGAAGAGAAGAGGGAGTGCTGGCAATCGAAAGAATGGGCAGGAAAGCTCCTCCCTTTCCGGCCGCGGTGGAAAAGACTCTGCCGCCACAGAGGCTGGGTGGCGGCGGGCGCCAGCTCGGCCCGCCCCTTTCTCTCCGCCACCTCCCCCGCCCCACCCCGCCCAGCACTGTGCCACCCCTGCGCTGTCAGCTCCTTCATAGTTCGGCCCAGACACTGTGTATGCTTAGCCGCTACTGCCGCCAGTTGCTGCACGTCCCGAACCTTAGCTGCCCGCTGTCGACTCGCCGGCCGCTTCTCTGCCCTCACCACCTTATGAAGCCGCTGGTCGTGTTCGTCCTTGGCGGGCCAGGCGCTGGCAAGGGGACCCAGTGCACCCGCATCGTCGAGGTGAGACACGGGTAGCTGGTGGACTCCTTGTAGCTTGACGGGACGCGGGGCCTGCGGATCCCGCTGCGCCTGCCGTCTGCGCCCCAGGAGCCCCGGAGGAAGCGACTACCAGTCCCGGCGGTCATCGCGCCGCCTGCGTGGCTGCGGTTGGGGTCTGCAGGAGCGCAGCATGTTGGGACTTGTAGTGCGTGTCGGCACGCGTCGGGAGCGCCTAGTCTGGAGCAGGACCGCTTGGGGTCGCTTTGTTCCTGCGCACCCTCATATATTACACTTGGAGGTCAAATTGGTGTCATGGGTGGGCTGGGACAGGGGTTTCCCGGAGGACTAGGCTTCAGGAACTCCCAGCGCCGAGGTCAGCGTGGTTGTGTGGTGGATGAATGGAGTGGGACCTCAGATTTAGGTTAGAGCGGTTTGTACCTTCAGCTGCCTGAAAGGGAGACCGGTTGGTCCTCTCCGCCTCTTTTCTCAGGCCATCTAAATTCCGAAATCTCAACTAACTTGTCTTTACTCTAGAAAGGAGCCACGTGGGGGCGGTGTGTTATTTTAGGTATGCTGTGATCTCCAGACAACTTCTGACCCAGTCAGTGGTAGGCTTTCGGGGAGGGCCAACTCTGAGGTTCAGCAGGGTTTCGTGTTTTGGACCAGCCGTGGAGTCGTGGACTGAAATCACTCTTTAACCTCTGGTCCCGCTGCCAACTCACGCTTTGTCCTTGATCAAGTCACTTCCTCTCTCCGAGTCTCAGTTGCTTGTTCTGTAAAATAAGAAGCAGTGCACTCAGATTTACCCAAAATATAAAAAAACAAAAGCTAAACCCACTGCCATTTGGTCGGTTCCGACTCATAGCGACCCTATTGGACAGAGTAGAAGTATCCTGTAAGATTTCTAATGCTGCCTCATCTTTCTCCAGCGGGTGGGTTCGCCATCCTTTTGGTTAGCAGCCAAATGCTTTAACCACTATGCCACCAGATCTTCTCCAAAATAAAGAGTACGTCCCAATTCTAAAATAGCGTTACTTTTCTTTTGCTTCAAGGCAAAACAAAATTACCAGTTCAATTGTATTAGCAATTTTGCATCCAGAGGGGCAGATAGGTAGGGGTTAGTTAGCTTCAGTGATACTTTGAGGGAGAAGGCTTATTGGAGAATTTGGGGAATGTTTGGGAGAGATGGAAAAACCGAAGGGGCGAGCAGTGCTTGTGGAAAACACTCAAAGAATCATGGTGAAACTCAATGATCAGCAAAAGTTTTTGACTCAGAATGTCTAAAATAATTCCCACCCCTTTCTCGCTTCCAGGGTATGGCCTATATTAGCTGTAGCCTTTTTACTCTCTCTGTGTTCATACAGTCAACCCTTGTCCTATATTTTATTCTCTAAAGAGCATCCAGAAAAAGTAGGTGATAAATCTTATTCATTGTTCTACAGCTATATTTATAATTATTAGTAATTTTTTAAGAGTAAAAGTGTTCCCCCCAATGAGGAAAATATATGTATTTTCTATTATTTATTTTAATTTTTGTTGAGTCTTCTCATTTTTCTAAAACACAAATGACAAATAGATTATTTCCAATTTTTGTTTTATATATTAAATGATTCTTACATGTAAATAGCAGGTACATGTAAATGAGCAGGTAAGGAGCAAAGACTTTAGAGTCAAACAGATAGGGGTTCAAACCCCAACTCTGATATACCGTTTCTCTAGACCTAGAGAAATTGTTACTTTTAGTTACGTTTCTCTGTAAAAAGGGACAAATAATATCCATCTCGTGTGATACTTGTGAATATTAAATGAGGTGTATGTTAACTATCTGGCAGACAGATGCAAATATTTTTTTCTTCACTTTAGACTTCCTGATCCTATTAGATTGATTATTTTTACTTTGCAGTATTATTTTTTAAAAATATATATATATGTATCTATATGGTTTATGACTATTACATTTTGAATATATTTAGTTTCTGACTCATAATGTGGCTTTAAATGCCCACACCCAAACTAATAATACCCATTATTACTCCACTGGATTAACAATTATGTACATATTTTGTGACTAGTATTTATTCTTTACTGTTTCTATCATGGCTACGATATTTTAAACTTGTTGATTGTCAATTATAAGATTTCCATAATGAGATAATATGTTCTATAATATATTATTCTTTAGCATTTCAGCAATTATATGAGCTATATAATTTTAAACTATTGTTTTCATGACATTTTTTTTCTTTTGATCCCAATTGTCATAAATGTCACTAAGCTGATATAAACTGATTCCAAATAGTTTTTGATTTAAGAATTGATAGCCTCTAGCTGACCAAATGGGAGCTCTGGTAGCATAGTGCCTAAGGCACTTGATTGCTAATCAGAAGGCTGGCGGTTCAAACCCACCAGCGGCTCCTCGGAAGGAAGATGGGGTGATTTACTTCTGTAGTGATACTCCCTCGGAAACCCAAGGAGGAGTCGCTATGAGTCGGTCCGACTCAGCGGTATATAACAACAACAACAGCAACTGCTGACTAAATAAGGAGCTCTGGTGGTGTAGTGCCTAAGGCATTTGACTGCTAGACAGAAGGTTGGTGCTTCAAATCCACCAGCCACTCCCAGAAGGAAGATTGGACAATCTCCTTCTGTAAAGATTTACTCCCATCGAAAACCAAAACCAAAACAAACTCACTGCCTTCGAGTCGAATCCGACCCATAGTGACCCCTCCTTGGGTTTCCGAGGCGGTATCATTACGGAAGTAGATTGCCCAACCTTCTTTCTGAGGAGTAGCAGGTGGGTTTGAACCTCCAGCCTTCTGGTTAGCAGTCAAATACCTTAGGCAGTACGCCACCAGCGCTCCCAAAGGGGGTCGCTGTGACTCAGAATCACCTCGATGGAAGTGAGTTGTTTTTTTTTTGTCCTTTAGCTGACTAAATAAGGAGCTCTGGTTACGTACTGGATAAGGCATTTGGCTGCTAACCAGAAGGTCCGCGGTTCAAACCCACCAGCCGCTCCACGGAAAGACTATGGGGCGATCTACTTCTGTAAAGATTTACAGCCTCGGAATTCCAGTGGTGGTCGCTGTGAGTCGGAAACGACTTGATGGTAGTGAGTTTTTGAGTTGAGTAAGCTGACTAAATAAATTAGAACACCGAAATGTCTTTGGTTGGTTGTCAGATTTTTTTTCTACGTGAGTCCGCAGTGTTTTAGCACAATATTTTATTATACAGACAAACACAAACTAAATCCTGAAAGATTTTTGTAATCAAAATATTTTTTTCTGTAGGTAAAAACTTACATAAATCAAGATTAAATTCACCAGCTACCATGTCATTGGTAATTTAGCTCACCCAGTACCTAAAATATGGTGGAAAATAATTGTTTCTTTGGGAATGCTACATTGATTCCCAACGCAGGCTGCCAAGAGTACATCTTTGGGCTCTGGCTATAGAACTGGAAGAAATCTTGCCCTCTAAGATACTTGGTGAAGTGGAGGGTCAGCGAGAGGGGAAGGTCCTCAAGGAGATGAATTGACATAGTGGCTATGACATTGGGCTCAGGTATAGTGAGGATGGTGAGGCTAGCACAGGACTGGGCAGTGTTTCATTCTGTTGTATGTGGGTTGGCTGTAAGTCAGAGCTGACTCCACAGCAAGTAACAACAACAACAAAGTACTTTTTGGCTGCTAACCAGAAGGTCAGTAGTTCAAACCCGCCTGCTGCTCCGCACAAGGAAGATGAGGCAATCTACTTCTGTAAAGATTTACAGCCTTGGAAACCCAGTGGGGGTCGCTGTGAGTTGGAATGGGCTCAGTGGCAGGCCTTAAAAGGGTAAGGTCCTTTTAAGGAGCTCTGTTGGTATAGTGGTTAAAGCATTATGGCTGCTAACCAAAAGGTCAAAGGTTTGAACCCACCAGCTGCTCTGTGGGAGAAAGCTGTGGCAGTCAGCTTCCATAAAGATTTACAGGCTTGGAAACTGTCCTGTTATTTTAAGGCCCTGAGATATGTAGGTTGGGGGAGAGGTATGGTTAGAGGGAACTAGTACTTGTTTTCTCCCTGAAGGCAAATTATTTTTCTGCTGATTGCTCTGCCAGACCCTGCACAGGAAAAGGCAAAACAAATATCTTATGAAAGTGTTGTAAATTGGGAAAAAAATTTGAGAGAGGTTTTAGGGTTGACTGGGTTCAAACCACTAGTCACTCTGTGGAAGAAAGATGGGACAGTCTGCTTCCATAAAGATTTACAGCGTTGGAAACTCAATAGGGGTCGGTCACTATGAGTCGCAAACAACTCGATGGCAGTAAGTTTAGTCTGGTTTTTGGTTTGCCCATTTATTTGTACTGCTCTTTTTCAATTTGTTGTTTTGTTATTTTCTAGCTAATTGTTTTCTAATTTGTGTCCTCTAGTACTAAATTTGTTTTTTAAAATTAGCTGTATTCTAAATCCCTGTAATCCTTTTATTAGAGTTAAGTGCTTAGAGTGGAGTTAATAACTTGTGGAACAACTTGCTAACAAAAAATCATAATGGAGATACTGTGTCATTCAATTTTTTATTAAGCTTTATTTATATTTGTCGTTTTGGCTCAAGGGAAATTATAGCACAGTAACCTAGATTCATCTTTGAAAATAACCACAATTGTGCAAGGAATATGTACACCTCTTCTCTTTCATTTATTTATTTTTTAGATGCCAAGAAACTTCTTCTCTTTTAAAGATTGTGAGTTCTGTTTACATAAACAAATGATGACTAAAGCTTATATGTGTGCCAAACTGCTTTTTGTAGCACCCAGAAAGTATTCTTATCATCATCTGTGTCCTAACTTCCTCCGCAGCTCATGTGGTACTTTATATAGTACTCATACTTTACATAAGAAGTGTCAGGGGCCCAACAGTTAAGTGCTGGACTGCTCTGTGGAAGAAAGACCTGGAGATCTGCATCAGTAAAGATTACAGAGAGAAAATCCTGTTGGGCAGTCTTCTACCTGGGGTCACTATGAGACAGAATTACTCAGTGACACCCAACAACAACAACAACAATATGCTTTACATAGCCATTCTAACTACTGGGCTTAGAAACAAATTTGTGTGCTACTGACATTAAGAATGTAGAAATCAGATACTTGGCTTTGTTTATATTTGTGTCTTCATTGCTGAGCATAGTGCCTGATACGTGCCAAAAAACCAAACTGAACCCATTGCTCACCGAGTTGATTTTGACTCATAGTGACCCTATCGGACAGAGAAGAGCTGCCCTATAAGGTTTCCGAGGCTGTAAATCTTTCTAACCTGGAGAAGCTAGTGGGTTTGAACGCGACCTTTCAGTTAGCAGTCAAGTAATTGACTACTGAGCCGGTGGTCCTTGCCTGGCAAGTAGGTGCTTAGTAAGTTTTTGTTGAATGAGTATTTATAGAAGTAATTTGAAGATATTTAAACATTTTTAAAATTTGGTCCCTAGGGGGCGCCCGAGTAGCAGTTAGCCCTCTCAATTTCCCGACCAGAAGTGTTTGAATGAGACCTGGATCTGTTTTCCTCAGATTTGTCATGTAACATTTCTGTTTACGCCCAGTGAGTAATGGGGTGGTTGTGAAAATATGTTGAATATTATAAAATTTCCAAGCTCTTGATTACAAGTTTTCAAAGCTGATTACCACTTACAAAAGACACCAGGTAGGAAGATTGCCTAGGTATTAAGGTTATTTACGAATAGGCCTTTCTCTTTTTGTGGGGGTAGGGTGGTGTAAGAGAGAGGTTTTTTTTTAAAAGAAAGTTTATATTTTCTATAAAAGAGGTTATGCTCAGAATCCCTGATCCTGAAGTACCACAGTTTCATGAGAAGTAGTTGTAAAATGGAGTTTTTATGTTAAGAACTTGGGAGATAGAAGGATATGTATGTTCAGATTGTTTACTGTCCTTACACTTGAAAACTTCACTTTTTGCCTTTCCATATTAAGTTACTGCAAAGGTAGTAATACTTATTGGATAAAGTTAGATACATGGATTGCTGCAGTCCAATTGACTTCAACTCATGGTGACCTTATATACAGCAGGATGAAATGTTGCTTGGTCCTGTGTTAGCCAGCATATTTGAGTCTGTGGTTGGGGCTATGCCAGTTTGTCTCACTGAGGGTCTCCCTTGCCCTTGCTTGCCCTCCCTTTCACCAAACATGATGTCCTTCTCCAATAATTGATTCCTCCTAATGACATGTCCAGCAGCTCTGTTGGTGCAGTGGTTAAGGCATTTGGCTGCTAACCAAAATGTTGGTGGTTCAAACCCACCAGCCACTCCATGGAAGAGAACTGAGACAGTTTGCTTCTGTAAAGATACACAGCCTTGGAAACCCAATAGGGGTCACTGAGTTAGAATCAGCTTGATGGCAGTGAGTTTGGTTTGGTTTGGGTGACATGTCCGAAGCAAGCAAGTTGGACAGTGCTCTGTTTTGCACCATAAGGTTTTCACTGGCTACTTTTCAGAAGGAGATTGCTAGGTCTTTCTTCCTACTCTGTCTTAATACAAAAGCTTTAATGAAATCTGTCTTCCATGAGTGACCTGCTGGAATTGGAAATACCAGTGATGTAGCTTCTGGCATCACAGTAACATGCAGGCCACTGGAGTATGACAAACTGACAGGTGGATGGTTATGGGCAAAGTTACATCTCCTGTAATCCCAAGGTCATCAGTATCAACTTCTTGGTGTGTATGCTTCCTATCTCTTTATCAATAATGTTACAAACAAAAATGTAAACATTTATCTTTTTTATCTCCAATTGAGATAAATATTTGCATTTTTATTTGTAATAATAATAAGAAAGAGATGGGAAACTACCGGTTAATTGTGAGACTTAATCATGATATATAAATAATTTATGGTAGTTATTTCAAGCCTATGCATATAGATTTCATTCATTCTTATTGTTAGCTACAGATATTCTGTAATATGGATATTACCATAGCATGATTGTACCATTCCTCTACTGATGGACATTCAGGGTCATTTGTAGGGGTTATTTTGCTATTGCAAACAGTGTTTCAATAAATTTCCTTGAAATTATAGCATTGCATATGGATGCTTTTACTTTTGTAGGCTAGATTCCTGAAAGTGGGAGTGCTGGGTCAGAGATATGTGCATTTAAAATTTTAAATGGTTTATTGTCCAGTTTCTTTTCAGAAACATGACATTTTTATCAGCAGTTTATGATTCTTTACCAACTGTGGTAGTTCAGTTTGTGTGTCAACTTGGCTGGGCCTGATTGAATGGCTGGGCAGCTGGTGGTAGTTATTCCGTATGATGAGACTGGCAATAAACTACACAAGCAGCTAAGTAGCTGCTTTTGGGATGTGGTCTGCTTCCTGTATATAAGGAGAAGCCTTGAGAATGGTCTCTAGCCTATAGCATGCTTGGACCCTGCATGTAGGCGTGTCATTGCTCAGCAGCCTGCTATGTTCTGCCGACCTTGGGACTTACAATGAACTTAACTTACAATGGCCTGCCATGTGGTTTGGTAACATCAGGACTGTGCATTTTTGCTTGTCAACCTTGGAGCTTCTTAGCCTCAGCAGCCAGCAGCTGTCTGAGTGAAGAAATACCTCTAGCTCCAGTGGGCCGGGAGCAGGAAGCAGAGCTGGACTCCAAGGTTGAGGGGCTTTCACCCAGGCCCTAGAGCCTGGCACCTTGAACTTGGACTTAAAGCCTCCAAATTGTAAGAATAAACTTCTGTTTGTTAAGGCCATCCCATTTGTGGTATATTTCTTGTCAGAGCAGCACTGGGTAACCAGAACACCAACACTGAATATTTTCAATCATTTTAATTTGTGCAAATTTGGTAATTTGTGAGATTCTCCTTCCTAAAGTTTTACAGAGTAAATTCCTCACTTAAGGTGAAATGATATAATTAACTGCATTTAAGGCGGGGGGTGGGGTGAATTTCCCTGTATTTGTTATTCAGAAAACATTTTTGAGAGCCAGGCACTCTGCCAGTCCCTTAGAAGAATAAGACAAAGATGGCTGTTATCAAAAAAAAAAGCTTTACAATGTACTGGGAAGACCAGGAAACTAATAGGCTAGAGCGGGAGCTCTGGTAGCGTAGTGCCTAAGGCACTTGACTGCTAACCAGAAGGCTGGCGGTTCAAACCCACCAGCCACTCCTCAGAAGGAACATGGAGCAATCTACTTCTGTAGTGATACTGCTTTGGAAACCCAAGGAAGGGTCGCTATGAGTCGGGTCCAACTCGACAGCACATAACAACAACAACAATAGGCTAGAGCTGTAACTCCTTTGGTAGAACTATACAAAATGTACCATTTAGATAACAACAAACAACAACAACTCATTGCTATCGAATCAGATCTGACTCATAGCAACCCCTCCTTGGGTTTCCGAGGCAGTATCACTACCGAAGTAGATTGCCTAGTCTTCCTTCTGAGGAGTGGCTGGTAGGTCTGAACCGTCAGCCTTCTGGTTAACAGTCAAGTGCCTTAGGCACTATGCCACCAGAGCTCCCACTCCTACCATTTCGATAAACCAAAACACCAAACTCACTGCAGTCGAGTTGGATCCGACTCACAGCGACCCCTCCTCGGGTTTCCGAGGCAGTATCACTACGGAAGTACATTGCCGCATCTTCCTTCCGAGGAGTGGCTAATGGGTTTAAACCACCAGCCTTCTGGTTAGCCGTCAAATGCCTTAGACACTATGCTACCAGAGCTCCCCATTTAGATAAGGGGTATCTAAATCTGAGACTAGGGTTTAGGGAAGACTTCTCAAGGAGGTGATGTGTATGAACTTAGTAAGGACAGTAGGAAAGAAGCAGCTGAGAGATGTGGGGGAGTGGAGAGCACTTATTAGCAGGGTGTAAGCCTTACACAGGATTATTGGAAGTTTCAATTTTGAGAAAAGCCCAAAGGAGTAAGCCAGGGTAAGTGAAAATGACCCAAAATACTTTCTGAATGCAAAATGTGTGTGGGTGCAAGAAGGGCATGGCAGCGCCTTCTGACCTCCTCTAACTTCACAAGGAGGGAGGAGGGTCAAGATCAACATCAATAGCCCAAGGCCGATAACTATGAGGTGGAAATCGGACCTGCTGCCACCCTCCAGCCTTTTCACTAATTCTCACACCAACTGCCCCTTCCACAGCACTCTACATCTGTGCTGGGTTCAATAATCCGTTGCAGTGGCCACACAGAATTCACAGACAATACTCATGATTATGGGGTTTATTAGGGTAGTAACAGGTTATGCAGTTCAGGGTCAGGAATGCTCAGGATACAGTTCAATCAGAACAGCCTTCCCGCAGCCATGCCCAAAGACAGGTGTCTCTCTGGCCTCAGCTCTCAGCACTGTGGCCTGGCCTTTGACCTGCTCAGGCAAGGGTTAACAAAGCTCTTTCAGCTCTGCTGATAGGTGCCCCAGAGAAGAATCACTGGTAGTTGGAAAATTTGGCCTTGGTGACAGAAATAATGCTGGAACTCATATGGTAGAATTTTGCAAGACCAATGACTTGTTCATTGCAAACACCTTTTTTCAACAACACAAACGGAGGCTGTAC
>NW_006921756.1:3847899-3849417 GCF_000298275.1 Orycteropus afer afer
AGATGGATTAACATGGTGGCTACGATGATGAGATCAAGTATAGCAGGGATTGTGGGGCTGGCGCGGGATCGGGCAGTGTTTCGTTCTGCTGTGCATGGGGTCGCTATGAGTCGGAAACGACTCCAAGGCACTTAACAACAACAACAACAACCCCCACTAGAGTACAATGCACCTCATTTACATTTTCAGCAAACTATCCATTCCCCTTGGTGGACCACAAACACCTCATCACATTTGCATAATCCTAGCAAGCCATTTGATGGGAGTCACAAAGACTATGGCTAGAGGGGCCATACCAATCAATTCACTGCACTGCAGTGGGGGTACAGGCTTTTAGAGGCTCTCAATTTGGAGTGTAAACAGACACCTACTTAATAGAATTTCATGAGAAGGTATGAAAGAATTTTGTAAATAATGAAGTTTACTGTTAAGTTGTTTCTATTCCTTAGTTTTTTCATTTATATCATGGGAGTAGTATTATGTATTATCTACCTCAGAGTTGTTGTGGGGAGAACTAATATAAGTGCTTTGAACAGTGCCTCACACATGGTAAACCCTATGTAAATGTTAGCTATTATTTTTATTATCATTATCTTGCTTTTTCTGTATCTTTTACCCTCCTCCCCATCTTGTTTTGAATGTTTTTTTTCTCCCTAATTTATTATTTCCTGTTTTGGAAGCTATACAGTCTAGTTTTTTTAGTGTTTACCCTGGGAATTTTAAGCATACACATTTAACTTGAAGTCTAATGTTAATCAATATTTTTACTGTCCTCCTAAACAATATAAACACTTAACTCTAATTTCTATCCTGTTCTGTTTTCCAGAATTATAATTCTATATTGACGATTTGTTAAAAATCCCCACAAATGAGATAACATTGTTATTGTTTTATTCAGCAATGTTTAGAATAAATCACATGCATACTATTTTCTTTACTCATTTGTTTTTGCATCTCAAATCTTCATTTTGAGATAATTTTCTTTACTAAAGTATAACCTTTAGAAGTTTCTTTAATCAGCATGGGCTTGTGGTTAGGAATTTTCACTGTTTCTCTGTGTGGTGGCTTCTTTTTTCCCTAGTTCAGCCTCTGAGGTTGTCATCTTTCAGGGATCCTGGCTTTATCTAGAGTTCTTTGATCTGACCTCAACTCAATTTGGGCCCCAGACTTCTTTCATTTCTCCAGTCTGTGGCCCATTAAATTCCAGGTTCTGGTCATCTGTGATGAGGGGTGGTGGTGGGTGGTGGTGGTGGTGGTGGTGGTGGTGGGCTGTGGAGAGAGCATTTCACCAGGGGAGCTGCAGTTCTAGCACTCAGTAACCCCTGTGGATTTGTGCTTTTCTTGGTTTATCTATCTGAGTTATTCCTTTACTTTTCTGCCAGCTTGTTGTTGTTGTTGTTATTTGGCATCGAGTCACCCCCAACTCATAGCGACCCCTCCTTGGGTTTCCGAGGCAGTGTCACTACGGAAGTAGGATTGCCCAACCTTCCTTCCGAGGAGTGGCTGGTGGGTTTGAAC
>NW_006921756.1:3849517-3892274 GCF_000298275.1 Orycteropus afer afer
TCCGAGGAGTGGCTGGTGGGTTTGAACTGCCAGCCTTCTGGTTAGCAGTCAAGTGCCTTAGGCACTTAGTCATGCATTAAAAAAAAAAAAAAAAATCCAACTTCATGGGTGTGCTAAGCCAGGAGGGGTTTTCCGGCTATATATTGCCTGCATACATTTCCCATAACTTCCTCTCAGGAAGATGCAGTGTTCCAGGTACACTGATGGCCATAAGTGCTATTCATTATAATCCAAATATGTTGTAAGTCAGGGATCCCCTGTACAGTATTTTAACAGACTGCCTAAGGCACTTGACTGCTAACCAGAAGGCTGGTGATTCAAACCCACCAGCCACTCCTAGGGAGGAAGGTTGGGCAATCTACTTTAGTAGAGATAATGCCTTGGAAACCCAAGGAGGGGTTGCTATGAGTTGGATCCACTCCACAGCAGTGAGTTTGGTTTGTTTGTTTATCTAACCAGAGAAGTCAGTAGTGGGACATTGAGGCCAAGTAAGAGAGGGTGGATATTAACAGGGGACAACTGACTTGTGTTGTCTTGACCTGAGCACGTTGATGCCTCTTACCATAAAGCTAATACTTTGAGCCCAATTACCATATGAATATATATTTGTTGTAACATTTAATTTGCTTTGACCTTACAAATCAAGAACATTTTTACAGACTAAACATGTGCTTTTACTTGGATCCACAATCAATTCCCATAGAAGCAGCAGTCAAAAAATCAAATGATATATTATTGCATTGGGCAAATCAGCTGCAAAGGACCTCTTTAAAGTGTTTAAGAGCAGAGATGCTACTTTGAAGACTAAAGTATGCCTGACAAGCTCATGGTATTTTCCAGAGCTTAATATACATGTGAGAGCTAGACAGTGAATAAGGAAGACCATAGAATTGATGCTTTTGAATTGTGGTGTTGGCGAAGAATGTTGGAGGTACCATGGGCTGCCAGAAGAACAAACAAATCTGGCTTGGAGGAGGTACACCCAGAATGTTCTTTAGAAACAAGAATGGCCAGACTTTGTCTCTCATACTTCTGTCACGTTGTAAGAAGGGGCCATTCCCTAGAGAAAGATACCATGCTGGGTAAAGTGGAAGGTCAGTGAAAAAGGGGAAGACTCTCAATGAGATGGACTGACACAGTGGCAGCAACAATGGGCATAAGCATGACAATGATTGTTAGGATGGCGCAGAACCAGACAGTGTTTCGTTCTGTTGTACATAGAGTCACTGTGAGTCAGGACTGAGTGGATGGCACCCGACAACAACAACAACAAGAACAAAAACAAACATGTGATAAGAGCATTAACTCAAATCAAGAGGCAATTAAATATGCCTAAAGGAGTGCTGGTGGTGTAGTGGTCAAGGCATTTGGCTATTAATCAATTAGTTCAGTGGTTTGAACCCACCAACTGCTCTGTGGAAGAAATATGAGGCATACTGTTTATTTAAAGATTTAAAGCCTTGGAATCCCAATGGGAGTCATGATGAGTCGGAATCAACTCATGGCAGTGAATTTGGTTTGGAACTCAGAGTTACGTAAAAGATTGCTTCTTGTTCTTGTTACGTGCCATCGAGTCATCTCCGACTCATAGCGACCCTTCTTTGGGTTTCCAAGGCAGTATCTCGATGGATGTAGATTGCCCAATTTTCTGAGGAGTAGCTAGTGGGTTTGAACTGCCAGACTTCTGGTTAGCAGTCAAGTGCCTTAGGCACTACGCCACCCTAAACACTACTTATCTGCCACAAATCTTCTAGTATGTACAGATAATCCCTGACTTGTGATAGGGTTCTGTTCTCACAACTCCCACTCCATTGTAAGTCAGTTCTGATGTAAGGAGAATGCTTTTTTTTAAGGTTTTCATTATTGTATTATTGCTTTTTATTATCAATATCTTTATAAATCTGATCTTTGTCTTTGGGTGTTGGAAACATGACATCTGAGAATGATAATATCATCAAATTACATGCTGCAACATTGTATGTAGTACTTATTGGTAATCATAAGATGTAAAAAAAAAAAAAACAACCCAAAATGGGTGGTCATAAGTATGATTCATTATAACTTGAATACGTTGGAAGTTAGGGAATACCTTTATCAGTCATTGATGTATTCCATTGGAAAGTATTATGTAATTAAGTCACCCCATAGGATTTACCTTTATCACGAAATAGATGTAAGGAAAAGTTGACAATTGCATGAATTTCTATGTTCTTGGTACCTACAGGGAAGGGAGACAGCTGAGAAGATGTTTTGATTGTGTAATTGGGAATTGACTTAATGGTTAGTTTTGATTTTCACATAGTGGAATATTTTCTTTGTTACATATTTAATGATTGGCAGGTGAGGTATAAGGGGAAAGTGGATATGCAAACAATTTCAGAGTGGAGAAAGGCAGTAATGAGACAAATATCAGAATCTAACTGAATCAACAAAACCAAACCAAACATACTGCCATTGAGTTGGACCCGAATCATAGCGACCTCTCCTTGGGTTTCCAAGGCGGGATTACTACGAAAGTAGATTGCCCAGCCTTCCTTCCTAGGAGTAAGGTTGGACAAACTCAATCAAGGTGGGTCCAAATATGCCTGACTCTTTGTGGATAAAGTTCTTGATCTTGTCCCCATATCAGAATACAACAAAAAAATAAAGCCCATCATCAATCTTTGAGTCTCTTTTTTAACTTCCACCAGTAGATTCTGTTACTGAAAGGCCGTAATAGGTTGAAGGCAAAAGATTTTGCATCTCCATGTGAGTCACTGTAAAAATGGCACAGAAGCGACATCTTTTTCTGACCTCCTCTAGGGGGAGAGAATCACCATCAGCAGCCCAAGGCTAATTCCTATGTGGCCAGACATGCCACCACCTTCCAATTTTTCTGCCATTTCTGACACCAATCATCCTTCCCACGGCACTCACTACTTCTATGCCCGGTTCAATAATTCCTTACAGTAGCCATACAGAACTCACAGACAATGCTCATGATTATAGAGTTTATTAGGGAAGTAACAGTTTACAAATCAGATTCAGGAACACACTCAGTATACAATTATTTGATCAAGAAGGGCTCTCTTTGGCCATGCCCTCAGGCATGCCTCTCTTTGGCCCTTGGCTTCTCAGCCTGACTTCTGCCTTGCTCCACTAGTATTACAAAGTTCTTTTAGTTCTGCTGATAGGTACACCTAGGTGTACCCCACTCTGCCAGCAAGCCTCTTGCCCAGAGGCACTCAACTTTCTCACTCCGTGGGAAGGTAAGACTGCAGCTCTGTCTTGTGTCTTGGAGCTGCCACCATCTCTCAGCCAGTTGTTTCAGCTGGTCGTCTCTGCTGGTCGTCTCTGCTGTCTCTCTGCCAAGGAGGTCCAGCACAGGGATCTTGGGTCCAAGGACACGCTGTACTCCATCTGTGGCTCTTCTCTATTGATGGCAGTGAGATTCCCCCCTTCTGCCTCTAGAAGGGCTCATTTTAAGCCTAGCAGAATGACAAAACTGACCAATACCCACCTTAGGGTTCCTTACACCTTATTTCCATGGTCTCACCCCCACAAGGGTACCATGTACTTTATTTACATTACTAATAAGCTATCCAGTCTCCTTGGTAGGCCATATGCACCTTATTTTTGCATAGTTCCACTCTACAAGCTGGTGGGAGTCACAAAGACCATGGCTAGAAGAGCTATACCAAGTAATTTACTAAGCAACAGTTACCTAGGAATTACCTCAGAGGTCCATGGTGGTATAGTAGAGAAGATCACTGGGAATCGGGAGACCTGAGTTCAGGTGCCAGTTTTTGCTCCTTAACTGGCAAATGCTTTTATCTCGATTTCTCCTTTTTGTGAAATCAGGCCTGTGGAAGTGCTCTCAACAGCCCTAAAACAGATCTGTGTTTAAATAGCATGTAGCTCAATATAGTCACGCCCAAGAGGCAAAGTATCCAGTCTTGTTAAATGCATGTATCTTCTTTGATATTCTCTGCTATGTAAATGGTGAATGAGAGTATCAAGGAAGAGAATAGTATTTAATAAATTCTCTTCTGTATTTTTGTTTACATAGAATTTAAGGGTGGTAACAAAGAATCTGTAAAAGCAGGGGTAACAAATAGCTGTTTGAAATATATCAGTTGTGTGTGTGTGTTTATAAAGGGCGTGGGGGCTGAGGTATGTGACCTTCTCTAACTTCACAAGTGGGGAGAAGGATCCAGATGAATGTTACAGCCCAAAGCTGATTGCTATGAAGTGGAAGTCAGACATGCTGGCATCCTCCAGCCTTTTTACCAATTCTGACACCAACCGTCCCTCCCGTGGCACTCTACTTCTCTGCTGGGTTTGATAATTCATTGCAATGGACACATAGAACTCACAGTACTCATGATTGTGGGGTTAATTAGGGAAGTAATAGGTTACACCTATGACCAAAGACTATGGCAAGTTGTGGAAAGACATCAAGGACGTCATACATGAAGAAAATAAAAGGTCCTTAAAAAGCAGGTAAGAAAGAAGAGACAAGAATCTTGAATGGAGAGTAGCTAAAGTGAATAGAAGAAATGATGATGTAAAAGAGCTAAACAAAAGGTTTCAAAGGGCAGTTGGAGAGGACAAAGTATTATAATGAAATGTGCAGAAACCTGGAGTTAGAAAATCAAAAGGGAGAAACACACTTGGCATTTCTCAAGCTAAAAGAACTGAAGAAAAAAGTCTTGAGTTGGAATATTGAAGGATTATATGGTGTTCTGGTTACCTAGTGCTGCTCTGACAAGAATATACCACAAATGGGATGGCCTTCACAAACAGGAATTTATTCTCTTACAGTTTGGAGGCTTTAAGTCCAAGTTCAAAGTGCCAAGCTCTAGGGTCTGGGTGAAAGCCCCTCACAGCCTTGGGCTTCAGCTCTGCATCCAACTCCTGGCCCACTGGAACTAGAGGCTTTTCTTCACTCAGACAGCTACTGGCTGCTGAGGCTGTCAAGCCCAAGGTTGATAAGTAAAAAGGAACAGTCCTGATGTTACCAAACCACAAGGCAGGCCATTAATTTAAATCCATTGTAAGTCCCACCATCGGCAGAGCATGGCAGGCTGCTGAACAACAACATGGCTACATGCAGGGTCTAAGTGTGCCATAAGTAGAGACCATTCCCCAAGGTTTCTGCTTATATACAGGAAGGAATGCCTAAGGCAGCTACTCAGCTGCTCCCAGTAGATTCCACCATGGAGTTGATTACCAGTCTCATCATGTGGAATACTACATCCAGCTGCCCAGCCTCTCAACCAGGCCCAGCCAAGTTGACACACAAACTGAACTACCACATATGGCCAATGTATTGAATGACTCAAGAAACATCCAAAAAAGGTGGAAGGAATATACAGTCACTGTACCAAGAAGAATTGGTCAACTTTCAGCCATTTCAGGAAGTAGCATATGGTCAAGAACTGATGGTACTGAACTGAGTTGTCAGTGAAAGCAAACATGGGTATATGGATGGATAGATAGGTGAACAAGCTAAACAATTAGGTATGTCTAAATGGGGAGTGTATCCAAGATCATATATAGGGTTGGCAGATAATGGGCCTATAAGTTCATGTGAATGATCAGAATTCCCAGGTGTATAGTAGAGCTGACAAGGGGCAAGGTTATGGTCATTGCTTGGTCACAGCCAGCTACCCAGAGGGACCGAGTAGTTGATCCTGCAAGCTTGGGACCATAGTCACAGGGGACATCAAGCTCAATTGGCATAACATACTATACAAAACATTGTTCCACCTCCTACTTTGGCGAGTAGCGACTGGGATCTTAAAAGCTAGCAAGCTGCCATCTAGATGCAACAACGGGTCTCTCCTCGTCAAGAAGAAAGAAGGAAACCAAAATTAATGGAAACAATCAGTCCTAGCGACTGGTACACCATCCGATCTGCAACCTGTACAACTATGAGACCAGAAGAACTAGATGGTGCCCAGCTACCACTGTCATCCACTTGGAAGGGATGTAGGAGATCCTGCATAGAGAGGGAGAACAATGTGGAACAAAACTCAAAATCATTTGGAGGCAAAAAAAAAGGAAGGTGGGGACCAGGTTTGCTGGTCCAATAGAGCCTGGTGGAACCACTGAGACTATAGCCCCTAGCTGCCCTTCAGGTCTGGAATTGAACCCACACCTGTGGTTGCCAGCCAAACAAAGTACAGGCATGTGAGTTAAACATTTACCTCAAGTAGACACACGCCCTGGAGAGAACAATCATGGGAGAAGGTAGGGCTGCTTATGCACAGGGAGATAGCTCAGGGTGCAGAAGAGTATGAAGGGATGGACACTGGGAGGAGGTAACTATGGGGAGGAAGTGGGAGGGGAGCTGCTGCATTGTAAATTTTGGTCAATGACATGAGACAAAGTATATGTGAACTGCTGTATGAAAACTGAATTTACTCTGTAAATCTTCACCCAAATCAAAATAAAATAAAAAAACAAAACAAAACTGATGGTACTGAAGGAAGAAGTCCAAGCTGCACTGAAGGTCTTGGCAAAAAACAAGGTTCTGGAAATTGACAGAATGCCAACTGAGATGTTTCAACAAATGGATGCGACACTGTAAGTACTCACTCGTCTATGCCAAGAAATTTAGAAGCCAACTACCTGGCCATCCAACTCAAAGAGATCTATATTTATGCCCATTCCAAAGAAAGGTGATCTAATAAAATGTGGAAATTATCAAACAATATCATTAATAGCACAGACAAGTAAATTTTGCTGAAAATAATTAAAAAATGGTTGCAGCCGTACATCGACAGGGAACTGCCAGAAATTCAGGCTGTATTCAGAAGGGAATGTAGAACAAGAGGTATCGTTCCTGATGTCAGTTGGATCTTGGCTGAAGGTAGAGAGTACCAAAAAGGTGTTTACCATGTTTTATTGACTATGCAAAGGCATTGGACTGTGTAGATGATAACAAATTAAAGATAATACTGCAAAGAGTGGATATTCCAGAGCTTAACTGTACTCCTGAGAACCTGTACATAGACCAGGAGGCAGTTGTTTGAACAGAATGAGGGGATACTGCATGGTTTAAAATCAGGAAAACTGTGTGTCAGGGTTGTATCTTTTCACCACTTTGTATGCTGAGCAAATCCAAGAAGCTGGAACATATGAAGAAGAACATGGTATCAGGATTGAAGGGAGATGCTCATTAACAACCTGCAATATGCAGATGACACAACCCTGCTTGCTGAAAGCCAAGAGGACTTGAAACACTTACTGGTGAAGATCAAAGACTACAGCCTTCAGTACAGATTATACCTTAACATGCCCACTGCCATCAAGTCGATTCTGATGCATAAGAACCCCAATCGGGTTTCCAAGGCTGTGAATCTTTACAGAAGTAGATTGCCTCATTTTCCTCTTGTGGAGCAGCTAGTGAGTTTGAACTGCCAACCTTCTGGTTAGCAGTCAATTGCCTTACACACTGCACCACCAGAGCTCCTTTCACCTTAACATAAAGAAAGCAAAATCCACTCAACTGGACCAGTGAGCAACATCGTGATAAATGGAGAAAAGATTGAAGTTGTCAAGAATTTTATTTTACTTGGATCCACAATCAACTCCCCTGGAAGTAACAGTCAAGAAATCAAATGACATATTGCATTGGGCAAATCTTCTGCAAAAGACCTCTTTAAAGTGTTGAAGAGCAAAGATGTCACTTTGAAGCCTAAGGTATACCTGACCCAAGATACGGTATTTTCAGTCTCCTCATATGCACGTGAAAGCTGGACAGTGAATAAGGAAGAAAGACAGCAGAAGAATTGGTGCATTAGAATTGTGTTGTTGTTGAAGAATACTGAAAACACCATAGGCTGCCAGAAGAATGAACAAATCAGCCTTGGAAGAAGTATAGCCAGAATACTCCTTAGAAGTGAAGATGGCTAGATTTCATCTCATGTACTTTGGTTATGTTGTCAGACCATCCATGGGGAAGGATATCATGCTTGGTAAAGTAGAGGGACAGTGAAAAAGAGGAAGACCTTTGTGGTAGTTCAGTTCATATGTCAACTTGGCTGGGCCTGGTTGAGTGGCTGGGCAGCTGGTGGTAGTTATTCCCCATGATAAGACTGGCAATCAACTTCATGGGGGATCTATCACAAGTAGCTGAGTAGCTGCCTTTGGGATATGATCTGCTTCCCATATATAAGCTTTGGGAATGATCTCTAGCATATGGCACGCTTGGATCCTGCATGTAGCTGTGTCGTTGTTCAGCAGCCTGCCATGCTCTACCGACCTTGGGACTTACAATGAACTTGAAATTAATGGCCTGCCATGTGGTTTGGTAAGATCGGGACTGTGCCTTTTTACTTGTCAACCCTGGGCTTAGCAGCCTCAGCAGCCAGCAGCTGAGTGAAGAAAAGCCTCTAGCTTCAGTGGGCTGGGAGCTGGAGGCAGAGCTGAAGTGCAAGGTTGAGGGGCTTTCACCCAGCCCCTAGAGCCTGGTGCTTTGAACTTGGACTTAAAGCCCCCAAATTATAAGAATAAACTCCTGTTTGTTGAAGCCATCCCATTTGTGGTATATTCTTGTCAGAGTGACACTAGGTAACCAGAACAACCTTCAATGAGACGGATAGACACAGTGGCTACAACAGTGGGCTCAGGCAAAGCAGTGGTTTTAAGAATAGTGCAGGATCAAGCATTGATTGTTTCATTCTGTTGTACATAACAAAAAAAAAAAAAAAATCACTTACTGCCATATAGACTAAGGCATTTGACTGCTAACCAGAAGGCTGGCAATTCAAACCCACCAGCCACTCCTTGGAAGAAAGGCTGGGCGATCTACTTCCGTAGTGATACCGCCTCGGAAACCCAAGGGTGGGTCATATGAGTCAGGTCCAACTCCATGACAGTGAGTTTGGTTTGGTTTGGTTGCCATCTAGTCGATTCTGAATCATAGTGACCCCCATTGGGTTTCTAAGGTGGTGAATCTTTACGGAAGTAGATTGTCCCATTTTCCTTCTGCAGAGTAGCTGGTGGGTTTGTACCGCTGACTTCCAAATGCCTTATCCACTCTACTACCAGAGCTCCTTTCTGTTATATATAGGGTCACGGTAAGTCAGAACTGACTTGATGACACCTGAAAATAACAGCCACCCAGTCATCAGGAGGGAGTCACTAAGACTGGGCTGTTGTTGTTGTTGTTATTTGCCGTCGAGTCGGCCCTGACTCATAGCGACCCCTCCTTGGGTTTCCGAGGAAGTATCACTACAGAAGTAAGGGTTGCCCAACCTTCCTTCTTAGGAGTGGCTGGTGGGTTTGAACCTCCAGCCTTCTGGTTAGCAGTCAAGTGCCTTAGACACTATGCTACCAGAACTCCTAAGACTGGGCTAGAAGGGTCATATTAAGTAATTTACTGCATTGCAATGTATATATTTATTTTCAGTTAAATAAGTGGGGTATTAGGGCCACCTTTCATAAAAAGTATAGCATAATATTACAAAGAATGTAGAGTTTGAGGTCAGATATTGGTTTCAATTCCCATCTGCCACCTACAGCAGTTACTGTCTGATTCACTATCTTCATTTGTAAAAGGTAATGACAATTTCACTGTGTAATTGTACAGATTGAATGAGATATTTAATCTAATTTAAACGTCTTTAAATGAGAATAAAGATCCCATTTAAAGATTAATGAGATAATCTTCCTAAAATGTTTAGCATAGTACGTGGTAATGTACATGATAATATTTTGCACAGTAAATGATAGGTTTTAAAAAATCTGCTATGGTATTTTATGTTAGAGTCAATTGAATATGAAAGATCTTTCTATTTAGATAAAGTGTTTAGAGTTAATTTAGACTTAAAAATTCTAGAAGGGTATCTTTGTTGACTCGTGTTGCCATAGCAAAAAAATACCAAAAAATGGGTGGCTTTAAATAAAGAACAGAATTTATTGTGAGACAGTTTTAGAATCTACATGTCCAAATCATGTCCAAATTGGTATTCCTGAACATTCCTTGGCTGCTTGTAGATGTATCTGCACATAGTGTCTGTCTTCCCTGTGTGTGCACTTGTGTGTGTGCATATGTCTCTTCTACTCTTTTTATAAGACACCACTCAGAATGAATTAGGATTAGAACCCATTTTATTCTGGTATGACCTCATTAACATAACAGAAGAAAATCCCTGTTTCTAAACAGAGTCATATTTACAAGTAAAGAGGATGTTGTTGTTGTTGTTGTTTGCCATCGAGTCGGCCCCGACTCATAGCGACCCCTCCTTGGGTTTCCAAGGCAGTTATCACTACGGAAGTAGGATTGCCCAACCTTCCTTCCGAGGAGTGGCTGGTGGGTTTGAACCGCCAGCCTTCTGGTTAGCAGTCAAGTGCCTTAGCCACTATGCTACCAGAGCTCCAGTAAAGAGGATAGGACACCATAATTTTGAGGGGACACAATTCAATTCATAACAAATTGTGAAACGGATTTAAGGAAAAGTTGATAGTATAAATGCTATTTATATTGAAAATAGGTTCCTATATTCAAATGGAGCAAATGGCCTAATAATCAGATAAGTATCATGAGCACATACTATATACATACTTTAACTGTCCTGTTAGTGGAATCTTTGGGTGGTGCAAAAGGTTAATGAGCTCAGCTGCTAAAGGAAAGGTTGGTGGTTCCAGTCCACCCAGAGGCACCTTGGAAGAGAAGTCTGGTGATCTACATCTGAGAACTCAACGGCTGAAAACCCAGTGGAGTATGGTTCTACTCTGATACACATGTGGTCACCGTGAGTCAGAATGGACTTGGTTAATGGATGTGAAGGTACCGTCTCATAGTGCGTTTAATTTGTATTTCCCTGATGACTAATGATGTTGATCATCTTTTCATGCACTTACTTACTTAAACTTGTTTAACTTCTTTGGTGAAATGTTTGTTCACATATTTTGTCCCTTGCCCACTTCTTCCCTTTTTTTTTCAGAACAGTGCATTTTTAAAATTGTCTTTGCTCATTTTTCAATTGGATTGTCTTTTTATTATTGAGTTGTAAGAGTTGTTTATGTATTCTGGGTACAAGTCCCTTATTCAGATGTAATTTGCAAATATTTTCTCCCATCCTATGGGTTGTCTTAATTTTGTAGATGTTGTTGTTGTTATGTGCCGTTCAGTCGGACCTGACTCATAGCGACCCTTCCTTGGGTTTACGAGGCAGTATCACTATGGAAGTAGATTGTCCAACCTTCCTGCGGAGAATTTTGTAGATGGTGTCCTTCAAAGAGCAAGTTTTTAAAAATTTTGATGAGGTCTTGCACCTGTCCCATTATAATATACAGTATGCTTTCTATTGCAGATATTAAAAGGCTAATAACTGAGTCTAAAACTACAAAAGAAATGTACCTAGAAAGTGTCTGTGTTTTCCCCTGAAACAGAGACTTGAAGGTGGAGGAAAAGAGAGGGAGGGGGCAGTAGTAGATGGAAAGGAAGGGCAAAGGCACTCATTACTTATTTGACCCATCCTGAGACATAGTTAGGAGGTCTGGTAGTGTAGTGCCTAAGGCACTTGACTGCTAACCAGAAGGCTGGTGGTTCAAACCCACCAGCCACTCCTCGGAAGGAAGGTTGGACAATCTACTTCTGTAGTGATACTGTCTCGGAAACCCAAGGAGGGGTCGCTATGAGTCGGGTCTGACTCAATGGCACATAACAACAACAATGAAACATAGTTGGGTTCAAGTTATAAGTCAGACTAGTAGGATAGGAGAAACTGTACTTTTTGCAAACGGCTTCCAGTGCTCTTCCTACTGCTTAGTAATAGCAGGAAAGAAATTTTCCCATACGCTTGCCACTTTTTAGGGCATTTCTCTAATAGGAAGAAATGATCCTTCAACCTAGAATCAGGAGCCTTTAATATTCTGCTCTAGATTATATAAATGGGTACAGTTGTCTATTATCAACATTAAATCCCAGACTGGGCAGGAATTTGATGGCTACATCATCAAAAATATATATTCCTAGACTTACTTTAAAGTATTTTAGATTGAGTAAAGTGTGAGGAGCTCTGGTGGTATGGTGCCTAAGGCATCTGACTGCTTACCAGAAGGCTGGACGTTCAAACCTACCAGCCACTCCCTGAAAGGAAGATGGGGCAATGTACTTCTGTAAAGATTTACCACCTTGGAAACCCAATGGGGGTCACTATGAGTTGGAATCGACTCAGTGGCAGTGGCTAAAGTGTAATCATGAAAGGAAGTTTTATACCAAAACACATTTAAAACATGTACTATTTTTTAAAACCAAATAATGATTTTGCTTTTCTTTCTTCAATTGCACAGGTTGTGGGACTAAAAGGGGATTCTTTGTTGTCTGAGTTGTGATTTATTTTCTCTAAAAATCAGTTGAGAGAAGTTGCTTGGTACAATCAGGTTCTCAAAGTGCTTCAACTGATCATTCTGTACACTAGACATAGTGTGTGGGTATGTTGTCTATGCCATGGAGGGGGCATCTTGGTTTTTTATGTTGCATTTTAGTGTCTAGTGTAGGACTTGATCAAAATATGTTTCCTTTTAAACTTTGCTGCTGTGCCTTTTGGATCCTCTCAAACTGAGTGTGTCTCTAAATTTCCATCTGTTTCTAGGCTATAAAACCGGACTGTTTTCTGTCTCCTTCTATGACTCTTGACTTCATGCCCATGGAGTGTTTCTGTGTTGCTATATTATGCTTTTGTTTCTCCTTTGTTTAAGGAATGGATCCCTTTCCAGAGAAATTTGTATCCAAACATTTGAATTGATTTTTCATTTTAGAACAGCTCACCAATATCTGTCTCCAAAGCAGCTATTCTATATAACAATTTAGTTTTAAACTTTAAGTAAGTTTTTATTGTGTAGATACTGTTTCCCTTTTCTCTTGAAAACAGATGGTGTTTTTAAAATTAGGATTCTTATTCTTACTTAATGAGAGGCTACCTTGAATTTTATTTTTCTGAACCCTTTGGATTTGATATTAATAAAACAATGCATCAATCTTGCTTTGTGATATTTACATTTTTAAAATGTATGGATAAATATGTATGCTTGTTCTTTTAAATAATTAAAACTTTAAAAAATTTATGTATGTACATGTACATTACAGAAACTTCAAACAATTTGAAAGTATGTAAAGTAAAAAGTGAAAAGTTCTGCTTAACCAGCTTCATCCTACGCCCCTTAAATAATTACTTATCAATCATTTGGGAGCCTTTCAGGTTCTTTTATGATGTTTTTATACACATACATAAAGCACTTGCCCTTGCACATGTTTACGCACACACACATGTTACTTATTTTGTAACTTGCATTTTTTGCTTAACAGTATGTCTTAAGAAAGCTTTCCATATCAGACCATATAGATAGCTCTATTTCAATTATAATATGAAGATAGAATAATTTAACCATTCATATATTGGCAGACATTTAGGTTTCTTATTGTTTACAAATGATACTGTAGTGAATTTTTATGTATACATGGTTTTGTGCACATGTGCAACTATATCAGCATAACTGCTAGAAATGGGATTACTAAGTCAAAGAGTATGCAAACTTAAAAATTGGTAGATTCTGCCAAATTGCCCTTGAAAAAGGCTGAACCAATTTACACTCCCACAAAGTATGAGGATGCTGGTTTCTCCCACATCCTTCCCATTGTTGGATAGAACAGTCTTTTCATTTTTCAATCTATTGGGTAGAAAATAGAATCACATTGTTTTAATTTACGTTGTCATGATTACTAGGAGGTTGAGCATCTATTTTTTTTTTTCTCCTATAAATTGTTTGTTCTTATCCTTTGCCTGTTTTTCTGTTGGGTTGTTTTCTTTATTGGTAGATTCTCTTTATACATAATATATATTACTCCATCATCTTTGTATGTTAAAATATGTTCTTCTAGGCTGTTGCTTACTGTTTAATTTTATTTTTGATGTCTTTCATTTTTCAGAACTTTTATTATTTATGAGGTCAAACAAACCTTTGTTGTGTTGGTTTTTGTTTAGTAATAACCTTTCCCAATCTGAAAATTATAAAAATATAATCCTTTATTTTCTTCTAGTACTATCAAAGAGTTTTTGTGCTTTTTAGATTCTTAATCCTTTTGGAATTTAGTTTTGTGTATGGTATTTTATTTTTTTCCATATGGGTATCCAGTTGCACAAATACCACTTATTTAATGGTTTGTCTTTTTTTTTCCACTGATTTTTAAATGCTATGTTATCACTTACTGAATTCCCGTTTATACATGGATCTGTTTCTGGTCCCTGTCATGGTCCATTGTTCTGTTTGTCTGTTTTTGTCCCAGCAGCACACTGTTTTAATTACAATCGCTTTATAATATTTTATGCTATCTGGTAGAATAAGTTCCCATTTGTAGTTCATATCATTTTAAATTGTGGCCATTCCCTCACATTTACTCTTTCTGATGAGCTTCAGAATCAGTTTACCAAATTTCATTAATAAAAACAAATCCCAGTTGAATTTTGATTGAAGTTGCAATGAATTTGTAGAAAATTTAAATGTTTATAATATTGAACAAAGAGTGACCTCATTATGGTATTATTTTTATGTTCTTTAATAAATTTTTTTCAGTTTCTTCATACAGTTCTTGCACATTTAGTTTTAGGTTTATCCCTAAATTTAAGTTTCAGTTGCTGTTTTGAGTAGATTTAAAAAAAACTTATATTTTCTAATTAGTCATTGCTACTATAATATGTCCGACTCCACGGCACATAACAACAACAACAACAACAAAGTATGTTAGAAAGGCATTTATCTTTATTTATAAGAAAGTAGTAAGATAAATTACTGTTTTCATAAATACTTTTATATGCGCGAATACCTCTGTGATGCCAATTTTTGGAGCCTCAGTGTTTGATATTATTTGCATAGTGAGTTGAATTTTCATGTATCGTATTATAGTTGTTCTATAGTTATTCTTTGACTTTGCTCCTTTCTTATGTACATTTCATTTGATGTTGAGCCAAATTGGTAGTTCTGTTCCTTTATTGGTGTGTAATTTGTAGTTTAGACACTGATTATTTTGAACTTTGCTCCAGGAGTAACCTGTATGAGTTTGTCTAGTTTCTAGCCATTGGAGTGCTCTCCTCCAAATTAAACCAAACTCATTGCCATCGAGTCAATTCTGACTCATAGCAACCCCCTTTGGGTTTCTGAGGCCGTAAATCTTTAAGGAAGTAGATTGTCCTGTTTTCCCTCTGTGGGGTGGCTGGTGAGTTTGAACCACCCACCTTCTGGTTAGCAGTCAAATGCCTTAAGCACTATACCACCAGAGCTCCTTGGAGTGCTCTTCCAAAAAAAAAAAAAAAAAAGAAAACAAACCTCTCCTTAAATCTAGTGTAATCCAGGTTTCTAGGAGTATGTTCTGCAGTAGATGCTTCTAGTTGTAATAGCTGTTAATGAAATTTTGCTGTTGTGAATACAGGTAGTGTAGATATTTCTGTTTCACAGATGAACAAATTAAGATCTAAGACAGGTTAAATACATTCCTCATTGTCATACAGGGTTGTGACAGAATTTAGTTATAAAACATTTCTCCTAATTTCTAGTTCAGTGCTGTGAGTATTTGGCTTCATGCAAGGTTCTTCTGTCCTGTGATCCTTGTTGAATTCTGTGTGTTCTCAGAATGCATTTCCCCATTGGTTGATAAATTTGCAAATCTTCACATGTTTATATTTGCATATATTTTTGTCCTTCACTTGGTACATTTTTTCTCAAGTGTTGATTTATAAAGCCAAATAAATTCTAATTCTTGAAGAGAAACTGAGTTATTAAAATACTAAAATGTGTGGCTATTTTGTGATATAAGGCATTTTACACGTTTTGTTCTCAAATAGTTGTATCTTTTAGGGTAACTTTTTTACTTTTGGTAGTCCCGGGGTAAATGGTATTCTAATGTTATTTACCTTTTTTAAACAAACAAACAAAAACAAGTACAATTAGGTCTGATTGGTGTTTGCTATCACTTTTTAAAAAAAGAAACAACGAGGCTAGAGCTTTTTCGCGTGGCTTGATATATATTAAGACTTATGTTACCATTTCTATCTGTCCTTCTCTGAGTGGTCTCACAGGAAGGACTTAACTGAATTCTAGGTTCTTAGACCACCTGCAACAGTATTTGAATTGTAGGGATATGTGAGAGGCTTCTTTTATTTATTGTATGGTGGTAAATATATGTGTAAATGAAAGACTTCTTAAAATAAATGAGTATATTGCTTCTCCCCAGAAATGAGGTGAATGTGTAGCTTTGTAGGCTCTGCAGTGACTGTAAGAAGTGACCATTTAATTAACAAGACTAAATGAGTGTGTTTTAAGATTAACAAGACCTCTGTGCCTATCTGTTAATGCTGAAAGTTGTCACACTATTGCCTCTGGGCTCCTGAAATCGAAATACCTGGGCCTTGTCTTCTCTAACCATTTTCCATCTACTTAAAGTAGGGAATGCAAATTGATTCAGACAACTGAAAAGAATTAAAAGCAATAAAAATATTTGAAATCACCAACTATGACGTGAAATTGGAGTTGAAAATTCTAATTCACAGTTGCTATAGGAGCCATGATATGTAAATCAGATACCATAATCTTCAATTATCTGAGAAGCCTACTGTGAATTAGAGGGCCTTACACAGATGCGGAAACAGTCTGTTATTGACTTCTAACTCATCCTTTCTCTAACTTTTATTTATTATTCTATCTTCTTAATGCTGCCTTTGAATAACACCTTCTTTCCTTAGGAAAATTTATGCAAACATGAATTGCCTTTATTAATAGTGGTAGAGCTTGTCACTTTATGTATGTGAGTCACTATTGCATCCTTTGTGAATATAACCTGTTTACCTTCATTGAATTGGCACATTGCCTAGCACTTTGTAGACACTCAATAAATATTTACAGATTTAAAATAAGCGTTCCAAGGATTGCTAAAATTAAGGGTTTTTTTTTTTTTCTTCTTCTTCTTTCTATGAAAAGTTAGCCTTCAGGAAAATTAAATGGTGCCATAATTGTTCTCAGTTGAATGGGTTATAACCACCCTCTTTCTCCTTTGCAGGATGTAAGCTCTTAAACTATCACTCTTTAATTAAAGAAGTATGCTTCATGTTACTTTGGAATCTGTCTGCTAAAGCTTCTTGTATAAGAAAAGATTTAGCTTGTTTTATGACTCCCATAGTTCATAGTTAATATATAGATTTACAGTTAAATAGATATGGTCAAATGCAATGCATACACTTAGAAATACAACGAGGGAAGATTAAAAGTAAGATTTGAAATCTGCTAGTAATTTAAATCAAATATTGCACTCAGTTGTCCTTCAGTTGGATATAGTCTTTTTCTTAATGATAACCTTTCTTTAACTGTGATTATAGGAAAATCCTTTCTTTCAAACCCTCTGTGGATAGAACTGGAAGGAACCCTAAAATGTTAGCCAGTTTTAACTATCTGGACACTGTATAGCAGTTGTACTTAGAATCAAAGAAAAATAAGTTCCCAAGGATTTTAGGTATTATTCCTGGAAAGTCCTTATCTCGCATTTCATTTAGATTAATTAGAAAAAGTTCTGTTTGAAATGTCTTCGTAACAAATGATAGCCTTACACAAAGTTTGTGTTGCTCGAATACTGTAGGCTCTAAAGATGTTGTTTGGAACAGGTACCAGACTGTAGTGAGTCTGGATGGCTCAGCACAGACACTAAAGCTGGTGTTCTGCTAAAGGTGGAATATGGTTTACAACGGAAGATGAACAAACACATTACCTTCATTTGTTGTTGTTGTCATTGTTATGTGCTGTTGAGTCGGACCTGACTCATAGCAACCCCTCGTTGGGTTGCCGAGGCAGTTTGTTGTTGTTGTTGTTGTTATGTGCCGTTGAGTCGGCCGCAGTATCACCATGGAAGTAGATTGCCCAACCTGCCTTCCAAGGAGTAGCTGGTGGGTTTGAACCACCAGCCTTCTGGTTAGCAGTCAAGTGCCTTAGGCACTACGCTGTCAGAGCACCTTACCTGCATTTGTTGTTGTTGTTGTTATGTGCCATAGTTGAGTCAGATTTAGAAGGAGGGAAATACAAAGAAGTGAGAGAAATTAATCAAGATGATCTCAGATTTGATGCCATAAAATTGTCAACATTTGCCTAATTGTAGTAAAATAGAGCATCATTCTGAACTCAAGAACATGTTTGCTTCCCTCCCCACTCATTCTTACTGTGTGATTTGTAAAGGTTACTGAGTTGTATGTTTCAGCTTCTTAAAGGGGAAACCGAAAGTAAAACTTTGAAACAGTAACTCTAAATGAATTGAGTTTATACATTTGTCATTATAAAACTGCTATTTTTAGTTGAATAGTAGCTTGTAATTCTAGTTTATAGTATTTATAACCTGTTGTGGTTTTCAATGTTGCTTTTAACACTGGAGTTAGTGACCCACTAGGTTTTAATTTCTAGGACCTTTCGGAGAATGTGAAAAAGTTTTGATTGGGTTTGGAAAATTTCCATTCTTGCTTTCCTCAGAATTGGCATCAGAGACTACTTAATGACAGCAGAATGCTTTGGAAACATTAAGTGTTCTTTAAAGTCTAGTTGTTATTAAATACCATAATCATTAGTGTGTAAATGATAGTTATTTTTTGGACATTCATTGGAACTCTGTGGTGAGAGGAAAACCTAAGCAAAATCCTTAAGAAACACACAGTGTGAAAATGTAACTGGTAAATAGAGGATTTGAAAAATATGGAATGTGATGAGAAATAGAAAGATACGTGTATAGGTGTGACATGATTGTATTTATTTAAATTCTTTGTTTCCTTGGACTTTGGAGGTAAGGTTATTTTCTCTCTCTGACAAACTGTAGTTGTTTTTTTAAAGTATCAGTTGTATACCTCTATAGTTTATAATTACTTGCTCTTAAGAAAACAAAGACAAAAGCATGATACAATGCCAAAACCCATCTTAATGCAATATAAAGCTTGCTAATTTGAGCTCTCCACTGGTAGGAAACAAACAACATATGCACTAATTTCTAAATTACTAGCTGGGCTTCTAAATGTATATGTTGTTCCTACAGCAGAACGTTACTGAACAATCTGTATTGCTGGTGTTTCACTGTGAACGTTTGCACATTGTTTAGTACTGTTTGTCTCTGCATTTATTCAATATTACCATATGCCATAATCACTAGACCAGATGAACGCAGCAGGCAAGCACAGGCTGCCAAGCAGCAGCCAAAATAAACAGTAGGAAATGAAGCTGCTATAAAATTTTGTGGACAGTAGTTGCAAAATGCTTTTTAAAAACTGTTCATAAGATATGGGAAAGTAGGTGCGGTGAAATGGATCACTTTTATGTGGCCTTTCTCACCATAAGGAGCTCTGGTGGTGTAGTGGTTGAAGCACTTGGCTGCAAACAAAAAGTCGGCAGTTCAAACCCACCCGCCGGGAGAAAGATGAGGCAGTCTCCTTCCATTAAGATTTATAGCCTTGCAAACCCTATGGGGCACTTCTACTCCTAAAAGGTCATAAAGGATCCTAAAGGGTAACTATGAGTCAGAATCAACTCAATGGCAATGAGTTTGGTTTGATTTTCGTTTCCACCATGGCCTTGTAACTCCCGTGAAATGATTGGGTAAGACCCTGCAAATAAGGTGGTTGTAGCCCATCATGGGGATCAGACAGTTTGCAAATAACACAAAATAGGTGTGTAGCACCCTTGTGCTGGTGAAACCATGCAATAAGGTTATGAAACCCTAATGAAGGGATTGGTCAGTTTTGACATCCTGCTATGCTTAAAATGAGTTATCCCAGAAGTGGAAAGTGGGGGGGGGGGGGTACTTCACAAGCACTAAGAAAGAAGAGCCATGAATGGAGAGCATAGACCCAGGGTTCCTATGACTAAGAACCTCCTAGACCCAGGAGGCAACAGAGCTGTAACACCAGAGAGGGCACAAGATGGTGAGAAGCAGTGGCAGAGAAACATAAGCAGTGGAACCAGGAGACTGGAGTGAGATTGCTCAATGGACTTCCCAGCCCACAGAGTGAAGCAACTGCAGTGGGCATGCTGACCCACAAAATGAGAGAGCAGAGTGCTGCTTGCTGATGGGTGTACATCCAGGCACTTTACTGGCAGAATTAAAGAGCTAGACTTAGGGGCGTAGAGAGAGAGGCCTGCCATGGGCATAGCTGACAAGCTGTCCTAACCTAAGAGTTGTATCCTGATCCTTAATTGTAACCTGTTAGTTCCCTGATAAACCCCATAACTATGAATATGGTCTATGAGTTCTGTATGGCCTCGCAAAGAATTACCAAATGGCAATGAGTTTGGATAGAGAGTGTCGTGGGAGGGATGGCTGGTATGAAAATTGGTAAAAAGGTTGATGGTATGTCCGAATTCCATCTCCCAGCAAACAACCTTGGGCTGTTGATGCTGCTAATGATTTTCCTACCCCTCACCAATATCCCAATGCCTTTCTTTACAGTAGGTGAAACCCCATTTTTAAAAGGTATTTTTTGCACCCAGCTTTAAAAAGTCTGCTTATACTGGGTGAGCAAAGTGAGTGTTTAAAATACTGTGGAAATAACTCTAAAATAACAATTTAAGTAAACAGTTTTTTATTTATTTTCATTTTCTATAAATGATAGAAGTTATTTTTAAGTCCATTATAACAATTAAATACTTCCAATCATTTTTTCTAATGGAAGAGGCTATATGACTGAGAGACATGATGATACTGTGGTTTTTGTGTATTCTCATCAAACTTCATATGCAATTTTAGTCAGCAAATAAATTATTTAGAGTTTTGTTTTCCTCTGCTGGCTACTTACTATTAGCTTACTGTTTAGAAGTTTAATAGGGGAAAGAGACCCCAAATTGAAACAGGTTCAATAGAGATACTTTTATTAAGCCTTGGACAGATTAAAAAGACAAAACAAAGACAATCATCTTGGATGAGGGAAACCATCAGTATGAGGAAGCAGAATGAAGTCTGCTGAGTCATGGACATGTGGCTAATTATATATGATTTTAAATCATCACAAAATCATGATTGATGGTACGTAGATTCAACAGTGTTGCAGGCCGGACTACAGAAACAAGGAAAAGACCGTGATTGGGATTTGAAGACAGGAAAGGGTTACAGAATTGGTTCTGGGCCTTGACTACCTGCTTAACTGGTGCTATGACTCAGGACCGTGCAGCCTGAATCTTAGCCACAAGGTGGCTACCAAACAGTATGTGGTGTAGTGCCGAAGGCACTTGACTACTAACCAGAAGGCTGATGGTTTAAACCCACCAGCCACCCCTCAGAAGGAATATTGGGCAGTCTACTGCCATAGAGATGTTGTTGTTGTTTGCCGTCGAGTCGGCCCTACTCATAGTGACCCCTTCTTGGGTTCCCCATAGTGACCCCTCCTTGGGTTCCGAGGCAGTATCACTACGGAAGTAGATTGCCCAACCTTCCTTCTGAGGAGTGGCTGGAGGGTTTGAACCGCCAGCCTTCTGCTTAGCAGTCAAGTGCCTTAGGCACTACGCTACCAGAGCTCCTTCCAAGGAGGGGTCGCTGTGAGTCAAAGGGACTTGACAGGCATTGAGTTTGGTTTGGTTTGGTAACCTTTATTTAAATTAGCAAAGGACACTCTCAGGCAAGTTCCCTAGTTCTTTGTAAGCATATAATCTATTTTCAACCACATTCTTCTGGGAGGCAAACTGCCCCTCCCTAGGTTTGTCCTGGAACTTGTCTGTGCATAGCTACAATGCTTGTTTATGGTCAGAAAGAACCCAAATGGCATCTGAAACTTATGTCAAGCCTCAAAATGGAGTTAGGGCTCCCACTGCAAGAACACAGACTTCCACAAACCAAGTGCTTTAGAATTTAAGCTCTAATACAGAAGCAAGAAAAAGCCACTTACAGGATAAACCAAGTGGTAAAATTTAGAATGTTTTTTGCCTTGAATTGTATAGTGATTTTGAATTTTTTCTCTTAAATAGATTTTAATTTTTAGAGCAGTTTTAGGTTTAGAGAAAAATTGTGCAGAAAGTACAGAGCTCCCATATACCCTTTCACCACCCCCACCCTTCCATATATTGTTTTTCATAGTGCCTAAGGCACTTGAAGGAGCTCTGGTAGCATAGTGCCTAAGGCACTTGACTGCTAACCAGAAGGCTGGCGGTTCAAACCCACCAGCCACTCCTTGGAAGGAAGATTGGGCGATCTTCTTCCATAGTGATACTGCCTCAGAAACCCAGGAGGGGTCTCTATGAATCAGAGACAACTCGCCCACATAACCACCACAACAGCCCCTCCATATATTGTGTTTCCTATTGTTAATATCTTGCATTGGTGTGGTACTTTGGTTACATTTGATGAACCAATGTTGTGATACATTATTATTAACTAAAGTCTATAGTTTACATTAGAGATGATACTTATATTATATAATCCTATGGTTTTCACAAATGCATAATGCCCAGTGTGTGTCTATTATTACAGTATCATACGTAATAGTTTTATTGCCCTAAAAATACCCTGTGCTCTACTTAGTCATCCCTTCTACTGTCACCCTGAGCCTCGGAACCACTATGTTTTTATAGTTCTGCCTTTTCTAAAATGTAATATTAATTTCAGGCTAGTTGGGGGCCACATGCTAACGTGGGTAAGGGAAGTGATGGTATATAGTCTGTGACCACCATGATAACATTAGGAAAAGGGAGGACACCGAAATGTGTACATAAGATATAGACGACAGATGCTGATACCAACCAGTACATCCACAATACTGAATTACCATTAACACCAAATACCAGGCTACAGATAAACACATAAACATCTGAGAAGATCAGATGGGGATCAGTGAACAGTGTTATACTCTAGACCAAGGATAGATTCAGCAGAAGCTAATCTTGCACAGATACCAGTGATACACAATACCCACAATCCTTACAGAAACAATGGAAGACAGACATAGAATAATCCCTCACAGACAGCAAGACACCGTGGGAGAGAGATCCATTGGATCTATCGACTCAGGACCGTAGTATTGGGGGATACCAGACTCAGTTGGCACAACAAAGTACATGAAAGTCTTGTTCTTCATCCTACATTGATGAGTAGTGACTGGGGTCATAAAAGCTAATGGTCTCCATAGTTGCAGAGGACATCAAGCTCAATTGGCATAACATACTACACAAAACATTGTTCCACCTCCTACTTTGGCGAGTAGCAACTGGGATCTTAAAAGCTTGCAAACAGCCATCTAGATGCAATGATGGGTCTCACCTCGTTCAAAGCAAAGAATGAAGAAAACCCAAGATTCATGGAAACAATTAGTCCTCATGACCAGTACACCATGCAATCCTCAGCCTATACTACTGTGAGACCAGAAGAACTAGATGGTGCCCGGCTACCACTGTCAACCACTCAGAGGGGGATCTATGTAGGAGATCCTGGATAGAGAGGGAGAACAATGTGGAACAAAATTCAAAATCATTTGGAAAAAAAAAAAGGGGGGGGGGACCAGGTTTGCTGGTCTGATAGAGCCTAGTAGAACCACTAGACTACTGAGACTGTGGTCTTCAGGTCTGGAATTGAACCCACCTGTGGCTTCCAGCCAAACAAAAGACAGGCATAGGAGTTGAACACGTACCTGAGGTAGATACACTCCTTGGAGAGAACAATCATGGGAGGAAGAAGGGCTGTGTATGCACAGGGAGACAGCTCAGGGGCAGGAGTACATGGAGGGATGGACACAGGGAAGAGGTAACTATCAGGAGGAAGTGGGAGGGGAGCTATTGCATTGTGGCAAATTGTAGTTAATGTCATGAGACAAAGTGTGTGAGAACTGCTGTATGGAAAGTGAATTTGCTCTGTAAACTTTCATCCAAATGACAATTAAATAATAAAAAAAAAAGCTAATGGTCTCCTATCGTCGGAAGTGAAGAAGAATGAAAAAAAAAAAAACAAGGGCATTTGGAAGCAATCAGCCCTAGACACGCTGGCCCTTGAGACCAGAATAACTAGATGGTGCCCGGGTACTAATGCCAACCACTCAGGAAAGCATCAAATCTGGAGATCCTGGATAGAGTGAAAGGGAAAACATGGAACAAAATCCAAAAACTCAATAATGATCAGAATTACTGGTTGGATGGAGCCTGGTGAGACCCCAATACTATGGCCCTGGGATACATTCTGGGCCTGGAATAAAACTTACTCCCAAGGGCTGGCTCTCAGCCCAATAGTAAACAAGGGATACAGGCAGAACACTCATCCCAGGGTGACACACCCACATCCTCTATGGAAATGCATCCCTTGGAGCAATTGACCACAGGGCACCAGAGAGGCAACATTTGCACTGAGGAAAGGCAGGACACACAGGAGTGTATAACTATGGTGGTGGTGGTGGTTACTGAGCAGGGAGGGGAGGAGACTGGGTTAGGGCTGAGGATGGTAAATGGGGAGTGAAACTAAATGTACATGTAATGTTGAATGTAAAACAAACTCTGTTCTGTAAACTTGCACCTAAAGCACAATAAAAAATAATAATAAAATAAAGGCTACAGGTCTTTAGCATCTGACCCACCAAAATAAATAAATAAAATGTCACGTAGTTGAAATCATATAGCGTGTAGCTTTTTCAGAATGGCTTCTTTCACTTAGCAATATGCACGTAACATTCCGTAGCTTGATAGCTCATTTCCTTTTGTATCTGTATAATACTCCATTGTATGGATGTACCACAATTTGTTTATCCATTCACCTATTGAAAGACATCTTGGTTGCTTCTATAGGTAAATATTTGTTAGACATTTTTGAACAGTATTAATAACATTTAAACTTTGGATTATGTTTGGAAGGAATATAGTAAGATGTTAAATATGTGTCCAATTCTTAATCTGCCTTGAATAGTTAAATAAATTTGGGGGTGGTTTTATGGTGTATAAACATCACAGCTATTATATGCTATGTAGATTATGGATTTTTATTAAGCAACCTAGTTGTATGTATGTTGTCTCCTAAATTTATTATTCTTTTAGTATACAAGAAAAACATGCTTATTGTAGAAAAATAGAATATACAAATTAACACAAAAGAAAAAATCTAATAGTCCTACTACTGGGTTGATTGTATTTTGATTTTGGTTTTCCCTTATTTCTTTCAGAAATATGGCTACACACACCTTTCTGCAGGAGAACTTCTTCGTGATGAAAGAAAGAACCCAGATTCACAGTATGGTGAACTCATTGAAAAGTACATTAAAGAAGGAAAGATTGTGCCAGTTGAGATTACCATCAGCTTATTAAAGAGGGTAAGGAATGTGAATGTCAGCCAGTTTAAACCAGCAAGAAAACTGACATTAAGTCCACTTTTATTTGAGTAGTGAAAAATTAGGATACTGAATTTCTTGCTTGTGGAAGGTGATCATGTTTTAGGAAGTCACGGTGTTTGAGGATGGTAGAACTGCTTTTCACCTGAGAAAAAATGCTGCTGTTGGATAGTAGCAAGGACCATGTACATTGGTCCAGGATTAGGTAGAGCCCAGTTTAATATCTACATGTGCACACTTGACTAGCCCTTCCCAACATCCCAACAATCATTCTCTCTATCATTTCTTCCTCTTTTTTTTTTTTTCCTGTTTTCAGTTTCCTATAAGCCTTCTCCTTCTCCTTTTTTTTAATCTCATTTTCTTTTCAAACCCAGGAGCCTACCCATTGTTGACATTCTCTCAGTCTTGATGTCTGCATTTCTGGTGTATGTGTCAACATCTTTGGCATGAATGCTAAGCCATCAAAGTCTGTCCCCTCTGAAAAACAGGCATCTCACATTGATTTGATAACTCTCCAGTATAGATACCTAAGACTATAGTCATTACAAGATATTTTCACGTATGAAAAAGGAGAAACACAAGAGTGGAAACAACGAGAAATAGCTGAAGCCTGAAGGGCAAGAGATGGAACCAGAGCCGTGTGAGGATGAAGAGAGATGACTCATTTATGAACATTCTTACCCTTGTCCCAGAAATTGGAGGAAGTTGCTTTTGTTCCAGAGTAAATCTTCTCCTCCTGTTCTCTGGATCTAATCCCCTTCCTTTATTTTATACATAAGGATTGCTAAAGAATGATCTACGTATTTTTCACTTTTTCTATTCATTCCTCAACCATGTGCAGTCAGGTTCTGTTTCCATCTCTATTGAAACAATTCCTGCTGATATTACCAATGACATTCTTTATCAAATCTAGGGGATACTTTCAGCAATTATTTTTCTTGCACCATTTAACTCTATCACTCTCTTTTTGAAATTCATTCCTTTGTTTACTGTGACATCTTTCTCTTTTCTTCCTTCTTCAGTGACTGCTTTCTCTCTCTCTCTCTCTCTCTCTCTCTCTCTCTCTCTCTTTTAACAGCTCTTCTTCAGCAAGTTTCCTAAAACATTATGCTTCTCTGAGTTTCATTTTTGGTCCTCTTTAGCTCTTATTTTATATATTTCTTGCTTGACAGTTTTGTCCATGCTCAAGTGTTTCACTATGTCTATAACTCCTGAATCTATAGCTCTAGCACTAATCTTTGTTCTGAATGCCAGACCTATATTTCTAACTGCCAGGCCAGGTATCCATCTGAATATCTCACGTGTGTCTCTAAATCAACATGTCAGAGGCTGACTTTATCACATAAAATGTGATCTTCTTTTATTTCTTGCCTTGGTTAATGATTGTACCATCTAGCTAGCTATCTATGAAAAAAATGAAATGCACTGCCGTCGAGTCGTATTGGACTCATAGCGACCCCTCCTTGGGTTTCTGAGGTGCTATCACCATGGAAGTAGATTGCCCAACCTTTCTTTTGTGGAGTGGCTGGTGGGTTTGAACCACCAGCCTTCTGGTTAGCAGTCAAATGCCTTAGGTACTATGCTACCAGAGCTCCTACCTAGCTGTCTAACCTATCTATTTAGCTGCCCAAGAGAGAAGAAACAAGCCACAAATTTGGGAGCAATCCTGCGTTCTCCTTCTCTTCCTCACTCTCTCAAATCCACTCAGAGAGCATATCCTTCCAGTTGTCCTTCTCATAATCTTCTATCTAGTCTTTTTTCTCAGTCACCACTACTACTTTAGTTTAGATCCTCTTTTATTCTTACCTGGACCATCACTATCAAAACCAAACCAAACCAGTTACCTGGAGTCGATTCTGACTCGTGGTGACCCCATGTGTGCCATAGTAGAACTGCACTCCATAGGGTTTTCAGTGGCTGATTTATCGGGAGTAGATCACCAGACCTTTCTTCCAAGGTACCCCAGGGGGATTTGAACTGCCAACCTTTCGGTTAGCAGTCGAGCATTTAACTATTTGCTTCATCTAGGATTCCTGAACCATAACTGTTGTTGTTAGTTACCTTCCCACAGGAACAAGAGCCATGTCCTTGCTCTTCATGGCCCTGAGAGTAGGCCTTGAATGAATATATATTGAGTGGATAGACACTGATGTGCTTTCTTTAGATATCTTCCACTACCATAGATAGGGTAGAAATGATGTATCACAGGGGCCCAAAAGCATTTTGTGGAAGCTTTGTGAATACTTGATGAGAAGCTAGATGCTAGGATCAAGCCTAGCCTCAGATAAAGGAATCAAAGGTCCTTACAACCATTTTCCTTCTTGAAGAACCAGGCAATAGTCTAAGCATTGAGAGGAGAATATTTATTCTGACAGTAATAATTAATGTTGACACTCTATATTTGTTGAAAGCTTTTTGCCACTGTACTTGAATTTTAGCAGAGCAGGGTACCTGCAGAAGCAGAATATTTCTTAGCATAGCAAAATAAATGACTTGGGAAGGGGAAAGGGAAGGCCAGATAAGGTCTCCAGTGGCTAGAGCAAAGATTGGTTAATACTTATTTTTTCTCTTATTGCTATTAATAGTAACTTTGTGTATTAAGTATGTGATCAATTGATAGTTATTAGAGAAGAAGAGAGTGGTATTTTAGTTATTTTTGTATTTTACATTGGCATCATATATGCTTACTATAGAAAATTTGGAAACTTCAGAAAAAAATTATGTATGTATGGAGAGGTGCACACCCAGAACTCCCAGCTTGGGACAACCATGTTAGCATATTGGCTCATTTCCTTCTATTCCTGCCCCCCTCCCCCAATGCATCCTCCACTCTTTACTTATGGTTTAAAGAATTGAAAAACAAACACCTTGTATCCAGTACCGTGCTTTGTTGTTGTTGTTGTTATTGTTGTTGTGTGCCGTTGAGTCAGACCTGACTCATAGCGACCCCTCCTTGGGTTTCTGAGGCGATATCACTATGGAAGTAGATTGCCCAACCTTTTGTTAACATAGTGTTGAGCCTATGTCCCCTTTTTTACCATTAGGAAATGGATCAGACAATGGCTGCCAATGCCCAGAAGAATAAATTCTTGATTGATGGGTTTCCAAGAAATGAAGACAACCTTCAAGGTTGGAACAAGACCATGGATGGGAAAGCAGATGTATCTTTTGTCCTGTTTTTTGACTGTAATAATGAGGTAATGAAAATCTTCATCAGCACACATGGGCTTTAAGCAACTGATGTTCAAACAAAGTGATTTTTAACTTATATCTGCATTTTATAGCGGCAGCAGTATTTTTTTAATTGGTAGGTTAGATGGACAGAACAGGCTTTGGAATATTAAAAACTCTGGTATCAGCAGCCTTATGGACCTAAAATTTGCTTTCTTTTCAGAATAACAAGAGCCTGGTTATTTTTTTAAGAATTAACATGCACGATAATGTTATCTTTAATTAAGCTGACCTACTATTTTCTTAAATATACACTATTATCAGACAGTGTCTCACCTTAGGGTGTTGTTTACTGGAAAAGAAACATACATTTCTGGAAGTTTGGACAGCTGTCTTATTTTAAAGAGGCATATTAAAAAAATAAATAAAAATAACTTGTTGCTATTGAATTGATTCCAACTTACACCGACCCTATAAGACAGGGTAGAACTGCCCCATAGGGTTTTCAAGACTATAAATTTTCACTGAAGCAGACTGTCACATCTTTCTCCCTTGGAACCGCTGGTAGGTTTGAATTGCTGACCTTTCGGGTAGCAGCTAAGCGCTTAACCACTGCGCCACCAAGGCTCCTTATGAGACGCAGAACAGCCTGATTTGTCTTCTAAGAGTGAAGTGCTCTGGAGAAAAACAGGAAAGTGTTCTTTTTCTTTCTAACACTTCTAATAACGTACCCAGACTTGCCTTTGAATAACTAAATGAATTTCTTGGAATCATTTAATTAAAATGCCTGGCTCTGTTTGACAGCCACTGTAATATAAACTTCATTAAATTAATGCCAGCATCCTGAGGGAAGAAGAATCTGAAGCTGTGCCCTGAAGGTTTGCTATTCTTAGGTTAGATTGCAAATGTGCCTCTGGTGGAGAGACTCCTCTAGCCTTTGCATTGTTTTAAAATGTAACTCTCTTCTTCCAACCACCAAAAATATGTTTTCACTTATTCTTCAAAGTTAACTTTAGAATGTTACCACAGCTTTTTAACAAAGGAATGTTTATTCACTATTAACAAGGGATGCTTTATTCAAATGCAAGTGCTTTGACTCTTAGATATTTGGATATTTATAGAATTATTGACAAGTAAGGAGAAATGGAACAAAGTTCGAAGCATGTAATTCATACCTAATAAGTTAATAATATATCCTAGATGGAACCATACACATACAGGTCATCTTTTTATTGCGGTGTTTTTTTTTAAAAAAAAATACACACACACACACACAGGAAAAACTGAGTCATGAATGATTTCTTATGCTCTGTACTTATTTAACCTAGTTTATATAAATTGAACCACATGTTTAAATTTGAAAGGTTTTTTTTTTGCATGTTGATTAATGAATTAGATACATTGCATTTAATGCAGGGATTTTTTGGTAATATCTTCAAACTTTATTTCTTTTCAGTTTAAAAGGATGTCAAATTCCTATCTCCCTATTCTTTTACAAAGTCTTTATTTATCTCTTTTCAGATCTGTATCGACCGATGTCTTGAGAGGGGAAAGAGTAGTGGTAGGACTGATGACAACAGAGAAAGCTTGGAAAAGAGGTACTTAGCAGTTTTTACATATTGACACCTCAATCCCAGTGTGGAACTTGAGTAATAGATTAAAGACCTGCCTCACTTTGGCCCAGAAAAAGAAAATGTCATGCATAAATGTGTAAAATGGTTCATCTAAAGAGACTGTATGTGAGTTAGTTGGGTCAGGTCTAGGGTTATCCTCTGAGCTGTTCTCTAACATGAAGGAGAAAGATAGATAATTAGGATGTTGCAATATTTGCTTCTTTTGCAGAATTCAGACCTATCTTCAGTCTACAAAGCCAATTATTGACTTATATGAAGAAATGGGGAAAGTCAGGAAAATAGATGCTTCTAAATCTGTTGATGAAGTGAGTATCCCTAACCTGGTTTAAGAGAAAAAGTCAACTGAAAATGTGATTAATTTATTTTGGAATAGGCAGGAGAAAATCTATGACATTAGTGTTTTTGGTTTTTTAAAGACTGGAAACTAAATGAGAGTTCTTTTTGATAGTGTCTAAAGCGGGTTTTACAAATTCAGACTTGATTTTCATGAGAGGTTGGTTTATTAATTCCAAACTCCTTTTCTTAAGCATTGGAAAACTGACATTTTGAGAACTGTTACAAAAAAAAAAAAAAAAATTACTCTGTACATGTTTTAAAAGGCTGTAACATGGCCGGCCAGGTCATCCAGCTCTGAAGCCCCAGGTTGTGTCCCTCTTTGCCTTCAGCGAGCACGTAGTGCCAGAGGTGCAGGGTTTACACGACTCATCACTTCTCCCTTCCTTCATAAATCAGTAGTCTCTAGATTGTGGTTTGCAAGCCCTCAGTTCCTGGTACAACTTTCCAGTGTCTCCTGATTCTCCCTTTCCCTGAATCTGCTTCTTCTGGACCTTTCTTTTTTATCTTGTATACATTTTCAACAACAACAACATTTTTGCTTATTATCCGCTGCCACCTCCTGTAGAGGTAAGGTAATATATGAAAAAATGTAGTGCATTAGAATCAGAACTAAGAAGATAAGCCACTTTAGTTTACATTTTATCAAATTATTGGTAATCTATCAAGATGTTTGTTTTATCCTAAAAACACTAGTAAAATTGAATGCAATACTTCATAACATTATATGTATTATTTATGATATTACATTACTATGTAAAGTAATATAAAAACTATATGAACTGTAGTTCATATATAACTACAAAATTATGTGATTTTTCAAAAAAAGTCAACTACTTAAAAAAATTAATATAGTATTGATAAGAATTTAGCCATATGGTGTTTTGACAATATCTGCTTTTTAAATTATTATAATTATCTTTTTCCTCTACAGGTTTTTGATGAAGTTGTGAAGATTTTTAACAAAGAAGGCTAACTCTACACCTGAAGGCATCCTTGAAATCATGCTTGAATATTGCTTTGATAGCTGCTATCACAACCCCTTTTTATGGCAATTTTGATCTTTCATAATTATATCTCAGTTAATGGCTGGAACGTATCTAGTAAGACAAATTAAATGTTTTATCTTTTTTTTTTTTTTTTTCGTTTTATTTTTGTTTTTTCATCACAGGAGTAAACAGTGAATTCAAGCTCAACCTTATCTTAATTATGGTGCTCACTATACAAAGAAGGGTATCAGCTAATTTTTGTTTTTATTCAAAAAGAATATCCCTTTAATAATCTGTGCCTTCTGTGAGCTAAACTTTTTAGTATGTGTGTACATCCCCTTAGTAGTTACAATACATAGGGATCCCCAGTTCCTCTTTATCTTGCAGGTTTTAAATTTCCAACCTGTTAAGTGAATTTGTGGACCAAATTTCAAAGTAATTTTTTGTGTAGTCACTTCTTGCAAAATGTTTTTGGTAAACAAACTCATAAAATGACTTCCTAGAAGTGTTTTAGTATTTACCAGATAACTGACCATTTCCTATAGAAAAATAAGAAAACTTGGGCTTTGTTTTACTACAACTTGTACAAAGTTGTGTGGCGGCATATTCTTTACTTCCAGGGTTTGGGTTGGGGGCACTGGGGTTCAGAGCCTGGCAGAATGTCAACTTTATTCTGACATAAACCTGAGGATAAGGGGTGAGGATCGCATCTAATGGCAGGGTTCCTTATGCTCTATTATATAGTGTTACTAATGATTAAACTGATTTTAACAAATTCCTGGCAGTGGAACACTGAAATGCATGTGCTGGACTTATGATTAATGATTCAGTTAGAGCTTAGTAGCACTTCAAAGACGTTTTTGTTTGTTTTTAGTTTTCTAGACTAGATACAGGTTTAGTGTAATATAGAAGAACAAATGCTAATGGTTAAATTTCTCATTTGTATTTTGTTTTCTTAAATACTTTTTTCATAATCATTTGTTTAAAGATTTAAAAATCATTGCACTTTCGTCAGAAAAATAATAAATACATCTTATAAATGTTTGATTTCCTTTCTGGCTACTTTTATTCTGTACATTATATTTTTTTGCCTCATGTTGAAACATTGAAAGGTACAGAATAAGAAAGGCTACAGAGTCCAAAAGAATTTTATCTTAAATCCATTCTTCCTTTAAAAATCTGAGAAATTTGTTTTCTTTGTTCTTATCATTTTCTTCTATCACTAATGCAAAGTGGTGTTCCGTGTTGTTAATATGGGATTATTTAAAACATATCCCATGCTCAGCACTTAGGCTGTTAGGTATCCAGGGTTAAATAGGGCAAGGAATTCTGTCTTTGTTTAATTAAATTTTATATTTAAAGTCATTGGGAATAGTGAGGATGATGTGATGAATGACCCTATAAATGTACTTACTGGAATCACTTATTTCTATGTGTGTTTTGAAATTCACATATTAAAGATACATTTTTCAATATGCTTGGCACTAGACAACATAGTATCTGTAAGATCTTTGTGATTTTGTAACTAACATATTGGTCACCAAAATTTGTGCTGAGATTATATTGGTTTCTTGGAAGAGATTGTAATGTAATGACTTCTTATCTAGCAGTTGAGTCCAGCCATACAGAGGGACTTTATGGGTGGTTTAATCAAACTGCTTTAGTATGAATCCAAAGACTAAGTTTTGAAGAACATTCCTGTTCACATATGTGAAGAGATTTCTCAGATGGGGATCTAAATATTTATATTGATGTTGTAAAAGCAGCATTGAAGTTGTTAAGGAGACTGTCGAGACTAGGTGCTTTGCTTCCATTCATCAGATATCTTTCTGTGGCACCATTCATCAGATATCTTTCTGTGGCATTTGAGAACAGAAACCCAAGAAACAAAGTAATTTCTAAATTATGAGGCTTTGCTTTTTGTTTGCTTTTAAGTAGAAAAACATGTTGGCAATACTGAGTTTTGGAGTTGATTGAGATACATCTGACTTCACTAGTTTGGCTATTCTGTTTGTTAAAGTTACAGTCACCAAGATGTTTTTGACTTTCTTGAGAGACTCCAATTAGAGCCTTGCTTTTTTTTTTTTTCCTCCCTTTAAATTAAATTAACGAACATTATTTCCATTTAATGATGTTGGATATGTATGAATTATTTAGTAAATAATCCCAATAAATTTTGTGCTGTGGCCTTTGCTGTTTGCTGTTCAGATTTCTGTTCTCTCAAGCATATTGAAGATCAAGACATATCATATTTAACATGTGGGTCTTTATATGGCAAAAGTTCAAGATCTAAGAGAATTTGCTGCTCTGTGTATTATGTTTGTGCATCTGGAATGGACTTTATCCCATTTCCTTAAGAACTAATCTGGATTGAGGCATAAGCAGCCTGTTTCATTACCTGCTTGTAGCACTAATTGCTTGTCTCTTTGAGGGGGAAACTGATCCAGGCGGTGTGTCTCAGAGTGTGAGGGTTTTTTTTTTGTGTATGTGTGGGCTTCTGCTTTGTTCATGTATTTTAAGTGGTTTCCGGACATTCCAGTGGCCCCTGGAGATAACAGAGGCTGAAAGTATTGGCCAGACTTGGTTTGGTCCTTCATTTCAGTCACTTACTAATTGCACAAGCTATAGTGCTATGGTGACATACTCTGCCTTCCAAGGGTTTTCTGTCTATAACAAATACTCTGATATGGACAGACTTTCAAATATCTTCTGTTGGCCAACTTCAGTCATTTATAGTGCGTTTCAGTTCTCCCTAGTCCACTTACATACTTCATCTACATTAAGAACTTTTTAATTCCAAGCACTTTTTAAAAAATTATTTAAGTAAAAGGAAACTCATTTATTGTGTACCAACAAAAGAAGGTAAAAATGGTCCTAATCACCTATCCCTTTATTTTTGCATCCCTGACTGCAAAGTAAATATACCTCCTCCTCACTTACCAACATAGTTAGGTTCCAAAGACCAGGTCATTCTATGAAAATTGGTGTTATGTGAAAATGGAGGATGACTCCACATCAGATCACAATATGGAGGATGACTGCATCATTATATAACTGCCAAATTACATTTTATATAACTTCTAAACCATTAAGGATCATGGCCTAGCCAAACTGACACATAACCTTAATCATCATAGCCAGCGTTACTCTTGCCTCACACCTTGGCATGTTACTGCCAAACGTACGTCATTAATGCACAAAATAGAGTAGGTTTTTTGCTGTTGTCACAAATGCACAATGTCAGATAACAAGGTGGTCAAAGTGAGGAGTATGTGTACTCTCATGGGTATGCTTTCCTTTGGATAAACCAAACCAAAACCAAATACACTGCTGTTGAGTTGGATGTGACTCATAGCAACCCCTCCTTGGGTTTCTGAGGCAGTGTCACTACGGAAGTAGGTTGCCCAACCTTTCTTCCAAGGAGTACCTGGTGGGTTTGAACTGCCAGCCTTCTGGTTAGCAGTCTAATGCCTTAGGTACTATACCACCAGAGCTCCTTTCCTTTGGATGGGTGTGGTTATTGGGATTGTGATGTTGAACCTTGGGTCAGCTTTGCTTTCCTGTCCTGGGAGAGCTGAAAAACTAGTTGAATTTCAGGCTACCACTCAAAGCCAACCATACCAGCCATCTCTAGACTGTCACCAGGACTTTGACCTTTGTGGTATCCCTGACATCCCTTTTGGATCCCTCTCCATAAGGTTTCTCTCTTACGATTTTGTCTGCCTATGATCCAGGCATGAAAGAATAGAGTTTAATTATTTTGTCTTATTTAGGGAAACAAGAGTAATAAATCAGAACATTTTTTCTAGGTGAGGTTCTTTCATTTATGATACACATTTTGAAGCACCTTTATTCAACTACAGAACAATGGCCTTTGGCATTTTAACCAACCAGAGGAAAAGCATTTACAGAGGTAAGTTACCCTACATCCCAGCTTTAATGTTCGATAATCACAAACAAACTTTAAGATTTGTCTTCTACATAGTGAAATCAAGTAGTTAAGCAGCATGCTATATAAATAGAATATGCATTCTCATTTGATTGAGAAACTGCTTTTTTTTTAAGAAAAGTAAAAACAGAAAACTCACATATATAATCTTTTGTACTACTCTTTTGAAGGCTTCCTCAGAAGTAGACTGTCAATAGCTGCTTCTACTATCCAGAGGTGCCTTGACAGAAAGGCTTGGTGGTTACTGCTAAACATCAGCCATTGAAACCCTATGGATCACAGTTCTACTCAAACACACATGGGGTTGCCTGAGTCAGACTTGACTTGACAGCAACTGGTTCTGGTTCTGGTTCTGGTTAAGTACTGCAGTAAAATTAGGTGAGCTTTCAAGAAAACCCCCAAATTGAATACATTTCCTTGCTAGTTTCTCAACCCTTACAGTACTTTGAGGACCCTGGGTGGAACTGGTCTTACAGCTAGCTGCCTGGCTCCAAGGACTTCCAGAGCTGGAAGGGAAGGGCATTGAATAGGTTCAGCAGTGTCTTAGTTCTCTAGTGCTGCTATAATAGAAATACCACAAGTGGATGGCTGTAACAAATTCATTCTCTAACAGTTAAGGAGCCTGGAAACCTGAATTCAGGGACCAGCCCTAGAAAAGGCTTTCTCTGTTGACTTGAGAAGGTCCAACATCTGCGGTCCTGGCATGCCTTGGTGATCTCCATGTGTCTTGGCATCAGTCTTCTCCCGGGTCTAAGAGGTTCTCAGCACTGGGAGCCACCATCCAAAAGATACACTCTACTCCTGGCTCTTGTCTTGGTAGTCAGATCCTTCTCTCTTTGCTCACTCCTCTCTCTGTTTATCTCTTGTAAGATAAGTGGTGATGCAGGCCACACTCCAGGGAAAATCCCCTTTCGTCAGATCAGGGCTGTGACCTGAGTAAGGGTGTTGCAGCCCACCCAAATCCCCTTACACCTGATTGGCTGATCACTTCCGATCACATCATGGGGGATGATTACTTTATTACATACTGCCAAATTACATAATTACATAAATGCCAAATTACATCACTGTACAGCCACCAAACCACTCAGAATCATGGCCCAGCCAAGTTGACACATATTTTGGAGGGATACAAGTCAACCCATGATAAGCAGTCAGTACTTAAAAGCACAGAGCTATTGTGCATGCTCACACTGTTGATTGTTTTATAAAGAAGTATTTTCACTAGTGGCTCTAAAGTCACTGCCAGAACATGGGCAGTAGAGTGTCTACAAGCATGGTGAAGCTGCATCAAAATGGCCTCATCAAAATGTAAAACTTATTTTTGATTACCAGGAAACATATACAATAGATACTACCCTTATCTTGACCTCAGTTGGGATAGTGTCAAGATAGACACTATTTTATTTTATTTTTTTTACATAATTTTGGGAAAATATGCTAAAATACAGTGGCTTTTAGATTGGGTCAGAGTATTCCCACATCAAAATGACAAGTTGGAACAGCTACCTCAAAATATCCCTGGCATCAAACAGCTGTGTCAGAGTGTCCATATCTACATAGTGTGAAACATGATTGAGCAGAGACTATTCCTCTGTTTAGGGCCTTTACTTAGGTCTGGATAACTCCTATTTAAGAAAAGATAACTAGATTTGAGGCTGCTGCTACTGTGTGCTAATGGAAGATTTGGTAATTTAAGGGATGGATGGGGTGGGGAGAGTAATACCAGTTATACAGAGAGGATTTTGTTCACTTCAGTTTTGCTTCATAGATGATAGGTTTTGCAGGAGCTTACCTATTCTGATAATCACTTCCCAAAACACCATTTCTTAATCATTCTAAAAGTCTTCATGATTACAGACCACATTTCCATACCTCTTCGTGAGTATTTTGTTGATGAAAATGGGTGTAAGGAATGTGACTCCCTTAACACCAGGCCATCTACATTTATCCTTAATGTATGGTTTGAGTAATTTTATGGATAATCTTAAATTAGCTTGTGTATTTGACTTAAGTAGCTGTTTAATTGAAACAACTAAAAAGAAACTCATATGACAATATACACATTATGGCAGATTGGTGAAATAATAGATCCATAGAGGAGGCATGTTACAGTCTATAATCACATTCATTTGAGGGCTGGAAGCTTAATTTAGCGGACTGGTAAATTTAACAAGTTAAATTTCATAGAGACACTGACTCCTGTGACAGATCAGAGTTTGTTACTGAGTGTCTGCACCTTCCTTAGGTGATGTGTCCGGGAACCAGACCCCAGAGGATGACAATAGCGCCAAAATGATCATGTTATACAAAACTGGCTGGCCATTTATTCAAAATATGTTTTGCACATATTTATTAGGGATACAAGAATGAGTAATACACAGCCAGTGCCGTCAGTAAGCACACTAGATAAATTCAAGTCTAATAGTTTTACTATTCGGAAGGAAGGTTGGGCAATCTACTTCCGTAGTGATATTGCCTCGGAAACTCAAGGAGGGGTCGCTATGAGTTGGGTCTGACTCGATGGCAAATAACAACACAAACAACAACAGTTTTACTATATGTTGTGTTTTGGTATAGTGCTTATAACTCTGTTACAACTTTTTTTACCTCATGTTCTCATTTTGTTTTCTCAACATTTCAGTTCTCCACAATCTTAGCTAGATAATTCTGGCCTTGGAAGTGGAACCCAGGCCTTTGGGCCTGACCAGATCTGCCTCCTGTCTGTCCAGTAGCTTGTGCTGCCTACCTGTAATTAGGGCATATTTTGAAGTGTGACCTTGTAAAGTTTGGGAGGCTCAAGACCACCCTCATTTCTGACACCAGTTGCAAGTTCAGAAGTCCCAAGACCAAGTTTGAAAATTCATTGGCAGGACTAACAATTTACTGATGACTGTTACACTCATGGTTATAGTTTATTACAGAGAAAGGATGCAGATTAAAATCAAGCAAGAGAAGAGGCACATATGGCTGAGTCCAGGAGAGTTCAAACTGTGGAACTTGCAGTTGTCCTCTCCCAGTGGAGTTGTGCAGACAGCACTTCTCCTGGAAATGATGTGTGATGGTACACAGTGAGTATTGCCAACCAGGGAAGCTCACACAGCTTTGGTGTTCAGAGATTTTATTGATATTCCATCATGTAGACACAGTTGCCCTCAAGGCAGATTTTAGTCTCCAGCTCCTCCAGAGGTTAAGCTGATACCATGTGGCCCCAAGGCACATTGTTAGCATAGATTATTTTATCAGGCAGGACATTCCAAGGCTTAGAAATCACCTCCCAGGGGCCAAGGCAAAAGGCTAGACCTCTCTTTGGAGAAAGTTAATTCACAGACCTCTAAAAGCCCACCATGCTTCCTTAGTCACTAGCCTGTTACCTCTGTTTATTTATTGCCCATATCACCGTGTGAAGTTACTTTGCTTACTTATTGTTGATCTCCCTCACTAGAATATAAGTGGCCCAAACCAAACCAAACTCACTGCCATCAGTCGGTTCCGACTTACAGTGACCCCTCCTTGAGTTTCCGAGGTATTATCACTTTGGAAGTAGATTGCCCCATCTTCCTTCCAGCTGGTGGGTTTAACCGCCAGCCTTCTGGTTAGCAGTCAAATGTCTTAGGCACTATGCTACCAGAGCTTCTAGAATATAAGTGCCAGGAGAGAAAAACTTTATCTATCTTTTTAATTTCTGTTTCCAAGTGCCTAGACCAGTGCTTATGCATACCAATAAAAAACAAACTCACTGCTATTGAGTCGGATCTGACTCATAGTGACCCCTCCTTGGGTTTCTGAGGCAGTATCACTACAGAAGTAGATTGCCCTACTTTCCTTCTGAGGAGTGACTGGTGGGTTTGAACCACCAGGCTTCTGGTTAGTAATCAAATGCCTTAGGCACTACACCACCAGAGCTCCTGTGCCTATGCATAGTAGGCACTCAATAAATATTTGTTGAAAAAAAATAAGCCTAAAAAGAAATCTTTGGCTGTAGCTATAGATAGGAGCTCTGGTGACGTAGCGCCTAAGGCATCTGACTGCTAAACAGAAGGTTGGCGATTCAAACCCACCAGCCACTCCTTGGAAGGAAGGTTGGGCAATCTACTTCCATAGTAATACCCCCTTGGAAACCCAAGGAGATGTCGCTATGAGTCAGATCGGACAGTGAGTGAGTGTGTGAATGTAGCTATAGATACAAGTTGCAACATTGAATTTTGGATCCCAGTTGGGTCTGATTGTGATCTCCTTACTTATACTACTTTTCACTCACTGCCATCAATTTGATTTCAACTCATGGCGACCCTTCCTTGGGTTTCTGAGGCTGTGTGACTATGGAAGTAGATTCCCCAATCTTCCTTCTGAGGAGTGGCTGATGGGTTTGAACCATCAGCCTTCTGGTTAGCAGTCAAATGCCTTAGGCACTATGCCACCAGAGCTCCCTGTGATCTCCTTAAGATGCTATTTTCATGAAGCACTGGTGGTGGGAGGGCTTCCCTCTGCTTTCAGCACATAGGTGGTAGAAAGACAAATTCTTAGTTCTGAAAATAAGATCAGAACTAAGAAACAATGTTTTGTTGAAAATCTCATCTACCCATCCCTGTCAATCAAATTTTTGACCTGTTGTACTTCTATTTCAATGTTCTTTTATTATAACAAGGAAAGTCTTTGTTTTACGAAGACTTTTGACAATTTCAAGGAACTGTGGTGGTGTAGTGCCTAAGGCATTTGACTGCTAATGAGAAGGTTGGTGGTTCAAACCCACCAGCCATTCTGTGGAAGGAAGACTGGGCACTATACTTCTGTAAAGATTTACTGTCTTGGAAACCCAAAGGGGGTCGCTATGTGTCACAATTGACTCGATGGCAGTGAGTTTGTTTTTTTTTTTTTGGTCTTGACAGTTTCTGGTTCATGTTAGAGCTTTGAAACCACTTAGTATAGATGTCTGCTTGAAGCCTTATACAATTACAGTGCATCGTCAGTGCTGTAACACAAATTGTATTTATTGAATTGGGAAAGAGTAAAGAGGGAGGCTTTCAGCTTACTTTCTCTTCTACAGTCATGTATTGTGGTTCTTTGATCAATGGAGTCTTTGAATGAGAGAAGTTTTAGAGTAGTTAGTTTTATTTAATTATTCTTTTAGTGACCTGGCACAGAGTAAATGTTTAATAAATGTTTGCTTAATGAAGGAAGAAAAGTGTCCTCCTCGAAGCACTCCTGTCAGTTAGGAGAAGAACCAGCTCTAGGACCCAGATCACCTCACTCCCAACTCTCATCTCATTCCTCAACACCATCATGCCTTCCACTTTCACCTTCATCATTCCTAACAAAAGGTTGAAAAGATGCCCCAGGACCACTGCTCTGTACAGACTCAGTCTGAGCATTTTATCAAGTATATTTTAAGCAATACTTTTCAAAGTACCAATGCTCAGGGCCCACTCCCAGAAACTCTGATTTAATTTTAAAGGCTCCCCAGATGAATCTAAACCAGTGGTTCACAAACTTTAGAACATATCATAATCAGTTGGAAGACTTGTTAAACTCAGATTGCTGGGACCCTACCCCCAGAGTTTCTGATGCAGTAGATCTAGGATAGGGTTAAAGAATTTTTATTTCTTATAAGGTTTCAGGTGTTGCTGATATTAATAATTTGAGAACCACTATACTAAACAAAGCAACCACAGCATATAGTGAAAACTTACAGCCTTGCATCTTTCCAGGCAGGTCGTCTTAGTCTCTGTATCTACACTGTCTAGTCTAGAGTCTCACTGCCATTCAGTTAGATGTGACTCATAGAGACCCCTCCTAGGGTTTCTGAGGCGATATCACAATGGAAATAGAGTAGTGCTTCATAAATTGACAAAATGATGACAGCCTTAGGGAAAACTCCCAAATGAAATAGTTGCCATCCTTGAAGCTCACAGACTGGGGAGGAAGAAGTACTGTGGGACATGCACTAGTGTCTTCCCACCAAGGGAGTCATCAGATGGGTACCGACTTAACACAGTGGGCTCCTTTCATCTTACTTAGCAACTACCATAGTCACTGCCTGTAGACCTCTGAAGGTAGGGGTCATTGTGGGCTTGGGGGCAGAGCTAGGGTAGTAGGAGCAATATGAAGAGAACAGAAAACCCCAAAAGTATGAAGAAAGATGGTTTAAAATCAGAGTTGCTCAGCAGTGAAGTGGGCTGCCTGAGGACATGAGTTCCCCATGACTGAAGTGTGTAAGGAGAGCCAGGATGCCTATTTGGTAGGATGTTCTAGGCCTCCCAGCCCTGAGATTTTGTGTTTCAGGGACCATCATGTTCAAGATGTAGCTAAGTCTGAAGTTCACCTTGAATCCCAGCCACATCCTCTGTCTTTTGAAATCCAAGACACAGATAGTTGCCTATTCACGGAAGTGGAGAGCAAAGGCTAAGGATCTGTGCTTTTTCCTGAGAATCCAAGTGCTGGGCAATTTCCCTAAGCCTCTGCTTCTTCCTCTGCTCTCCCCGGTGCCTGGGATCGGTGCCAGTAATTTGCTGATGGTAATGCTGCTGGTGGTCAGGAGGTACCTGGTTTGTATAGGAGGACTGGGACAGTGTGTTCCTGGATAGGGAAGCAGCACTAGCAAAAGGATGGCAATGAGAATGAGTGTGTGTGTGTGTGTATGTGTGTGTGTGGTGGGGAGACCCACCTAGCTGAAAGGGTAGGTGTCCATGCATTAAACAATGGGAAATAGGGGGATGCAAATACAAGATGGAGTAAATATAATGGGAAAATCCATCTAAATAGACACAGGAGTTAACCCTGTGTCTATTTACATGGGTCCAGGAAGGAACCCTGGTGGCACAGAGGCCAAGTGTTCAGCTGCTTACCAAAAGGTCAGTGGTTTGAATCCACCAGTCACTCTGCAGGAGAATGATGTGGCAGTCCACTTCTGTAAAAATTACAGCATGGGAAAATCATGGGGCAGTTCTGTTCTGTCCTAGAGCATCGCTATGAGTCAGAATTGACTCAGCAGCAATGAGTTTGCGTTTAGAAACGTGAGTAACTAACTGCTAGGTTGGATGAGTCAGTTTGACAAAGATTTCAGATTTGGGGGACTGTCCTCCTTTTTCTGTTCTTCTTTCTTCACCTCTTTCTCCTCCTCTTTTCTTCTTGTTACCCCCCTCCTCACTGTAAGCTGTCTCTTGAGTTCTATTCTGAAACCTTTCATGATTGTTCCATCTCACTAGGGACAGTTTGAAGATTTCAAGAACTATTCTGAAGTACAACTATCAGTGATAGGATAATAAGAAAGACAGCGAATACAACCGTTATTCAAATTCATGTACCAACTGCTGGTGCCAAAGATGAAGACACTGAAGTTTTTTTTTTTTTTTATGGCAAGCGCTTAGTAATTACAGTTTTCCAGGA
>NW_006921756.1:3892374-3928311 GCF_000298275.1 Orycteropus afer afer
TTTTTTTTTTTTTTTAACCAGCTTCTGCTGTCTGAAATTGATCAAACATGAGATCAAGATGCATTGCTTATTACTGGTGATTGGAATTCAAAAGTTGGAAACAAGAAGGATCAGTAGTTGGAAAATATGGCCTTGGTAATAGAAACAACACCAGGGAGTGCATGATAGAATTTTGCAAGACCAAACAACTTATTCTTTTGCAATACCTTTTTTCAAGAACATAAACATACATGTGGACCTTAATGAGTGGAATATACTGGGATCAAATTGACTACATCTGTGGAAGTAAAGAGATGATAGAGAAGCCCAATATCATCAGTCAAAACAAGGCCCAGGGCCAACTGTGGAACAGACCATCAATTACTCATATGCAAGTTCAAGTTGAAGAAAATTAAAACAAATCCACAAGAGCCAAAGTACAACCTTGACTATATCCCACCTGAATTTATAGATCATTATTCTGGTTACCTAGGGCTGCTCTGACAAGAATATACCACAAATGTGATGGCCTTAACAAACAGGAGTTTATTCTTACAATTTGGAGGCTTTTAGTCCAAGTTCAAAGTGCCAGGCTCTAGGGGCTGGGTGAAGGCTCCTCAACCTTGGGGTCCAGCTCTGTCTCCTGCTTCCGGCCCACTGGAGCCAGAGGCATTTCTTCACTCAAACAGGTGCTGGCTGCTGAGGCTGAGAAGCCCCATGGTTGACAAGTAAAGAGGCACAGTCTCGATGTTACCAAACCACACGGCAGGCCATTGTAAGTTAAGTCCATTGTAAGTCCCAAGGTCGGCATAGCATAGCAAGTTGCTGAGCAACGATATGGCTACATGCAGGGTCCAAGCATGCCATGGGCTAGAGACCATTCCCAAAGGCTTTTCCTTATATATAGGAAGCAGATCACATCCCAAAGGCAGCTACTCAGCTGCTCACAGTAGATTCCACCATGGAGTTGATTACCAGTCTCATCATGGGGAATACTACATCCAGCTGCCCAGGCACTCAACCAGGCCCGGCCAAGTTGACACACAAACATAACTACCACAATCATCTCAAGAATAGATTTGATGCATTGAACATTAATGACTGAAGACCAGATGAGTTATGGAATGATATCAAGGACACCACACATGAAGAAAACAAAAGGTCATTTAAAAAGAGGAGAAAGAAAAGACCAAAATGGATGTCAGAAGAGACTCTGAAACTTGCTCTTGAACAGAGGGTAGCTAATATGAAAGAAAGAAATGATGAAGTAAAAGAGCCACAGAGATTTCAAAAGGCAGCTGGAGAAGACAAAATATTATAAAGAAATATGCAAAGACCTTGAACTAGAAAACCAAAAGGAAAGAACACACTAGGTATTTCTCAAGCTGAAAGAACTGAAGAAAAAAATCAAGCATTGAATTGCAGTATTGAAGTATTCTATGGGCAAAAGATTGAAAGATGCAGGAAGCATCAAAAGGAGATGGAAGGAATATGCAAAGTCACTCTACCAGAAGAATTGATCAGTGTTCAACCATTTCAAGAGGTAGCATCTGAAGAAGAAGAAGTCCAAGCTACAGTGAAAGCACTGTGAAAAACAAGCCTCCAGGAATTGACCAAATACCAATTGAGATGCTTCCATAAATGGATACAAAGCTGGAAGCATTTACTTGTGTGCCAAAACATTTGGGATACAGCTTCTTGACCAATTGATTGGAAGAAATTCATATATGTGCCTATTCCAAAGAAAGGTGATTCAACAAAATGCAAAAATTATTGAACAATATCATTAATAATTACAGGCAAGTAAAATTTTGCTGATGATAACTAAAAAAATTGTTCCAACAGTACATCGACAGGGAACTGACAGAAATTTGAAATTCAAGCCAGATTCAGAAGAGGAGATGGAATGAGGGATATCATTGCTGATGTCAGATGGATCTCGACTGAAAGCAGAGAATACCAGAAAGATGTTTACTTGTGTTTTATCGACTATCCAAACGTATTTGAATAAATCATAATAGATTATAGATAACATTGCAAAGAATGGAAATTCCAGAACACTTAATTGTGCTCATGCAGAATCTGTACGTAGACTAATAGGCAGTTTTTCAAACAGAACAAAGCGATACTGCATGATTTAGAATCAGAAAAAGTGTGCATCAAGGTTGTATCTTTTTACCATACTTATTCAGTCTGTATGCTGAGCAAATAATTTGAGAAGCTGAAGTATATGAAGAAGAACATGACATTAGGATTGGAGGAAAACTAGTTAACAACCTGTGATATGCAGATGATATAACTTTAGTTGCTGAAAGCGAAGAGGACTTGAAGCACTTACTGATGAAGATCAAAGACTGCAGCCTTCAGTATGGATTACACCTCAACATAAAGAAAATAAAAATCCTCACAACTGGACCAATAAGCAACATCATGATAAAAAAGGAAAAAAGATTGATGTTGCCAAGCATTTCATTTTACTTGGATCCACAATCAACATCCATGGAAGTAGCAGTCAAGAAATCAAATGATGTATTGCACTGGGCAAATTCACTGCAAAAGAACTCCTTAAAGTGTTAAAAAGCAAAGCTGTCACTTTGAGAACTAAGGTGTGCCTGACCCCATCGATGGTATTTTCAGTCTCCTCGTCTACATGCAAAAGCTGGACAATGAATAAGAAAGGCCACAGAAGAATTGTTATCTTTGAATTATGGTGTTTGTGAAGAATATTGAATCCACCATGGACTTCCAAAAGAATGAAAAAATCTGTCTTCAAAAAAGTACAGCCAAAATGCTCTTTAGAAGTGAGGATGCTGAGACTTCATCTCACATACTTTGGACATGTTATCACGTTATGCTTGATAAAAAAAGATCATCAGCAAAAAGGAAGATCCTTGAAGAGAAGGATTGACACAGTGACTGCCACAACGGGCTCAAACATAGCAATGGTTGTGAGTATCGTGCAGGATGGGCAGTATTTTGTTCTGTTGTAGAGGGTCACTATGAGTTGGAACCAACTTTGACAGCACCTAACAACAACAGGAACAGTTTGCAAACCCTCCCTGGCTTGGCCTGGGTTGGGGCTGGGCCCAAGACCAGCTCAGGCAAGCCAGGGAGAAGAGATGTCTCACAGGAATAAGCAACCCACAGAATTGTGTCTGTTATTTAAGAAAAGTTTCTAGGTTTTCGGCTAATTGCAAAAATACATAATGGATGCTTTGTGCATCTGCTAGTTATTCTGGAACAGGCCTACATCCAAGAGCAAACTTTAAACAAACAATAAGATTATGGAGCTTAACTATTTCAATGTGCAACAAAAAGGAAAGCTAAGCTCAAAAAGTTACATTAACACACATGTACTCAGGGACACAAGCACACTGGCAATCACAACAGATACACATGTATGCAAACATATACAGATGTGCATTCTGGCGCCAGTGCATACAAGCACACAAACGCATACTTACAGTCTGGCACCCAGAGTATGCACAATTTGCACACCTGTACCCAATCACCAGACTAACATAGACACACAAAGTCACATGTATACATTTATATACATGTATGCACCTACACATTTGGGCAACACAAACGCACAGGTATACAACCACAGACAGATGCATTCACAAAAATCCTTTTTAATTCAATGAGTGGTCTTCCTGAGTGAGTGAATAGGTCTTTCCAGTCCCCAGGTAAACGGAGCATTCAATCAGCCCGGCACTGGCTGAGTCTAGGTAATATCAGGTGTAGTTATTAAGTGTGGCCACCAAGGGGCGCCCAGGATCCATCCTGCATCCATCGTCTGCTGTTTAGGTCTGCAGGTTGATTGTTTCTGGGCCCACAATTCTGCACCTTCCTGTTTTGGATCCTTACACAGAGCTGGAGGGAGCTCTGGTAGCATAGTGGCTAAAACACTTGACTGCTAACCAGAAGGCTGGCGGTTCAAACCCACCAGCCACTCCTCGGAAGGAAGGTTGGGCAATCCTACTTCCGTAGTGATACTGCCTCGGAAACCCAAGGAGGGGTGGCTATGAGTCGGGCCGACTCGACGGCACATAACAACAACAACAACAACAACACAGAGCTGGAAGGCACTTTGCCCCAGCCCCAACCTTTCAGTGCTCACTGGACTCATTTTCACCTTCTCCCTGTCCTAAACCACTGAAACAATTCCTTTTCCTCCTCCTTCCTAACCAAATGCCACAGAGTTGATCCTGACTCGTGGCAACCCCATCTGTGCTAGAGTAGAAGTATGCTCTCTGGGTTTTCAGTGGCTGATTTTCCTTCCGGAAGTAGATTGCCAGACCATTCTTCCAAGGCACTTCTGAGTGGACTCAAACCTTTCCACTGAGGCTGAACTCTTAACTGTTTGTTCTACCTAGGAACAACTCTTCTTTCCTAGCATAACACTTCCTCGTCCTGTGACTCTACTCCTTGGAGACTTTGATCTGTCAGGGTTTGATCACAATGTAGCCTCTACCTAACATTTCTCCCCCAGGAGAAGTGCTTCTAAGGAGCAGCTGTCAACATCTGCCTGGTTTTCAGAGTCTGTTTCAGCATCTCCAGTGAAGGACTGCCAAAGTCAACAACACATGTTAAAATAATTGAATGAATGAGGCAACACCCAGCTCCAATACCTGGCTCTGCCTTCTCCACTAACCCCAGCTGGAAAAAATCTCTCACCTTCCAGCACCTGCTTCCTGGCTTCTTTTGCGTGTGTTTCTATGAAACAAATCCCAGCCTCCAAACACAAGCTAGGGACAGAAAAACCCAAGGTGTCATGAATTTTATCCCTTTCAGCATCACAGACAGGTGGCTACCCTAGTAACAGAAAACTCACTTCTGTCTCAGCAGTCCTCCTCTGAGTAGTTCAGACTTCTAGAAGGTTCTGTGTTCAGCTCCACAACATTTTCAGCACTTCTTCATGACAAGGGCTGTAGCTGTCTCTGAAAATACAAGATTTCTGTCCTCCAATGAGTTCACAGTCCGGTGAGGGCACGTGACCAGTACAGTGTGAGCCATGCAATAGTAGAGCAAGTAGGAAGTGCAGAGAGGGTGTGATGAACTTTCCAGGGGAGTGGGGCAGGGAATCAGGGAAACATTGACAGAGAGAGAGTTGAATGGAGACTCACAGAATGAATAAGAGTGATAACTAAAGCTGTGGTTTATTAAACGTTTACTGTGGTTGTGCCTGCTAATCCTCCTGGATGAAAAATTTTAACCCAGGTCTTCCTTTCTGTAGTTTGAGAACTGAACCACTAGGCCAAAATGCCTCTCATGATATAAACAAAATAGGAGTTCAGAGGCAGACAGGAAAGGGACAGGCGTGCTAGGTGTATTTGTTTTCTACTGCAGTCTAACAAATCACCACACCCTTAGTGGCTTAGCTACCCATTTATTATCTCACAGTACTGTAGGTTAGAAGTCTGGGTGTGCTTTCTTCTTAGGGTCTCACAAGACTCCATAAAGGTGTGAGCTGGATGGACTTGTATTGGCGGAGGGGGCTCTGGGATAGAATCCACTTCCAAGCTCATTCATGTCATGGCAGAATTCAGTTCCTTGTGGTCGTAGGACTGAGGTTCCTATTTCCTTGCTATTAGCCACAGGCCACTCTTGGCACTTAGAAGCTGCTCCCAAGTCCTTTGCACATGGTCCCCTCCATTTTCAAGATAGCAAAGGCCAATCAAATCTCCCTCATGCCTTGAATTTCTGACTTCCTCTTCTGTCACTAGCCAGACAACACTTTTTACTTTTAAAGGACTCATGTGATTATATTAGGATGATCTCCCTATCTTAAGTCAACTGGTAAGAACCTTAATCATATCTGCAATATCCCTTTTGCCATGTAATTTAACATACTCATCTTCACAGGGGAAGGAATTATACAAAGTAAGACTCATTGGGGGTCGTCATAGAATCCTACCTGCCACAGTTCTCCCTGTGGACCATAATGACCCCCCCCTCATCTAATCTTCTCCCCTTTGAGTGTGGGTTGAACTTGCAGTTATCTTCTATGGCAAATGAGAATTACCTGGGTGGGTTCCATCAATTCACCTGCACCTTCTAAGAGCACAGAATTTTCTCTGGCTGGTAGCAGAGAAGGGAATCAGAGAGCTTTGAAGCATGAGAAGGATTTCACCTGGTATTGCTGGCTTTGAAGATGGAGGGGCTATGTGTAAGGAAGGAAGAATGGTGTCTAGGAGCTGAGTGTGGGCCCCGGCTGACAGCCATAAGGAAGCAGGCACCGCAATCCTACAGCTGTAAGGAGCTGCATTCTGCCAATGTGAGTGAGCTTTAAAGTAGATTCTTTCCCAGAGCCTCTAGATAAGAACCCGACCTAGCTGACATCTTGGTTTTGGCCTTGTCGTACTATGAGCAGAGAACCCAGCTGAGCCTGCCTGGACTCTGACCTACAGAACTGTGAGGTAAGAAACAGGTGTTGTTTTAAACCTCTAAGTTTGTTGTGATATGTGAAACATCAATAGAAAACCAATCCACCAGGGAAAGGGTACATCACTCAGCACACCAGAGTCATCTCTGATAGCACAGCTACCTCTTTCTCCCCCTTCCCTCCTCTATTTAAAAATAGTTTTATCAAAGTAATACATACATGGGTAAAGAGCAGGAGCCTGTTCCCACTCCATACCTTTTGTTCGGTAGAAGACTTCAGATTCTTTTAGCTGTTTCTTCTAGTACTTGCTTCCATATATTTATACAATATGTTTCTCCTAATTTTTTAAAAAATATTTTGCAAGTACCATGGACTGCTAAAAGAACTAACAGATCTGTCCTGGAAGAAGTGAAGCCGGAATGCTCCTTGGAGGCAAGAATGGTGAGACTTCGTCTCACCTACTTTGGTCATGTTGTCAGAAGGGACCATTCTCTGGAGAAGGATGTCATGCTTGGTAAGGTGGAGTGTCGACGAAAAAGGGGAAGGCCCTCAACAAGATGGATAGACATGGTGGCTGCAACAGTGGACTCAGGTATAGCAGGGATTGTGAAGCTGGCACAGGACCGGGCAGTGTTTCATTCTGTTGTACATAAGGTCGCCATGAGTCAGAGAAGGCTCGACGGCACCTAACAACAACAAAGATTTCAAACAGTTAAAATTATGCTTCCATCCAGCCTCCAGCATCCTTGCTACAAGTCCCGTCCTCCATTCCCCCAAAGCAGCAACAACAGTTACTGGTTTTCAGTATTTTTTCCCAAAGTACTCAATGCATAAACAAGCATATTCTATCCACTTATAAACATACATAGTCGGCTCCCTTTCTCCTTGCTTTATACACAATGATAATATGCTATGTAGTCTCTTTACACTTTCCCTTTTCATATAACATATGTCGTGATAGCTCTACTTTATTCTTTTTACTGGCCATATAGTATTCCCTTGTGTGTTTTTACTATTATTTAATCAACCCTGTACTGATAAATATTTAGGTTGTTTTCCATCTTTTGCTACTGTAAACAATGCTGCAACTAATATCTCGGTTCATGGGCTTGTATACTCGGAAATGAATATACTTATTTCTTAACCTATTAATTTTAGACTGCTAGTGGTGTAGTGGTAAAGCATTCTGCTGCTAATCAAAAGGCTGGTGGTTTGAACCTTCAGCCACTCCACAAGAGAAAGATGAGTCTGCTTCCACAAAGATTTACAGCCTTGAAAACTCTATGGGGCAGGTCTACGCTGTCCTATAGTGTCGCTATGCCACTCCTTGGAAGGAAGATTGGGCTTTACTTCTGTGGTGATACTACCTTGGAAACCCAAGGAGGGGTCACTATGAATTGGATCTGACTTGATGGCAGTGAGGTTTTTTTTTTTTTGAATGAGTCAGGATTGACCTGATGGCAATGGGTTTTATTGATTGCTCAATATATTAGATGAGAATCAGCTTACGTTGGTCATCCCCTCTCCTTCTCTCATCCACCTAATAGAGATACAAAGCTATTTTTAATGGCTCTTTTGGTTAGCTTTTAAGTTTTAAATAATAAACTAACACATCTATTCCTTGTTCCATTAACCCAAGGACTTTATTTTTGACTCTGCACTTTTTGAGGATGTAGACACCTTTTCCTTCCTTTTGGTTCTCCTGTCCCATCTTTTTTTTTTTTTTTTTTCAAATTTTTGTCATTGGTAGTTTTACTTTTGCATTGCCAAGGTTGATAATGTTTAAATAGAGGACAATTAACACTTCTGTGCTTGGTTTATAGAAGCATTCTAGTATTTAGAAATGAATAAACTGTGTTTTTCTTGTAATTGTGTTAGTATCATTTACTGAAGAGCTAGTGGTTACTAGATTGCATTCCTTTCTTTGCACAACATTTTCTTTTCCCCAAGTTTCTAACTACCTTTGCCATTGCCCCATGTTTATCCAGTCTCTCTTTCACCTAGACCCCTTCTTCCCTGGAGACCTCCTTTCAGGTCCTTTATTCTGTTCTAGTCTGTCTGCCAGTGTCAAAGCCTGCAGCATGTCTAGCATCCTGACTTCCTTTCACAGCTTTCTTCATGGGATCCACTTTTTCTGAAAGTCATGTCTTTCTCTTTCATGGTTTATTTCCTGGTTTTTGTGGAGCACAGCCTCCAAGTAACCACCTAAGAGAGGACACGTAAAAGAAGAGAAAAACAAACCAGAAGCCAAGTGGATTCAGACTGCTGGCAACCCCATGTTTGCAGAGTAGAACGGCTTCATGGGGCGTTCAATGGCTGTGATCTTTTGGATGTAGATTGCCAGGACTATCTTCCAAGGTGCCTATGGGTGAATTTGAACTGCTGATCTTTCAATTAGTAGCCAAGTGCTTAAGCATTAACACCAGCCAGGGACTCCAAGAAATGGTCATAGGACATAAATGTTCTGACTCCTTATATATCTCCACATGTCTTTATGATATCCTTGTGATTGATAGTTCAGTCTATGTAAATTCTAGATTGAAAATTAAGTTCTCAGCATTTTGAAGCATTTCTCCACTGTCTTTAGCATCCTGTGTTGCTGCTGAGAAATCTGAAGTCACTCTAAATCTAATGCCTTTCTTTGTGATCTTTTTCCTTTATTTTCTCCCCCCCCCCATAAGCTTTTAGATCTTCTCTTTACCTCTGTTAAAAATATGTCAGGATGTTGTACAATAATGTACACATTTCATTCCTTTTGGGGGAACCCTACTGAGCCATTTGAGCTCTGGTGGCATAGCCGCTAAGGCATTTGACTGCTAACCAGAAGGCAGTACAAACCCACCAGCCACTCCTCAGAAGGAAGACTGGGCAATCTACTTCCTCAGTGATATTGTCTCAGAAACCCAAGGAGAGGTCACTATGAGTTGGATCCAACTCAACAGCAGTGAGTTTGGTTTGGTTTGGTTTTAGTGAACCATTTGAGTGTGAAGACTGTATGAACTTCATTTATGGGAATATTCTTATGCAACTTTTTAATTATTTCTTCTCCATTTTTATCTGTTTTCATTGAAATTTCTATTTGTTGGATTTTTAACTGTGTGGATTGATCCTTTAGAGAGCTCTAGCAGTGCATAAGGCATTTGGCTGCTAACCAAAAGTTGGTGGTTCAAACCCACCAGCCACTCTGTGGAAGAAAGATGAGGCAGTCTGCTTCTGTAAGATTTACACCCTTGGAAACCCAACCAATGGAGATCGCTATGAGCTGGAATTGACTTGATAGCAGTGAGTTGAATTTTGGATTGATCCTTTATGTTTCATATTTTCTACTTCCTTATCTTTTTCTTTCATACTCTGAGAAATTTTCTTAACTTTAACTGTATATGAAAATTTCAAGAATTTGCTCTTGTTCTCTGCTTTTTATTCCCCTGACAGCATCAGTTTTTATTTTATGGACACAATATTTCCTTGAATCTCTGTGAGGATATTAATAGAGTGCAACTTATTATTATTTTTATTTCTTTGTTTCTTGCATTATTTCTATTTCTAAAATAGAAATACTACCCAAAAGTCCCCAGCAGGATCTCCATACAGCTTATTGGCCAGATGTCATATAGCTTCCTCGAGCCACAAGAGAGGCTGGGCACAGCTGCTATAGTGGGAAATGGACAAAAGAAAGGGAGGCTAGAAGTAACTGTTGCGTGGGCAACCAGCAGTGTCTGCCGTACTTGTTGATATGGCAGTTGATTGTGGCTGTTCTAGGAGAAAGAAGAGCCAGGTGAGGAAATGGTTCAAGGCTGAAAAAGAAGCTCCCACTGCTCCTTCCAGAATCAGAGATGCCTCAGTGGGAAGAAGTTTATCGAAAGCCGCTTCTTCAGAAAGGAAACATGGTGTAATGGCTGGAGTCCTGCTTGGGGACTGCTTGTTAGCAGTGCAATATTGGTAAATCAGTCTGTGCTTCAGTTTTCTAATCTCTACAATGAGAGGATTCCTTCCAGCTCCATCAGGCTAGAAGAAGCCAGGGCAGAAGGGAAATGCTGGGTGCCTAACATGTGCGGAGGCTATGAATTGCCCAAGTTAAGCTCAGCAGAGTCTGCTGCTAGCCACAGATGTTGGGATTTGCCAAACAAACCCTAATCACTTAATGAGAAATGAAAATGGTGCCTGGTTCCTCCATTTAATTGCCCCTTTGAAAACAACACACGGGAGATTTATAGTAATCACCATAATCGCCTCATAAAAACCTGGGAGTTTGAAGACTGACATGACTTTATTTGGGGAGGAATTAGAGGCAAAATTAAGGCAAGGAATTTCTGGCCGGCCTTGGCCTTGGCTCCCTGGAATCTAAGAGTTTGCCTACAGAGTCCTACCAACCTGGATAACCTCCCTGGCCCCAGCTAAATTTGGTTCCAAATACTCCACAGCCAGTGTTTTATCACAGGCCTGCTCCCTGGGCCTTCTCTGTCATTGGTACCAAGGAAGATAGATAAGATTACCAAGAAGACATGCTGTCTCTGAAGGTCAGATGATAGGCTTAGGCAGGGACAAGAACCTCTCTGAGTACATTTGCCACATCTGAGCTAAGTGACAGGAGAGGTTGGGGACACACAAGCTGTCTGTAGCCTATGGGAAACCATAGGCTCATAGGTTCTCCCGGGGCCATCCAATCCTGACTTGCACATCTTCCACAGCCAGGAGTTACTCCCTCCCAGCACATTTATTTAGATGCCCTGACACCAAAATCCCACTCAGAGAAATCTGTTCCCTTTGACGTCCTTATAACTGGACTCGGAATCACTGAGTGTGAAGATTAGAACTGTCCTCAGGTTTGCTCCCCCAGCTTTTCCCCTCCACTCCAATTTCTTTCTTCACCCTCACTTTCCTCTACTCAGTCATTCTTTTATTTAAAAAATACCTATTACATCTCTAATAAAACAAATCCAATTGTTGTCCAGTTGATTCTGACTCATCGTGAGCCCATGTATCACAGAGTAGAACTGTTCTATAGGGTCTTCTCGGCTGTAATCTTTATGGAAGTAGGTCACCAGGCCTTTTTTCTGTGGCAACATGTGTCAGAAACTGCCGATTCTTGACACATAGCCAGAGTAATCCTTTTAAAGCTTAAGTCAGACCATGTTACAACTCTGCCACTCTTGGGTGGCTTCCAGCTCAAAGTAAAGCCAAAGCCCTTACAGTGTCCTACATGGGTCTCATGCCCTGCCCTTCATTCACTCTCTGCTGACACAATGGTCTCCTTGCTGTTCCAGGAGGGACCTTCTGACCTCAGTGCTTTTGCACTTACTGCTCTCACTGTCTCGAATGCTCTTCCCTTGTGTATACAAATGGTTCCTTCTCTTACCTCTTTCAAAGTCTTTCCTGACCCACATACAAAAATTTGTACCCTGTACTCTCTCCATTCTTCTGTATGATTTGCTTATCTATAGTACTTATGGAGGAGTTCTGGTGGCGTAGTGCCTAAAGCATGTGCCTGCTAACCAGAAGGCTGGTGGTTCAAACCCACCAGCCACTCGTCAGAAGGAAGGTTGAGCAATCTACTTCTGTAGTGATACTGCCTCAGAAACCCAAGGAGGGGTTGCTATGAGTCGAGATTGACTTGACGGCAGTGAGTTATTATTATTATAGTGCTTAAGATCTATCTCCCTGGACCAGGAGGTAAGCTCTAGAGGGCAGGGATTCCCCCCGCCCCCCCCATTGTAACCCAAACAACAAGTACTGTGCCTGTCACATAGTAAATGCTCAATAAGTACTTGTTGAGTGCACCAACAAATGAGAATAAAACAGTGATGAAAAAGACAAAGCCTCTCATGGGACTATGGTCAGATGATAGAGGTGGACTGCCAAAAGAATGTATAAATCTTTTGAATAAATCCAAAAGAATGAATAAACAAGTCTTAGAAGAAGTAGAACCAGAATTCTTCAGAAGGGAGGATGGCATGACTTCAGCTCACTTTCTTTGGACATGTCATTAGGAACGACCAATCGCTAGAAAAGGACATGATGTTTGGCAGAGTGTCAACAAAAACGAGGCAAACCCTCAATAGGATGGATTCATACAATGGCAGCAACAATGGACTCAAACATACCAACAATCATGAAGATGGCCCAGGTGCAGGCACCGTTTTGTTCTGTTAGACATAAGATCATCATCATAAGTCAGAGCCAATGCAAGGACAACTGACAACAGGATAAACATCATACAGATAGTCACACACAAGAATTGTTGTTATGTCCCGTCGAGTCAGACCTGACTCGTACCTACCCCTCCTTGGGTTTCCAAGGTGGTATCACTATGGAAGTAGATTGTCCAATCTTCCTTCCGAGGAGTGGCTGGTGAGTTTAAACCTCCAGCCTTCTGGTTAGCAGTCAAGTGCCTCAGGCACTACACTACCAGAGCTCCCCCACACAGGACTAAGTAACTGGAATTGTGATCAATTCTGGGAGGGAAAGTAGCAGGTGTTATGAGGGTGGGCTGCCTATGGGCTAGGGAGCCTGGTTTGTGAAAGGATTATAGGATGATGAGGGTTTGGGACCATGAGGATTTGGGAGGAAAAGGTGATGGAGAAGTTCAGATTGTCACTTATTGACTAGAGACAAGGCAGTGGAACTCCACGAAGAGAAGAAGGCAGACATCTACAGACCGGTCTCACGTCTCTGCTCTGCCACTTCCCAGCCATGCTGGAATACTGATTTCCTTGTCTATCAATAAGCTAAAGAAAAGATAACTAGCTCCTGGGCCTGCTGGGAGGAACAAACGAAATATCTGGCAGTGCTGGAGCTTAGTAGATACTCAATAAATGCTAGCTCCTTACAGCCTGCTTTCTTCTTTAACAAACCTGTTAACATCCTGTCTCCTCTCTCTTTGTCTCAGATGAACCCTGGAAAGCAGTATGAGGAAGGGAATCATTAACTGCAGTTAATAGAGGTTAATCAACTCTGGGCAAGGGGGTGGGATTACCTAGTATAATCATGACTGGCAGGGCTCCGTCTCCAGCAGTTATTCCCCATAATCATGTGAACCGGGCTCTTATGAGTGAGTGGTAGGTGGTAGGTGGCTCTTCTGAGAGAGGGGCAATTGTCATGATCAAAGTAGATTACCCAAAGATGCCTATTACATACTTATAACATCATGTGACTAAACGCTCATTAAGTTCCAGTTCCAGGCTCTCCTACTGACCTACTCTGTGACCTCAGGGAGGTCTCCACCCTCTTGGGGATATAGTTTCTTCATTTGTACACTGAGGAAAGATTTTTTGGATCCCTTAACTCTCTGGGACCTTGAGCCACTCACTTACCCTCAGTTTTCTCATTTGTACAATGGAAGTAATGATATCTACCTCACAGTTATTGAAAGAAAATGGGTATGCAAATATCTAACATGGGTTGGGTGCAGAGATGCTCAAGAAATGCTAGAACTCTGTCGTTGTTGTTGTTATCATAGTGACCCCTCCTTAGGTTTCTGAGGCGGTATCACTATGGAAGTAGATTGCCCAACCTTCCTTCTGAAGAGTGGCTGGTGGGTTTGAACCTCCAGCCTTCTGGTTAGCAGTCAAGTGCCTTAGGCACTATGCTACCAGAACTCCTGCTAGAACTCTAGGAGATTTAAATCAGGGTGGCTACCTAGGTCCCAGTGATTTTCCCCAAAGGTCACAACAATGATGCCCCTTTGTCTTTGGGAGACTGACTTCTCCTCTAATTGGCAGCTGCCATCCTCCACTGTGATCACCAATGAACGAGTGTGGGTCCCAAATTGGACTATGCATAAGTCCTTCCCTAGGTTGGTTGGTTTGCTTGTTTTTTCCCAACTGTAGCTCTTTTATTTTGGCTGCAGAACTCTAAGGATGGGAACTGCCAACAACCAGGTCCCTGATGTCACAGAATGCGATCTGTAAAGTGAAGCTGACAGGAAGAAGTCTGAGTACTCGGTTCCAGACATCCCTAAGTCCAGTTTCATCCTTGCCCTAATTTGTGAGCTAATAAATCCCCTGTTGCTTTTAAGTTAGAATTGATATTGTGTCACTTGCAACCAAAGATTTCTGATGTTGTTATTAGGTGCTCCTGAGTTGGCTCTGACTCATAGCAACACCGCATACAGCGGAAGAAAACATCGCCCAGTCCTGTGCCACCTTCACAATCCTTGCCATGCTTGAGCCTATTGTTGCAGCCACTGTGTCAATCCATCTCATTGAGAGTCTTCCCCTTTTTTGCTAACCCTGTATTTCAGCAAGCATGATATCCTTCTCCAAGGACTGGTCCCTTCTGGCAACATGACCAAAGTCTGTGAAACGAAGTCTAGCCTTTCTTGCTTCTAAACATCATTCCAGCTGTTTTTCTTCAAAGACTGATTCCTCATAATCTCTCCTTATTTTCCTTCTTAAGCCTCGGTTTCCTTATCTATAAAATGGCAGGGCTTCTGCCTCCTTTAGTTTCTTCTGATTCTCAATCACTCTATTCATCAGTTCATTCATTCAATCAGTTAGTCAGCATTCATGGGTATCTATTCTGCTCCTGGTCTTATGTTGGACACTGAGAATCTTGCTAGAGGAATAATTCACATCCCCAGGCCTCAGGACTCACACAGGTAGGTGGTGGAGGGAGCTGAGCAAACATTCATTCCAGAGTGTAATGATGGCTGTGACAGAGGGAAGAATAGGAGCTGGGGAAGCCAGAAAGAGACAACCCCATTTGGAAGGCTTCCTAGAAATGTGGCATGAGCTGAGTTTTTTGGATGGAAGGAGGGGTGATGGAGAGAGGAGGAAGAGCAGGCAGAAAGACCTACCTTTGTAAGAGCTGAAAGGAGAAGAGAGAAACCAGCAGCCGGGGCTGGAGGGAGAGGGACACAGAGTCATCTCTACGCTTCTTGAAGTTATTTGCATTTTCTTCCCTTGTAACTTCTGGGAAAAAAAAAAAAAAAAAATCCCCTCCATTTTTTAAGCCCAGAAAATCCCCAGGGTGAAGTCTTTGAGTAGAGATGAAAAGAAGTGACTTTTGACCACAGCAAAGCACTGGAGCGAGTAATTCCTTCCCGATTAGGCTGCCCCACTGGTCCTTGGTCCTGTCAGGGCAGCCACACATCAGTGACATCCAGCTGGTTCTAGGGCTGGCAGGCGTGTCTAAAAATAGGAAGGCGGGCCAAGCCTAACACCAACCAGACGGCAGAAGAACAGCCCAGGCAGGCCTGGGAGGGGCGTCAACACCCTCACCGCCTCCCCCTCCCCCTTGTAAGGAACATACTCATTACATTCTGAGCAGAGGCAGCTCACAATGCACCCCAGAGGAAATATGCAGTTATTGCCCCCAAACATGCCAAAGTCCTACTAATGACTGCATGCCTGCTCTGGAGGCATAAACTCTTCCAGATGCTGCTTCCTGCCTCTGGAAAAAGCCCTTCCTTCTTCCCGCTGGTGACTCTGGCCTCATTCTTGGGTTCTAGTCCTTTGGGAGGTATTTGGTGTGCTGGGGCTCTTAGGATGAATGATTGCCCTCTCTGGGCTATGTGGGGCAGGCTAGGAGATCCTGGCTTTCACAGATGCTTGTGGAATCTATGCCAGCCTGCCTGGTGGCCTGGGGTGGGGGTGGGGTGAGGGAAGGGTGTCAGGAGGGAGCCAGGAACCAGAGTGCTAGGTGGGTGACCTGGGGGTAAAGAGGTGAGCTTTAAACTTGTGTGTTTCATCTGTCAAATGGAGATGCTGTCTGCAGGGAAGGAACACTTCACAAGTACAAAGCTAGCACCCTAGGGGATTGCTACTGCTGGATGGGCACCGAAATTTGGAATCATCTTCAGCCTAGGTGAATCCGGGCAGCTTCCTCCACTTCTGTGAGCCTCGGTTTCTTCCTCTGTAGGCGGGGAATACTTTTTAAAATTGACTTTTTTTTCTTTTTCCTGGTCAGAGAACTCATGCATACTTACTATCTACCTTTTGAATATTTAATCAATTCATTTTTTAATAGATTATAAATGCATGATTTTAAATTAAAAAAATACAAATGATACAAATTTAGAGCCTCTCTAAAACCTGTTTCATAACCACACAGCTCTCTTCCCATGAAGTAACTGCTGTTAGCCATTTTTTGTGTATTAAATATGCATACATTTAAAAAACTTTATATTGAGGTATTAATATACATTCAGGATGTATCACAAAAGCACAGCTCAGAGAATAATGTTCATAGTTTTAGTTCCTAAAAAAAATAAAAATAAAAATCACCCAAATCTATTACCTAGAGATAAAACTGTTGATATTTTGGTATATTTTCTTCTAGTTCTTTTTCTATGCATGTAAATGTATATAAACATTGGAGTCATATTGTATAATTTTTATACCCTGTTTTTTATATTTAACATTGTATCATGAACATTTCTTCATGTCATTAATAAGTCCTCAAAAACAGCTCTTTTAATGTCTGCCTAATGTCCCAAGGGATGGATACAAAATTACTACTGCAGGACATTGGGTTAGATTTTTTTCCTATTATAAATGATACAGTGATGGCCATCTTTGGATGTGCATCTATGATTTTTCCCTCAAGATGAATTCCTACAAGGGGAATTTCTGAATCAAATAGTATATCTCTTTTAGAACTTGGGATGGGATAAAATAGGGAGGGTCAGGCCTGACCCACAGAACCACTGTGAGGATTGCTCAAAAACAAAAACCAAACACTGCCATCGAGTTGATTCTGACTTATATCAACCCAACCGAGGCAGGAAATCTTTATGGAAGTAGATCGCCCTGTCATCCTTCCATTGAGCAGCTGGTGGGTTTGAACACTGACCATCTGATTGGCAGTCAAACACCTTAGGCACTGCACCACTAGAGCTCCTTACTGGGAAGATTGTTGTTGTTATGTGCCGTCGAGTCAGCCCCGACTCATAGAGACCCCTCCTTAGGTTGCCAAGGCAGTATCACTATGGAAGTAGATTGCCCAACCTTCCTTCTGAGGAGTGGCTGGTGGGTTTGAACCGCGAGCCTTCTGGTTAGCAGTCAAATGCCTTAGGCGCTATGCTACCATCAGAGATGTATATAAGGCTCTGACCTCCTGATGGGCAAAAACAGAGCTCGATGGGTGTAAGCTTAGGGGTTCCAAGAGAGAGGATAGGCAAGTGCCTTCTCTTCCCCCACACTCTTCCTTAGAGGTCCTGCGCTCCCTCCCTGGAGCCTCCTAACCGAGCCACAGAAGAGAATCTCAGTTGTGTCTGATCTTTATTGTTTTATTTGTTGAAGTCTTGACAAGTGATGTGCTGGTGAATGTTTAATGACTGATCTCTGGGAAAGTGGGTGAGAGGAAGCCCCAGAGTGTAGCGTCTGCCGATTTCTGTGGTATAAATGCTCCCACTGTGGCCGATTTCAAACCTAAAACAGTGTCACTGGAAACGGAGTTGGATGAGATGAGATGCACAAAGCTGGCTCTCACAACCTGGTGGCAGCTAGTTCCATCGCACAGTTCTTCTTACTTACCCATCTCCCTCTTCCTAATCCCTCCCTGTTCATCTCCCATCCTGGTGCTCTTCCAAGATGTTAGAGGCTCACATTTTATGGGAAATGAGTGTTGCTAGAGACCAAAAAATCCTACCAATTCTATAAGGGAGAAACCGAGGCTTAAAGAGGTCACCCAGCCCAGTGGTCTTGTTCAGAGTATTATGAAGTGGCCTCTGCTTGGACACATCAGATGAGGAGCCAGTGCTGTTTTCTTTAACCACTTCACTCCTCTCCCTCTTCAGTGGCCTCTGTGCCTGGATCCACAGGAGGCTGAGTCCTAGGCCTTGACCTCAAGGAGCTGAGAACCAAGGGGGAAAGCAGATACACCTAAGCAGCTCACACAAGGCAGAGAGATGAGTGCTCTATAAGTCTTCCAAATTCCTCTCTTTTCTCTCCTCTTCTTCCTTTCTAAAGGAACTCTGATTTTTCAATATCCACCATCTTCCACACAGCCACCTGCTTCATGGGAAGGTGACTCATCCCCAGTTCAGGTACCTAAGTTCTGATTAGTTAGTCAAACATGTAATTAATTCCTCCTTGCCTGTGATTGGCTCAGCAATAAGCAAATGATCCAATTCTGGCCAATGAGAGCTGAGGAGATATTTGGAGGGAAAGAGGGCTTTCCTCTCCTAAGAAATAGGCATAGAAAGAGACAACCTCTCTTCTTCTGGACATTGGGAACTCAGGTTTTGTAGTGGGGATGCTATAATTATCATACCTCTAGGCTGAAGAAAAAGTCAACCCATGAGGGATAGCAGAGCCAAGAGAATCTCAGAAAAGTGGAGCCAGAGACCCACTGCAGCCTGTTTCTGACTTTGTTAGGGAGAAAACACATACCCCTACAATGTAAATCAGTTTAAGATGAGGTTTTCTGCTACTTGAACCTGAAAACATCCTAAATGATAAAACCCCTCCAGTACATTGTCCACATTACAAATGCAGTAGTTATTAGACAACAGGAATCTTATCAAGTCACTTCTTGCTTGATATAAGGCTTCTAGGATAAAGTCTTTTTTTTTTGATACCATCTTGCTCCTGCTGGAATGTCAGCCCTTAAGGGCAGGATCCTTGGTCTTCTTCCTTGGCTCCCTTGTGCCTAGTATAGAGCAGGTGCTTAATAAATATTGTCGAATAAATGCAGAGCAGCAGCAGTTGTGGAAGTAGAGGCCAGTGGTGTCAAAGTCTTAAACTCCATTTTTGGTTTTGCACTGACTTGCTTTGGGACTTTAGGCAAGTGTCTCCCCTTTCTGTACCTCAATATCCAAAACTGTAAGAAGACACATTAGAGCAGTAGTTTAAGAATGGAGATTTTAAAAATACCTCCCAGCTCCCCCATAGGATTGTAGTTATGCTTTTAGTATCTACTGATAGATTAAATATCATAATGACAAAAACAAAAATGACTGTAAAGCTTTAAAATATGGTTGCATTTATCAATCACAGCAGCAACTACATCTATTTGAAAAGCATTCATACTGTGTGTGTGAGAGACACATTGTGCATTCAGTTTACAGACAGCACTGGGTGCCACATGGCTTCCAGATGCCTTGCTTTAGTGAAGGGGCTGTGGGTTGGGGATCACTGCCTAGCTCATCTCAGAGTCCCTCAAGCACTAGGGGCTTATGTGTCTAACATAGGACTACAGGGGTTATGCAACTTGCACAGGATCACACAGCAAATAAGCGGTAGATCCAAACTCACTTTTCCCCAACCTGGCTTCCCTTGGCCCAGAAAGTATGGCTGACAACACCACTCCCCCTCCACTTCCCTGGAAATGAGAAACAGGGAGGCCTGAGAGCATTGGGATTGTCAAGGGTGTGGGGGTGAGGTCGATGTCTATGTCAGAACGCTGACAGCCCCAAACACTCGGAACATACTTCAGATGCCTGGTGTGTGGTTTAGGAGCGGCTGGAATTACACCCTCAGGGCTGAGCCAGCATTGTCTGAGCCTGAGCTGTGCCTGGACCCTGCTGAGGCAAGGACAGCGTGGGGGGTCTCGGCCCAGGGCCACAGAGCTGAGCAGAGAGGCAGTGAGGGCAGGAGGCAGATTCCTAGGTGGAAATCAGGCCTATCCAATTACAACTGGTGGGCCATTCCTTCCTTCCTTCATTCATTCAATAAGATGGTCAGTGACTCAACAAATGCTCACTGAGCTGTCTAGTGCTGCAGCCTGTTCTAGGGGTATGAAGATGAACTGGACACGGTCTTGGCCCTGAAGCTGTTCCCGTTCCGAGGAGGGGAGATGTCTACAAGTACAGTTAGGCCAGAGGTGCCAGCAGTCCTCTTTTTCAAAATATAATTTATCTTATTTTTGTTGTTGTTGTAGTTGAGAATATCCACAGCAGAACATACACCAACGCAATAATTCTACATGTATGATCCAGTGGCACTGATTACATCCTTTAAGTTGTGCAATTATTTTCACTCTCCTTTTCTGAGTTGTTCTTCCCACATCAACATAAACTCACTGTCCTCTAAGGTTTCTATCTAATCTTTTGGGTTATCATTGTCGATTTGATCCCAATACAGGTATGTATGTGTCCCTTAAATCCATTTAAACAGCATCCAACTGCATATTGGTCCATAGTCCCATAAGATGCTTTGTGAAAAATAAAAAAGGGAAAGCAGCTCTCCTAAGGAGCTCTGGTGGCATAGTGCCTAAGGCATTTGACTGCTAACTAAAAGGTGGGAGGTTCAAGCCCACCAGCCAATCTAGGGGGCAATCTACTTCCATAGAGATTTACCTCCACCCATAGTGAAACCCAGTGGGGGGTCACTATGAGCCAGAATCCACTTGTTAGCAATTAGTTTGGTTTTTTGGTTTTGGAATGTTTTTGAAAGGAGGTCTGGTGGCACAGTGGACAAAGCCAGGCTGCGAACCAAAAGGTTGGTGGTACAAACCTACCAGCCACTCTGCAGGAGAAAGATGAGGCAGTCTGCTTCCACAAAGATTTGAAAACTCTATGGGGCAATTCTACTCTGCTCTATACGTTCCCTATGAGTTGGAATTCACTCAATAGCAATGGGTTTAGTTTTTTAACGTTTTTGAAGACCCCAAACCTCAGGGCGAACGAGCAGTGGAACTCTAGTGCTCCCATCTCAATCCCCACAGCGCCTTCTCCTTCACCTCTTCCTTCTCCTCCTCCTGGCTTCATTCATCTGCCCAGCAGCCATGCAGGCTTTCACTCCTGGCACAGGGTGGTGCCTGCTGTGGCTCCTCCATTTCTGCTGTGGGCACTGGTGGCGCCAGATGGACGGGGTACTCTCGGGCTCCTGGCAACATCAGCTGCTGCTGTACATGGTCAGGAAACGGCTGCACCAACAGGGCTGCCAGGGCCACCACTGCCAGCCACACTTCTGGCATCTGCACACCCAGTCCCTGTGGCTACCTCCCTGTGCCTCCCCCCTGATCCCTATGTCCCTTCCCATGCCCAGATATATGGCAAAGTCCCCATCTGGCTGCTGGAGCAGCCCCTTCTGGGACCGGCTGCCCAGGCAAGTTTGGCCTCCTGTATCCAGTGGATACAGCTCTTGAGCTTTGTCCAGCAAGCTTCCATAAGGTTTTAATATAATAGGCTTTAGGGGGATTTAACCACAGATTTGTAGGGGGATTGCCTGTATATAATAATACAGTGTTTGCACAATGTCCAAATCACAGAATGTCCTTGTATCGTGGATGTTAAGCGATGCACACCTGTAGATACATTTTAAAATAGCACAGTGCTCAAGGCAGACCTTCTTTATTAGTGAAGCTAAACTGTTGTTTAGCTTTAGAAGACTTCAGGGGATATTTTTGGTTTAAGGTTTAGAGGTTATAGCGGGCAATGGTTTTGTTTCAGGGGTTCATCCAGCCTCCATGGCTCCAGAAAATCTGAATTCTATGATAATCTGAAGTTCTGTTATTCATTTTCCCCCCTTTGATCAGGATTCTTTATAGAATCTTTGATCAAAATATTCAGTAATGGTAGCCAGGCATCATCTAGTTCTTCTGGTCTCATGGCAAAGGATGTAATTGTTCATGGAGGCAATTAGCCACACATTACACCTCTTCCTCCTATTCCTAACTCTCCTTTATTTTCTGTTGCTCCAGGCAAATAGAGACAGACAATTGTACCTTGAATGGCCACATGAAAGCTTTTAAGACCCCAGGTATTACCCAATGAACTAGGAAGTAGAACAGAATCACTAAACATGTTATTTGGCCAATTAACTGGGATACACCATGAAACCATGACCCTCAACCTCCAAACCACAGAACCAAATCCCATAAGGTATTTAGTTGGACATAAGCAGCCTCAGTAGCTACTCTTTTGTGTGTGTGGGTGTGTGAGCATGTGTCATTATTTTAAGTAAATATATCTATCACACAGTTTTTGCCAATTCAACTTTTTATAGATGTACAACTTACTGACAGTAATTGCATTCATCACTTGTGCAATCCCACCCTTAAAAAAAAAAAAAAAAAAACTCACTGCCATCAAGTCAATTTGACTCATAGTGACCCCACCTTGAGTTTCCAACAAGGTATCTCTACAGAAGTAGATTGCCCAACTTTCCTTCCAGGGTGTGGCTAGTGGGTTTGAACCGCCAGCCTTCTGGTTAGTAGTCACATGCCTTAGGCACTATGCCACCAGAGCTCCCAATCCTATCCTTAATCAATGAGATTTTTCTATCACCGTAAACTGAAATTCAGTATTCCATTAGCAATAACCCCTCTTTTCCCCTCCCTCCTGCCCTCTTTTTTTTAACTATATAAAAATTTTAATTGCTACAAAGTTAAAAGACAAATGACAAACCATAAAATACTTGCAGCATATATGTGATAAAACATATAAAACTCTTACAAATCAATAAGAAAAAATTAAACACCCCATAAATCAATGTACGAAGTACACAAGCCAGAAACTCACCAGGGAATAAAAAAAAACATAGAAAAAAATTCACCCTTAACAATAATTTAAAAAAAAAATTAAAATGATAATAATGTGATACTGCTTTTAATTTGTTAGACTGTATAAATTCAAAAGTATAATTCCTAAAGTTCTTAAGGATGTAGGGAGTGTCACTCTCTCACTCTGAGAGGGAATGAATTGATAAAGTCATGCGTGACTTCTTAACAAGTCACTTAGCCTTTCTGTGCCTTAGCTGCCTCATCCATCTTGCTTTTATTAGCTGCCGTTGAGTCAGGCCCTGACTCATGGTGAATCCATGTGTTGCAGAGTAGCACTGCTTCACAGGGTTTTCTTGGTTCTCATCTTTATAGAAGCAGGTCACCAGACCTTTTCTTCCTGGGAATCTCTAGGTGGGTCTGAACTCCCAGCCTTTTGGTTAGAAGCCAGTCACAAACAGCTTGTATCACCCAGGGTCCTTCCTCATCCATAGGTGGAGATAATAGTACTTCTCTCACTGGGTTGTTCTAGGGATTAAGTGGGGTGATGTTTGTAAAACATCTGACATACTTCCCAGTACATAATCAACTCCCAATACGGTATCTGCTGTAATTACTGTTATTATACCATAGTCTGGGGGGAAAAGAGGAAAGGAGAAAATGGGAAATTTTTTATAGAAGGTGTGCTTTGTGAGAAGTTCTCAAAGGATAAGCAGGAATTCACCAGGCAAGTTAGGGAAGAAAGGACCCTCCAGGCAGAGGGACCATGTGAGAAGTGAGTAGTTTCCTCGCTGCCTCTGGATGGAAAACCCTCATGGGTTTAGTTAGTTTGCTTTTTGCTTGTTTGGACAATTGGGAGGTGGAGTTTTTCAGAGGGAAAGATGCCAGTAAGTGTCTTACGGGCTTAAGGGGCTGGCAGGAAACATACATGCGACTGTATTTGTACCTAAAACTAGCAAAGCAGATGGTAGTCATTTCAATTAACAAAGGATCAGAGTGGGAGAGGACCTGGCACTTTGGCTGAAAGGAACTCTATTTGGCTGAGTATAGAATGTGTGTGTGTGTGTGTGTGTGTGTATGTTGAGGGGGCATGGCAGAAGTAGATTGATGAGAAGTGATGCAGTATGGGTCCACAGGTCAGGTCATGTAGGTGTCTGCCAGCCATTGCCCATCCTAAGGGTGACAGGAAGCTGCTGAAGTTGTTAAAGCAGGGGCCACAGGATAAGGCATCAGGATGCCTCCTAGTTGCTAAGGAGAGAAGACAATGAGGGTGCTGGAGGGGTGGCAGGGAGACCAGACATGAGACTCTTGCAGTCAGCAATGACATTGGCCTGAACAAGGACTAAGACAGAGGAACAAGAGAAGAGAATGGATCTCAGAGAAATTTCTAAGAACTGACAGGTCTTGGTGACTGGAAGTGGTTAGAGGAGAGAAAGAAGTCAGAGATGATGACCAGTTTCTGGACTGGGTGATTGTGTTAGTTTTCTTGTCTTAACAAAATACTGCAAACTGGGTGGTTTTAAACAATATACATTTATATCTCACAGTTCTGAAGGCTAGAAGTCTGAATTTAGGGTATTGGCAGTGTGCTCTCTCTGCAGGCTCTAGGTGATCTTTTCTTATCTCTTCTAGCTTCTGGTAGCCCCACATCTTAGGTTGGGTTCTCTAAAGAAGCAGAACCAGTGAAGCTTGTACATATATGGAGAGAGACAGAGACAGAGAAAGATTTATCTCAAGGAAATGGCCCATGCAATTATAGATTCTGGCAAGTCCCAAGTCCATAAGTCAGACATTAGACTGGAGGCTTCTCCTGACTCACATAGCTGCAGGGGCTGATGAACCCTAGATTGGCAGGCAATACAGCAGGCTGCTGGCTGTGGAAGCTGCCAAATCCAAAATCAGCAGGTAAGATGGCTTATAGGTTGTGAAGGCAAAAACCCCAAGATCAGGAGGCCACTGGTTCAAGGCCAAACAACCAGAGGTCAGATGATGATGATCCAGATGCAGGATCTGATGAAGCCAAAAGCAAGAGAGGTTTTCTGGAATGCCTATATATTTTGGAAGCAGGTCATACTCCTGAGGAAATGCCTTTCCTATTGTTTGGCTGCTCATAGCAGTTCTGATCATGGAGGTGATTACATTATATAAGATCTCATCATGAGGGATGACTACATCATAGCTGCTAAACCACTGAGAATCATGGCCCAGCCAAGATGACATACAACCTTAACCATCACAGTCCACCCATTGTCAACTCAGGGGTGTTGCTGCTGTTAGGTGCCGTTGAGTGACCTTATGTAAACAGAACAAAACAATGCCCGGTCCTGGGCCATCCTCCCAATGTTTGCTATGCTTGAGGCCCATCATGGCAGCCGCTGTGTCAACCTATCTCATTGAGTGTCCCCCCCCTTTTTCTCCTACCCTCTACTTTACCAAGCATGATATCCTTCTCCAGAGACTGGTGTTTTCTGACAACATGACCAAAGTATTGAGACGAAGTTTGGCAATTCTCACTTCTAAAGAGCATTCTGGCTGTACTTCTTTCAAGATAGATTTGTTCATTCTTCTGGAAGTCCATGGTGTTTTCAGTATTATTCTTCACCAACACCACACTTCAAATGCATAAATTCTTCAATCTTCTTTATTCATTGTCCAGCTTTCACATACATATGAAGTGATTTAAAATACCATGGCTTGGGTCAGGCGCACCTTAGTCTTCAAAGTGACATCTTTGCTCTTTAACACTTTAAAGAGGTCTTTTGCAGCAGATTTGCCCAGTGCAACACATTGTCTGATTTCTTGATGGCTGCTTCCATGGGTGTTGCTTATGGGTTCAAGTAAAATGAAATCCCTGACAACTTCGATCTCTTCTCCATTTATCATGATGTTGGTTATTGCTCTAGCTGTGAGGATTTTAGTTTTCTTTATGTTGAGGTGAAATCCATGCCGAAGGCTGTAGTCTTTGATCTCCATCAGTAAGTGTTTCAAGTCAGTTTCTCTTTCAGTAAACAAGGTTGTGTCATCTACATATCACAGGTTCCATCTATCATTTTGTCGTAATGTGGTTGTGTGTTACTGTGATGCTGGAAGTTATGCTACCAATATTTCAAATACCAGCAGGGTCACCCATGGTGGATAGGTTTCAATGGACTTTCCAGACTAGTATAGACACAGAACTTAGCAATCACACCCAAGATGGTCCTCCATCTTCACTTGGCCATTTTCTCTCTGTGCCTCTGTGTCTCTGTCTGTGTGTCTTCTCCTCTTTTATAAGGATACCACTCAGATTGGATTAGGACCCATCCTACTCTAGTACAACTTCATATTAACTGAGAATATCTTCAAAGACTCTATTTCAAAAAAAAAAGAAAAAAAAGGTCACATTCACAGGTACCAGGGATTAGCACCTCAATATATCTTTTTTGGAGGACACAGTTCAATCCATAACAGTGAAGTTGATGTTTAAGCCACTCCCTGAGATGGACAACTGCATATTCTCTCTCTGTCCTAGTCAGGAGTGACTAAGATGCCTGGTGCTCCCTTAGAGCTAGCAGGGTTTTACACCTCATTCCATGGTCAGCCTTCCATATGGTCTCTTAGCCTCAGTCTCCTCTCTCTCTAGTCTAACCCCTGCCAGAGTGAACTAAGTAAGAAATCTGATCATGCTACTTCCTTCCTGAAAAAATTATCAAAGGCTCTCCACTGTCTCTAGAAAGACTCAAGCATCTTAACATGGCAATTAAAGTCATCTACAATCTGGTCCCATGTACCTTTCTTGTCTCAACAAGTCCCTTGATACTCTACACTAGACACAGTGAATAATCACAGTAACAACAACAACGGCTAACACACTGCAACGCCAGGCATTGCTTTAAGAACTTTACATACTCCGGCTCATTTATCCTCAAAGATATCCTGTTGTCTTCAGACCTTTGCATTCCAGTTTCCTCGGTTTGGTATGCAGCATCTTTCCAGGCATCCAATACATACCTATTGATCACCAGCTTGTGTCAGGCACTAAGTGCTGGGATCCAAAAAAGAGTGAGACATAGAACCTGCCTTCAGTGCATACAAAGCTGTGGTAGTTCAGTTTGTATGTCAACTTGGCTGGGCCTGGTTGAGTGGCTGGGCAGCTGGATGTAGTATTCCCCATGATGAGACTGGCAATCAACTCTATGGTGGAATCTACCACAAGCAGCTGAGCAGCTGCCCTTGGGATGTGGTCTGCTTCCTGTATATAAGGAGAGGCTTTGAGAACGGTCTCTAGCCTATGGCACACTTGGACCCTGCATGTAGCCATGTCGTTGCTCAGCAGCCTGCTATGCTCTGCCGACCTTGGGACTTACAATGGACTTAGTTAATGGTCTACCATGTGGTTTGGTAACATTGGGACTGTGCCTTTTTACTTGTCAAACTTGGGCCTTCTCAACCTCTGCAGCCAGCAGCTGAGTGAAGAAACGCCTCTAGCTCCGGTGGGCCGGGAGCAGGAGGCAGAGCTGGACCCCAAGGTTGAGGAGCTTTCACCCAGCCCCTAGAACCTGGCACTTTGAACTTGGACTTAAAGCCTCCAAATTGCAAGAATAAACTCCTGTTTATTAAGGCCATCCCATTTGTGGTATATTCTTGTCAGAGCAGCACTAGGTAACCAGAACAAAAGGCTAGTGAGGGGGATAGGTAATAGACAGATAATGAAAATACTGTAAGGTAAGTGCAGTCAGTGATGAGGATACTGTCGTAGTACAGAGAATGAGCCCTAATCCACCCAGAGCCTTTCCTCTGCATCACCTCTACCCCAGCCCACTGGAGCTTTACCCCTCCATGAAGGCTTCTGGACTTCCCCATGCTGAGTGAGGTCCCCTCTTCTCCTGCAGTCCTGACTCTACTTGTATCATGCTTTGGTCACCAGGTATGGCAGTGTCTGCTTGATTGTCTCCTCCTGAGTATAGTGAAGGCAGAGAACAGTAGGAGTCTTCCCTATGACTGCAGCACCTAGGCAGGCTGGACATGCAGGAAGCATTCTTAGATTGTGCTAAACAAAAAAGCTTGAGTAATGAAGAACCACACAGAGTCCCACCACTGCCCACCCTGGGTTATTCTCTGATGGTCTCACCAGGGTCAGGCTTATATTTATTTCCCTTCTCTGAGCCTGGCTTAGGCCACTGTGGGCTCCAATGGTGCCTACAGGAATCAGCCCCACAGGTGAGGCTAGATGCTGCTTCCATTATTAATGCAGAATAGTCTTCACCAGAACAGGGTCTTGGGAACCCCACAGCTGAGTTGAGATTGCCTGTCCCAGACTCCTAAGGAATGACCAGCATCCTGGGCAGCTTCTACTCCAGATGCTAGTTTTGTGGTGACAAGGAGAAGGTCCTGTGGCAGCCCTCATAACCCCTGAGTGGTGGGGCAGGGTGGGGGATGCAGGTGTCTCTGGGATTTCCTTTGGTTCCTAAGGCCCTCCTGCAGCTTCTGGGTTATGTGGTGCATGGATGCCATGATGGCGGGTTTTGTGAAGAAATGACTTTGGGACATTCTCAATCTAGAGGTGTTGGAGGAATCCCTCAGGAAGTGTCATGGGGGTTGGTTGACAGTTCAGGCTGATCCTTTAGGCCCTTATTGTATTAACATAGTTGTTTCTCCCCAGAGTTCTAGAGGACCAACCATGGAGCCCTCCCAGAGGATCTGGGAATCTTGAGGTTGGGACCTGAAAGGACTTTCAGCCTCAGACCTCTCTCCCAGGCGGAGTTGTTGGGATGCACTGGCCTCTATCCTCTACTGCTTGCCTTGAAGCCTTTCTAGATTAGTGGTGCCTCTGCGGAGCCAGGGCTGGGGGCAGGGAGCCTTGGGGACTAAGCTAACAGCTTTGGACAAGGGTGGGAATTTCCATTCCTATCTAGGGAGCCATCAACTCTGTATGCCCTGACCTGGGCCTTTGGCCTCCAAAGGGCAGTGGGAAGGCCGGCCCCAGGGCCAATCCCTGGCCATTAATCCCTCCTGCCAGCCTGAATATGCACCCAACACGGTCAGACAAAGGGCTGCCCAGCCCAGCCACTGCGTTCCTCCCGCCCCAGGGGCTCCACTCAGACGCTGGGCCGCCTGGAATCCAGGCCCATGAGAAAGGGGCCGCCTTCACTGGCCATCTTATGCCCGGATGCTCAGCCGCATCACGTCCGGCCCAGGGCCTGTGAAAAGAGCGCCCAGCCACGCTGAAAACACGGATTAGCCTTTGGGTCGCCCCTGACACTGGCCTGCTCAACTCCGGGAAGCAGGCCCAATGGAGGGGGCCAAGCAGGCACAGAGAACTAGAAAAGTCTGGGTTCTCACCCCTATGCTCATCTCTCTGTTCCCATCCTCCACAGGATCAGTGGAGCCAGCTGTACATTCAGTATCTTTTACTGAACATATACTATATTCTAGGCTCTACACATGGACTTGAGAGATGAACGTCCAAGAAAACTATCATGGGAGGTAATAAGCCCTTCCCCTCCCACCCAACTCACTACCTGGAAGGGTGAGACAGAGACTCTGGTAGGGGTCTTTGGAGGGGCTTCAGCCCTAAGGGAAAATGGGACAGGTGGTAGCTGAGACTTCATCAGCTCTCATTGTGTGCCTGAGGCTGGCTAAAGGATTATGCTGCCCATGGTTGAAAATATGCAGACTCTAAAATCACTTTTCTGGTCCAGCCACTCTCCTTCCCCTCCTGGTTTATTATTGGAAATAACAGTTGTGCAGTAAAAAAAAAAAAAAAAAGCTCCTATTACCAAATGTGGTGTCTTTGAGTGGTACAAACGGTTAAGTGCTGGACTACTAACTGAAAGGTTGGCAGTTCAAACCTCAGAAGTAAGGCCTGGTGATCTGCTTCTGTTGAGTTCACAGCCTTGAAAACCCTATGAAGCAGTTAGTTCTATGCTGTTGTATACATGGGACCGTCATGAGCCAGAATTGACTCAACGGCAACTAACAATAACAATTTCCAAATGCCAGTGCTGGGTCAGATATATTCATACACAATCTTATTAGAATCTCATAACAATGGGACCATTATTACCCCCATTTGGCAAGTAAGGAAACTGAGGTACAAACGGGTCATTGGCACAGGTCACTCAGCTCTTAGAGCAGGATTTCCTGATGTTGAAGTTGCTTGTGTTGCCTTCTCCTTTGATGAGTTGCTGGTTGTGATTGCACTGTCTTGTGTTTGGTGTGGTCTGTGCTAAGGCAGTAGAACACATAGTGGGACAAGTGAGAGGGCACTGAGGCAGAGGCGGCTTGTCTAGAAGTTGCTGTGGGATGGGGAGAACTCTTTCTTCTGTGCTTCCACAGCCCTTGCGACTCACCTTTCTCGTAGCTTATAATTGTGTGTCCAGCTCTCCACCAGGTTTGATTCCACTCTGCTCTCTCTCGCCCTGAGACTGGCAAAGGGCATGGCACAGAAATGCTTGGTGAATTATTTTGGCCTGAGAATTGAAGAAGGGATGGATTTGGGATTGATGTGGTCTTGACAGGACTTGGTGATTGCTTGGATATGGGTGTGAGGGAGAGTGAGGAGCCTAAGATGAAGTTCACATTTTTTGATCTGGGTGGTTGAGGGATGGTGGTTCATTTGCTGAGATTTGGAATGTAGAAAAGGGAGCAGGTTGGGGTTGGAGGTTGCACTTGGGTGGAAGGAAAGATTAATTTCATTCAGATCATGCTGGATTTGAGATGCCTGGACATATTCATGTGGCAGTGTCCAACGGACACTTGGGTATGCTGACCTGGAGGTCATGAAAGAGGCTAGTGATCAACTTTTGCAGCTGAAGCTGTGGGAGCTGGAAGAACTCTAGAATAAATGATTTTTAAAGTCTCAGATTTAAAATATGGTGTTTTTAGAAGAGTTGTGGTATCAGTGCTCTGAACTCCAGGTTTAATTCCAGCTCCACTTACTACCTGGGTGGAGTTAGGTCATTCTTCTAAACTCTCAGAGCATTAGTGTCCTCATTTACAAAATGAGAATAATAACAGTACCTACCTCATGCGGTTGCTGAGACTTCAGTGGGATAATATACACAACATGTACTATATACACCACAATAAAATGGTGGCTGTTACAGGATCAGAATAGAATGTGATATGATGGAAGAGAGCATGGAGATTGGGGCAGAGAGCTCTTGAGCTCCATGCTTTGAGTTTGGATTTTGAAGGGTTTTGAGGTCCTAGGCTATGGGCCTGCTCTTCTCGGTACCCAGGGGCATTCCACTAGGGCAAGGACTAGGGTGAGGCAAGCAAGGCTTCTAGGGCCCAAAATTTAAGGAGGTACTTGCTCTGATGTGCTGACCCTGTGCTTGCTCTACTCTGAGGGTGAGTGCCCTTTAAACTTTGCACCTTTGCCATCTCACTTGCCTTCTATACTCTCAATCACGCTCCAAACAAGCCCTTTGAAGTTGCCTGAGGCTGCCAGGTTATCCTGTCCAGAGAACTGGGCTCCATTAACAAGGTCCCTCCAACCTCCTGACCCCAACCCTCATTCCCTCCAAATCCATGCTGGGTTTTCTTGTCATTTTGGAGGTTTCTTGAAATAGTCTCAGGGAAGCTTTGTCCCTGGATGGTGGTAGTGGGTGGTATTTCCCAGAGCAACATTGATCTACTCCTTTGCTTTTAAAAATCGACCGCCACCCCACCAAGACTCCACTGGGTTTTTCATCTAACAACAAAAGTGGACATTTCTCCCAGAGTGAGTTTTCAGTAAAACGGTTGCAGTAGTATATTGACAGGCCAGATTCAGAAGAGGTTATGGGTTATGCTGATGGCAAATGGATATTGGCTGAAAGCAAAGAGTACCAGATAGATGTTTACCTGTATTTTATTGACTATGCAAAAGCATTAACTTGTGGATCATAACAAATTATGGATAACACTGAGAATGGGTGTTCTAGAATAATTAATTGTGCTCATGGGGGACCTGTATATAGACCAAGTGGCAGTTGTTCAAACAGAACAAATAGATACTGAATGGTTTAAAATCAGGAACGGTATGCATCAGGGTTGTATTCTTTCACCATACTTATTCAGTCTGTATGCTAAGCAAATAATCTGAGAAGCTGGACTATATGAAGAAGAATGTGGTATCAGGATTAGAGGAAGAATCTTCAACAACCTGCAATATGCAGATGACACAAGCTTGCTTGTTGAAAGTGTAGATGACTTCAAGCACTTACTGATGAAGATCAAAGACTACAGTCTCCACTACAGATTACACCTGAACATAAAGAAAACTAAAATCCTCACAACTGGGGCAATAAACAACATCATGATAAATGGAGAAAAGACTGAAGTTGGGATTTCATTTTACTTGGATCCCTAATCAACACCCATGACAGGAGCAGTCAAGAAATCAGACAACATATTGTACTGGGCATATCTGCAGCAAAAGACCTCTTTAAAGTGTTGAAGAACAAAGATGTCATTTTGAAGACTAAGGTGCACCTGACCTAATGCATGGTGTTATCAGTCACTTCATATGTATGTGAAAGCAGGACAACAAATAAGGAAGATTGAAGAAGAATTGATGCATTTGAATTTTGGTGTTGGTGAAGAATACTGAAAATACTATTGACTGCCAAAAGAATGAACAAATCTATCCTAAAAGAGGTGCAGCCAGAATGTTCCTTAGAGGTGAGAATAGCCTGTACTTCGGTCATGTTGTCAGAAGGGACCAGTCCCTGGGAAAGGAGATGGTGCTTGGTAAAGTAGTTGTTAGGTGCCATCGAGTTGGCTCCAACTCATAGTGACGCACAAAAGAATGAAACACTATCCGGTTCTGTGCCAACCTCACAATCCTTGCTATACTTGAGCCCATTGTTGCAGCGATTGGGTATCCATCTTGTTGAGGGCCTTCGCCTTTTTTGCTGACCCTCTACCTTACCAAGCATGATATCCTTCTCCAGGGAATGGTCCCTTCTGACAACATGACCAAAGTTGAGGGTCAGGGAAAAAAGGAGAAGACCCTCAACAAGATGGATTGACCCAGTAGCTGTGGCAATGGGCTACACATAGTAATGATTGTGAGATGGTGCAGAACTGGGCATTGTTTCATTGTTTTGTTCTGTTGTACATATCCTCGCTATGAGTTGGAGCTGACTCGACTACACTTAACAACAACAACAACAAAGTGTACATTCTTCCCTGAGAGAGTTTTTAATAAAAACTGCCAAGACCCTGTATCCATAAGGAGATGTGGGTGTGGCATTTCTGGGTTAGTAAACAGCAGTTTGGAGACCCAGTCCTATACTGGTTTCTACTCCTTGGAAGTCCACAGGCTGTGCAGGCCTGTGCTTTGTGCATATTCCATGGTGTGTGTGTGTGTGTGTGTGTGTGTGAGAGAGAGAGAGAGAGAGAGAGAAAGAGAGAGAGAGAGAGAAGCACAGTTTTCTGGAACAGAAGGAGTGTGAAAAAGAGGCAACCAGAAAGGGCATCTCCAAGTTTTAGATTTTCTGGAATTCTCCATTTGAAGTGGTCTGTGCTCTGGTTCCCAAATATGCTAGTTGGACCACTTTTCAGAGTTTTGTTTTTTCAAAGAATGCTCACAAGTGGCTGGTCAGGGTGTCTGGGGAAGTAACAGAGACAGGAGATGTCGACCCTGCCAAACATCCTCACCAGGGCAAAGCTGGCCTCACTCCGCCCTTTCCTCCCCTCTTCCCTCACTACTCCATTCTTCCCCCAAAGTTGCCTCATGCCCAAGATTGGTCTGATGCCTTCCTGGCTATCCACAAGTCTCAGATGGCTGGGAGAGTTGTCATCATCTCTGACCCAGCTGGGGTCGCTCAGGAGATGGAAGGACAGGGAGAAGGCTGGGAGAGAAGGAAGGAGGGGATTGGACTCAATTGGGAGGAGCAAAATGGGGCTGGGAAAATGAGCTCTGTGTGTGTGTGTGTGTGTGTGTGCTGGTGATTAGTATCAGCCCAGTGGGGAGGTGGCTGATCAACCCGGGCTGATCAACTGGGACTCAGGCTGAGGGTAGGGACTGGTTGAATGAGGATGAAGAAAGGATGAGGCTCTTTTGGAAATACTAACCCAAAGGGACGAGGCCGAAGGAGGGGGGAAATGAGGGACCGGGTACTGTGAACTTAGGAAGGGGGTTGGGAGAGCAAATTAAGGGGGAGGTGCTGGTCAGCAGCAGAGCCGAGGTTGAGGGCCCAACGCTCTCCCCTCGTTGGGTGGGGGTGAGGTGCGGGATCCATATAAGGCGGGTCAGCGGTCCTTGGCTCTCCAGGAGCCTTGCTGTCAGGGCCGGCTGCACACGGACGGTTGCGCACGGCCATATGGATCCGTCCGCCGCTTTCTCTGGCTTCCCGGCCGTGGCCTCGGTAGCGCCGTCGGGGCCGCCGCCGTCGCCGCCGTTCGCTGTGGCGGAGCCGGGGCCCGAGCCTGAGGAGGCGGCCTCGGGCCGCGGAGAGACAGAGTCGGCACCAGGCCCGGGACGGCGGCGGCGGCGGCCCCTGCAGCGTGGGAAGCCGCCTTACTCATACATCGCGCTCATCGCCATGGCGTTGGCGCACGCCCCCGGCCGCCGCCTCACGCTGGCCGCCATCTACCGCTTCATCACCGAGCGCTTTGCCTTCTACCGCGACAGCTCGCGCAAATGGCAGAACAGCATCCGCCACAACCTCACGCTCAACGATTGCTTCGTCAAGGTGCCCCGCGAGCCGGGCAACCCAGGCAAGGGCAACTACTGGACGCTCGACCCGGCAGCCGCCGACATGTTCGACAACGGCAGCTTCCTGCGGCGCCGCAAGCGCTTCAAGCGGCAGCCGCTGCCGCCGCCGCATCCACACCCGCACCCGCATCCGGAACTGCTGCTGCGTGGTGGGGCCGCGGCGGCTGGGGACCCCGGCGCCTTCCTGCCCGGCTTCGCGGCTTACGGCGCCTACGGCTACGGCTACGGGTTGGCGCTCCCCGCCTACAGTGCACCCCCGCCGGGCCCAGCCCCGCATCCGCATCCACATCCGCACGCCTTCGCTTTCGCCGCCGCAGCCGCGGCTGCGCCTTGTCAACTGTCGGTGCCCCCAGGCCGTGCCGCTGCGCCTCCACCCGGACCCCCGACGGCGGCGGTGTTTGCCAGCGCAGCCTCGGCTCCGGCCCCGGCGCCTGCCCCGGGCACCGGGTCGGGCCCGGGTCCCTCAGGCCTGCCTGGCTTCCTGGGCGCGGAGCTAGGCTGCGCCAAAGCCTTCTATCCCGCGTCACTGAGCCCTCCCGCAGCCGGCACCGCGGCGGGTCTGTCCACTGCACTCTTGCGCCAGGGCCTCAAGACAGACGTGGGCGGAGGTGCGGGCGGCGGGGGGTCCGGGGTAGGGCAGAGGCCTTCCTTCTCTATAGACCACATTATGGGCCACGGTGGCGGCGGGGCAGCACCCTCGGGCGGCAGCGAGGCTTCCCCAGGATCGCCGTTCGCGGCGGCCGCGGGTCCTGGGGGTCAAGCCCAGGTTTTGGCCATGCTGACTGCCCCGGCCCTGGCTCCAGTGGCCGGCCACATTCGTCTCTCGCACCCTGGGGACGCACTCCTGTCCTCAGGGCCACCGTTTGCCGGCAAAGTCGCCAGCCTCAGTGGCTGCCACTTCTGACCCAGGCGGGCTTAGGGCAAGTTAGGCCCGCACTCCTCAGCCTCTCCCGGGAGCTCCTGCGGTCCCAGCGGAACTCAGGGAGTCTATTTATGAAGAGTCTCCAGACCTGGGGCCGTCGCGCGACTTGGCACTTCAGGCTCCACGCTTAGAATCTCGCCGATATTTGGGACGAAGCGGGCTCCATTGTTCAGAAAGAAGCCCAGGTCTATGCGACAAGGTCGCAAGCAACGATCCTGTTCCAGTTTGAGCAGTAAAAGGGTGGGTGGATGGGAATTTTCGCCTTTTCCCAGCCTCTGAGCCTCTTGGCAGCCCTGGAAGAATGCTTTCCGGGAGAGGTGCCGCCCTGACCCTTCGGATCTTGCCAGAAACACCTACTGCGATGAGAGAGGTTCCCCTTTATGCCTCTCCCTTACTTCTTCTCCAACGTGGAGTCCCTGCTTGTCCAATATTATAATTTAAAGACAATTATTATCCACTTTATGCTAAAAAAGGAAGCCTTTTTTTTTTTTTTTTTTTTTGCTGTTCTCTAAGAAAGTTAATTCTCTCTGACGCCTAAAGCAGAGTCTATGAAGGCAAAGCTGAATGGAGAGGTGT
>NW_006921756.1:3928411-3950272 GCF_000298275.1 Orycteropus afer afer
CCCCGCCGCCCGCCGCCGTCTACTCGACCGCTAGCCCTCCGCTCTACACGCAGGCCCCGGGCCGCCTGGGGCTGCCGCCCACGCGGCCTGGCCCGGGCCCGCTTCCCGCAGAGCCACTCTTGGCCTTAGCTGGGTCGGCTGCTGCACTGGGCCCGCTCAGCCCGGGAGCCGCCTACCTGAGGCAACCAGGTTTCGCGCCAGGGCTGGAGCGCTACCTGTGAACCTGTTTCTCTAGGGCCGGTGCACGCCTGTAGGTTCTTCCCGCATCCCAGGACTGGAGCGCTGCCCGGAGCGCCCCTTCCGCCCCCCAATCTCTATCCCCTTGGCTTGAAGTACTCCCCTGAGCTCCCCATCTCTGCCACTTGGACTGAGCACACCTATTCAATCCTTCTTTGTTCTGGGAGAATCCAACCATTTCTCCAACGGACGGAAACACCTATGCACCCCCTACTCCCTAGCACTATTGGCTTCATGTCTTGGAGCTGGACTCTCACCCCAGGTTTACTGGTGAGTTCCAAGCCTTCGGAAGCCAGACCTGCGATCTCAAGCTGAATCCTCAACTGACTGACTTCATCCACCTTCTCATAACAACATCTCTTCGCGTTTTTATAACACATTAGAGTTTATAGGGCTTCTTGTCCCCACTAACTTCTCCCCAATCTTTCCTTCTCTCTCATATATTCTTGTCCCTTACTCCCATCCCAACCCCTTGTCCTAAATAATTGAGCCTGGGACAGAGGGCAGGGGCAGGGACTGGCCAAATGCAGATAGAGAAGCGATGGACGGGGCTGGGGCTGGGAAAGACTTACCCCAAAGGATGAGACCAAATGAGGGGTGGAAAGGCAGGTGGGTGAGGGAATACTGTGAGTTGAATCAGACTCCTGGGTTCATTACTCCTCACTATCTTTCCTTCACTTCCCAGAAGTTTGTCCTCCCACCTCCACATACTGGTTTGTTCTCAGTTCCTTACCGGGCAGGAGCTCCCAGGGGCTAAGGACAGCTTTCAAGAATTCTGAGAAAAACAACACCAGGGACTCCTGACCTTTCAGGGAGATACTGGGCCTTTTTATCTGCTCCATCACCTGGAAAACTTAGGGCTCATTGGGCTATTTTATTTTTTTTAATTAAAGTTGGTTTAATAAAAAAAAAAGAAGAAGAAGAAGAAGAAAGAAATCTCCTTTGGGATTGTGTGCTGGCTGGTGTTTGGGGGAGTGGTCTGGGGAGACAGTGGATGAGGCTTGTTCATGATCTTGGGTTGCCACAAGAGGTGAGCCTCCTTGGGAATCGCCAGGTGAAGGTCCATAAGGCAGAATTAGGAAATGCATATAGTAGGCCTAGTAAAATACATAGTGCATAGGTGTGCACATGTCAAAAACCAAAAATGAAGTCATTCCAACTCATGGAGGCCCCATTTGTTTGAAAGTATAATTGCACTCTGTGGGTTTTCAAAGCTGTGGCCTTTCAGAAGCAGGTTGCTAGGCCTTTCTGTCAAGGTGCCTGTGGGTGGGTGGACCCTTCAGTTGTTAGTTGAGTATTTAACCATTTGCGCCACCCAGAGGCCATGAGTACTATCAGGGTTTGAGTTGCCAAAAAAAGACATCACAATGCTCTGTTACTGCATGGAATGCTTTACTCACATAGAGAAGAGACAGAGTGAGATCAGCTTCTTTGGTGGGCACTGGTCTCCCACGGCCAGCAGGATCGTCTCGGCATGTGGCCAGTGTAGGGCAGTTGTTTCTACATTCACCCTTCTCATGCCCTAGTTGAGAGACTTTATTCCCTCCCTCTTGGGAACAGATACAGAAGTGAGGTTTAGTGCCACATGGTGCCTACATATGTGCAACAGACAGAATAGGCAGAAGCCTTCTCTGATAAGGAGAAGGAACTGGAAGAGAGAGAGTGACCCAAGTCCCAGCCTCCTTATCAGATAATGTTCTGGGTCCAAGGCCTTTACTTAGGCAGCCTGGATGGGAGGCATAGAGGTGGATGCATTTAGTCAAAAAACCTAACTCACTGCCATTGAGTTGGTTCCTACTCATAGTGACCCTTTTTGGGTTTCCAAGGCTGTAAATCTTAACAGAAGAAGACTGTTTTATCTTTCTTCCACAGAGCATCTGGTGGGTTCAAACCACTGACCTTTTGGTTAACAGCCAAATGCCTTAACCACACCAGTAAAGTGCCATCACTTGCATCCCAGAGCCTGGTAGAGATGACATGTGTATATATTTGGGCTATGGGATTGTCTGCTGTTTGAGATTATCCCTAGTTCTTGTGGATAAGGGAGCATTAACTATTGAGTCATTCCTCCAAAAAGCACGTGCCAAGCAGTGTGCTAGGCACTGGGGATACATCAGTAAATGAAGGGGAAGATCCCTGCTTATAGAATTTCTGGACCAGTGGGGAAGAGATATTACTTCAATCATGACTCTTTAGAGAAAAGAGTTGAGTGGTCCAGAGCCTTATACTTGAAGTGTGATCCACAAACCTACAACATCACCTGACAATTTGCTAGAAATGCAGAATCTCAGGCCAACCCCAGACCTACTGAATCATCAAATTCTGCATTTCAGCAAAATTCCCAGGTGATTAGTATGCACAGTATTCCGAAGGCTGGGAGTTCAGTGCAAAAGGTTAAAGTTAAAACTCTCTACTGGAATGTACCAGGTCCACTTCAAAGCATCTGGAGCTGGACTCTGCCCCATCAGCTATGACCCTTTTTACCTTCCCTGCTGGACCGAGAGTTGGGCATCAGGGACCCAATCTTGTTCTTGATTGGCGATAGCAGCAAGGACAAGGCAGCATGGAGCAGAGAAGCAGAGGTTGCTGTATAAAGGAGGGAGCTGGCCTTTGACCATGTCCTGCTGTCTGGTGCTCATCCAAACGCCAAGAATTAGGCTAGTTTAAGCTCGCTTGCATCAGAGATCACAGTCTAGCAGAGCCTGGGTTAGGAGCAGAGGAAGGTGGGGGGAGAGAGGCAGTGTGCCTTGAGAATGTGATCTGTGTATTGGGCGTGCCTGATGCACTTGTTATGTATCAGAGTTTGAAGCTCTAGGGTGGTGGTGGAGGCTGTGGGTGGAGAATGGGTGGTTCATAGAGGAGAAGGGTGCAGCAAATCCAGGAAGGATTCCTTCCATCATTGTATGTAGGGTAGTGAGTGTGCACAGGGTGGTACAAAATGCCCTGGAATGATAGTTCCCACCTCAGCTATTAACCCCTTAGAGCAAGGGTCACATCTAATTTGTCTGATGCATAGCAGCCCTGCACTTAATATTTGTTGACTGACTAGCTGAATCCCCAGCATAACACTGAGCCTGACTCACTGAATAATGACAGAGTTGACAGTATTTTGTAAAGACCTCAAGGCACCTTCTTAGTCATTCTCACCTGTTATCCCTTTTGGAGAATGAGGTGATTGTTTCTCCCCAAGGTTCAGTAGGTAGTAGAAGATCCAGCTGTAGGTTCTCAAAGACTAGAGCTCCACAAAGATCAAAATGCAAGATTTTGTTTTCTCCAAATGGTGCTACAGCCCATCCTCTGCCTCAGAGAACCTCCTGATAAATTTCCAGGAAAGGGAGGACCTTTTTCACTCTGCTGAAGCTGAAAAAGACTTCTTGAGTTCTGAATTGTGTTCCTGCTGCCGCCCTGCAGGTCTGTGTCCCTGAGTTCTTGGGACATTTAGAGAATAAATACTGGGAAGGTCCCTGCTGAACTTGAAAATCATAAAGATTTCATTTTTTCAATCCCTTTTAATTTTCCTTTATTCAACATCAAGTGCTTACTGTGTGCCAGGTCCTGTGCTGGATTCTGTAGCCAGTATAGATATAAATAAACAATTTATGCTCTCAAAGAGTTTATAGTGTGGAAATATATATGTCCAGATACATGAATTTTGACACTTTGGTAGAAGTTGAAAAATGAAACAGAAGCCTCAATCCAACACTGTCTTTAAGAAGCATCAAGCACTTTTTATCTAGAAGTGACATTTCATTATTATTCCCTCCCCTGTCCCTTTTTAATTGAGAAAATCATCTGAATGGACCTTTCAGAAATGTTCTTGTAGAAACTTACAAGTCATCTTTAATCTGAAGACACTTCTTTTTTTCTTGAAGTGTGATTTGGGTGAAAGTTTATAGTGCAAATTAGTTTTCCATTCAACATTCCTTACACATTCTGTTTTGTGACATTTATTGCAATCCCCACACTGTAACAGCTTTCTTCATACTTCCTCCCTGTGCCCACCTCTTCCTGTCATCCTTCCTTTATATCCCCTCCCGCCTTCCTAGCTCTATCCCTGGGCAAATGCTGTCCTCTTGATCTCATATGCTCAATTGTTCTAATGAGTGCATACTCTTCTGGTATTACTGTTCACCTTATAGGCCTGTCATTTGGCTGAAAGTTGAGTCACTGGGGTTCAGTTCAGTTCCTAGCTTGAGGCTGTCTAAGGGCCATAGACATGGGAGTTCCACCAGTCTTCATCAGACCAGTAAGCCTGAGAATACATGTTTTAACATTTAATTTTTATTTTTATTAAATTGAAAAGAGCCCATAAACCAAATAGCAATCCAAAGCTTATCATGGTGTATTGCTCTACTTTCAGGACCCCTATTTGATCTACTTTCAACTCATGTTTGTTTCTTTTGGAACATACTTCCATATTTCCATGCGTATACTTCTCTTTCTTGAAACAGTAATGATTAACTTCCTATTATGATAGATGATCATTTACCTTTAAATTTTCCTTCTCCTCCCACTGTCCATTCAAACTACCAATACAGTTATGTAACAACTTTGGTTAAATTAATTTTTAGCATTTACATTATTATTACTATTAAATATTGTCTTCTGGTAAACTAATAGTGTGCTATGATTACAGTTCCTTTTTTTTTTTTTTTTTTAGTGCAACTTTAGATTTTCCCTGGAGTTAATACTGCTTTGTTTTCTCATTTGCTTAGCTATCTTTGTCCCTATGGCCAAACCTTCCCATACCTTCCAATAACACTGTGGAATGATCTTTCATGAAGTCAAACTTATCATTGCTTTTGGTTCTTGTGTGTTTTCCTCCCTGGGGCATCCCTCTCAGAGTCCTCTGTCCTCCAGCTCCAGTCTGGTCTGGTTGCTCTCCCTGTCTGCCGCACAGATGTGGCCGTGAATTTTCCCTTCACTGTCATCCTGGGAATTCCCTTCATCTCTGACCTGTGTTGGAGCCTCTGTTTCCTGTATGCCATATCTTCACTTTTCTTATTTTATTCCAAGAATTTTTTCTTGGTTTTAGACAAGGTAAATTTTTTTGAAACTTTGCACATCTGAAATTAAGATGGCTGTTTCAGTACGAGAAGCTAAGGGTTCAGTTTGAAAGTGAAACAGTTATTAACAGTTGAGTCAAAGCTGTGTTTTCATAGACTTTTATTTTGGGTGGAGTTCTGGTGGCATGGTACCTAAGGCATTTGACTGTTAACCAGAAAGTGGGCAGTTCAAACACACCAGCCACTCCATGGAAGGAAGACTGGGCAATCTACTTCCATAAAAATTTATCACTTTGGAAACCCAAAGGGGGTCGCTATTAGCCATCAACTTGATGACAGTGAGTTTGCTCTGGTTTTTGGTTTACTTTGGGTGGCTGGGAAGAGGACAGTGGAAGATTATTTTCTGAGTATGCACTACTGGGAAGCTGGGAAGGTAGCTCAGGGTTAGGGAAGTGTGTGTGGGGGGGTACACAAGTTTTGAGGGGAAGGTGAGGCCAAGGGAATGGTTGAGAGTTGCTTAAAGGAGATGAAGAGATGAAGAGAGTCCTCATTTAGGGTGACTTGGAACACAAGAAGGGTGGTTTTGGGCCCAGCATAATATTGAGCTAGTTAGAGGCCCTCCTGGACCAAGATCAATAAAAAAAGGCAGCATCCTTGGCACATGGGAATATTGGGCCTTTGGGTACATGGAAAAGTGACACCCTTGGCTGAGACACTAGCAATGAAAACAGAGAGGCTCCTTCAGGCAATTCTCAGGGTGTAGGCATCACTAGCAAAGGCAGGAAGAGAAATGAAGAACATAGAGGACCATCCACTGTAGTGACTGGGTTAGTTTTGAGCCCATGTGAAGTAACTCTTTGGGAGATACCAGAAGTACTGGGGAAATTTTGCAAGATACAGGAGGCTAAACGGATCTCCTTTTAAAGGAAAAAGAAAAAAAAGTCTGTGGACTCAATATTGACTCAAATTATTTTTATTGTAATATCACTTAATATGTACAGATATAAATTCCTTAGGCTTATATGTCTTAAGCAACAAAATTTTTTTTCTTACTTTTTTATTGTGATTTGGTTGAAAGCCTACAGAGAAAATTGGTTTTCCATTCCACAGTTCATATATATTTTGCAAAACAAAACTTTTTATAAATTAAATGCAAACAGAGCTACAAAATAAAATTATAATCCCTAACATTAATCAAATGTAAAAGAAGATACTGTTTTGCTGAAACTAAATCACTTGTACCATGAATGGGGCTCTGGCCACTGCACTGCAGGTCTTTTGGGTTTGGCATGCCTTGAACCATGTGATGACTAAATTCACCCACTACTTTTCTCTTTTAAAACAACTGCAAGCATTCCTTCATGTAGGAGACCACACCCCTAAAATTGGCCTGAACACAGCATTTATTTATAAAGTCTACATTTTTTGGTCTCATCTCAAGATTAAAATAGTATTTCCTGATATTTAATGCAAATGAAGACTCTAAATATCAAATATATGTTATAAAGAAGTAACTAAGTGATCTAGAATACTTATATTAATGTTTTTAAGATTACTATTGCAATGAAGGGAGCTCTGGTAGCATGGTGGCTAAGACACTTGACTGCTAACCAGAAGGCTGGCGGTTCAAACCCACCAGCCACTCCCCGGAAGGAAGATGGAACAATCTACTTCCATAGTGATACTACCCAAGGAGGGGTCGCTATGAGTCGGGGCCGACTCGATGGCACATAACAACAACAACAACAACAACAATGCAATGAAAGCACATTATAAACTTCTTCTGGATTCCTGGATCTATATGAATATGTTCTTGGAAACCAGTTTGAGAAATGAGAGACAGGATTTTCATAATGTAATTAATAATGTAGCTTTGTCTTGAACAATATGAAATTTCACATTGTTTTAAATACACACAGAATACTTATAAAAACGATTTATAAAAATAGTAAGTTGAAATTGTACTTTAAAAATAAGAACTTTTACAGGTCATAGAGTCTGAGTATAATGCATTAAAATAGAAATTACTCATAAAAGAATAACAACAAAACAAAATTTACCTATATTAGTCAGTCACCTTTGCTGTGCTAACAAACAACAATCTCAGTGGCGTATCACAAAATAAATGTTTATTTCTCACTTGTATTACATAGGCTGCAGGTTGCCAGAGGCCCTATTCCAGGTAGTAGCTCTGCTTCATGTGTCTTCTTATTCCAGAACCCAGGCCAAAGGGACCATCTTGCTTGTGTGGTATCAGGGAAGAGCAAAAGTGGGAAAGCAAAGGAAACTTGTAATGTGTCTTAAAGACATTGCATACATAACTCACATTCCTTTGGCCAAAGCATGTTATGAGGCTGAGCCCAAAGTCAATGAGGTGAGCATGTATGTTCCTTCCACAGGACACAGGAAAGGTCATGTGTTGAGGGACCAGGACATGTGGCCTCTTACTGTGAAGGGAGCAGAGAATGAATTATTTCAAACAATATACCTAACTCCTCACTTAACGATTATCTTGTTATCCAATTTTTACACTTACAACAATCTACTATCCAACTATTTTGTGCTTTAATGACATGTCTACCAGTAATGAACACCAAGGTGCAAGGTGAAACTAATGCTGGCTGCGATGGTTAAGGTTATGTGTCAACTTGGCTGGGTCATGATTCTCAGTGGTTTGCCAGTTTTATCATGATGTAATTTGGCAGTTATGTCATGATGTAGTCATCCTCCATTTTCTCATAATGCCAATTTTCACATAATGATGTGGTCTTTGGAAACTAACTATGTCAATAAGTGAGGAGTGGGTGTAATATATCTCAACAAAACCACCTTTCAAACTCAGCACTTGAAAAGTTAAAAATGCTTATCTAAATAACTCATGTTGTTGTTGTTATGTGCCGTTGAGTAGGACCCGACTCATAGCGACCCCTCCTTGGGTTTTTGAGACAGTATACTGCAGAAGTAGGTTAGAGGAAAACTGAACTGAAATTACAGACTATTTATAAGTTAATAAGTGAAAATACAAAAAAAAAAAAAAAACCCAAACTCACGGCCATTGAGTCAATTCTGACTCATAGCGACCCCTGTTGGGTTTCTGAGGCAGTAAATCTTTATGGAAGTAGACTGCCCCATTTTCCTTCCACAGAGCATCATGTGGGTTTGAACTGCCAAACTTCCAGATAGCAGTCAAATGCGTTAGGCACTAAAACCCATAAGATGTAGCCAAACTTGTGCTTAGAGGAAATTTCATAGCTAGAAACAAGTGTTGGAGGTAGAATCAGAGGAGGCCTTGAGTGGGGTGGGGAGACTAGTCAAAAGGTTACTGCAATAAATCAGGTAGTAAAGGATAGTAGCTTGGTGGATGTGGAGGTGATGATGAAGAAAAGATGATACACAAAGCTTAGAAAGAATCAGTCATTTGATTAAAATTCTCCTATTCCATAGAGGGTATAAACTTTCCCATTTAACCAGACTCATGCCTACCTTGAAAACTTGGGTCGTCATTTGGCTGGTAGTCATCCCTGGTCTGGCTTGACTGATTTAAGGATTGACAAATGTCAATAGACCAACAGAAGAAACACTGAAAAAAATGAAGTCACCCCAATTCTATCTGCTTAATTCTGTTATTAAAACTTGATAAGGAAGGGATGTGCACACAAAATATAGACAAATCTCATGTATGAAAGTAAATGCAAAGTTTCTCAACAAAATAACAGCAAAATGAATCCAGTAGTATATTACCAAAAAAAAAGGACAAAAAATCAAGTACAGGGTACAGATTACTCCTGGAATACAGAGGTGGCTTTTTTAGAATTATTAGCTCCATTTTATTACAGATGATGAAACTGGGGCTCATACAAGTTAAAGTGAGTTACCCCCAGGTCAAGCTGCTAAATGACCAATTCAGGACTTGACTCCAGGTTAGCCTGATTCTAAAGCCATTCTCTTTTTTGAGCAAGAGGTAAGTGGAGCTAGAAGCATGGATCAAAACTCCAGACACATCAATAACATTCTTCAGTTCACCTTGACATTCCCCACCCCTGCCTCCTACTCCCACCCCCACTACAACCCCACAACTCCCACAACTCCAGCCTTCATCCTGAAAGGCAACTTTCCAAGCCAAGTGACATATTTTGGTTTATTTCCTTGTCTCCATTCTCTATCCCTTCCCACCACCCTATCCCTCTCTCTTACTTTCCCTGCCCTCCCTCCCAGCCCCAGGGATTTTTGTGGAGACAAAAGCGCCATCTATTGGACATCTTGTATGCACCTGGTGGTGATAACGAGGAAAAAAAAAAACCAACCACCAAACTCACTGTCATGGAGTCCATCTGACTCACCAACTCATAGCGACCCCTCCTTGGGTTTCTGAGGCAGTATCTCTATGGAAATAGATTACCCAGTCTTCCTTCTGAGGAGTGGCTGGTGGGTTTGAACCACCAGCCTTCTGGTTAGCAGTCAAATGCCTTAACTATACCCAACTCAAACAAGGGCACCCCTAATTTGAACAGAAAGTTAGCGGAATGAAGCCAGGAGCCACTGGGCTGGGAGTAGCATTTGCTGTAGTGAGGAACCCAGCTGTTTGGTGAGGAAAAGTTAAACTGGGTGCGGTTCTTTTCTTCTCTAGGGGAAGCCTTCTCAGATCTCCTACCCTCCTTTTCCCTTCCTCTTTAGCTCTAGCCCCAGTGCAGAAGGCCTTGGAAAGGAGATGAGATGAGTGGTCGTCAATGCTGAAAACGAATCTGCTCTGTCAGAGGGAAATGGAGCAAAGGGTGCTGGGCTGAGGGTAGGAAATGTGAGGTCTAGTTCCAAGTCAAACACTTAGTCTAGTCCTTTATTTTCTCTGCCCTTCATAGCAATTCATGACTCTCTCCAAGTGCCTTGATAGTTCCTGGCCCTGTGCTCCTCCTTAGCTGAGAACTCAACTCAGAGAAGAATCAGACATTGTCTCTGATCGGAGGAGCCAAATATTGACTGGTGACAATGCAGTGAGCAGAGTACTTTACAAGATGTGGGAGCTATTATGTCACCTTGATCATTTGCCAATTAGAGTCTTGGTCCTGACCTCAGCCTCAGTCTCCTCAGAAAACAGAATGAGCTCTATCCTCTCTGCATAAGTGGGGATGGATTTTGTAAATGCTGATGCTATTGTGATGGTGGGATTGTGTGTGAAGATTTTTACCCTACCTGACTAGAGTCTTCCCTGAGGAAGGCCTGTTTCCAGTCTTCCTCACTGGGCAGTCTAGCCAGGGCCTGGCATGCTTGGAGCCCACTGAACCTAGTAGTTTGGCCTGAGCTGCCCCTTGTCTGGAGGCTGGACTTGGGGTACAGGGGGCCAAGGAGAAGAAGTAAAGATTAAAAAACCCCACAAAAACCTGGACTCTAACATGAGGGGGTCACAGACCCCATCCTGGGCATCAGACTGTCTTCCAAGTATGGAGGGGCTGAGGCTTTGTGGGCTTCAGGAGAGAAAGTATCCTGGAGGAGGTGAGCTCTGAGTTGGGGTTTTAAAGTACAGGAGGGGAGGATTGGCCGCTTCGATTCCTAGGAAACACCGTCTTCCTCCATGAGCTAATTTCAAAGCAATTTATGTGGGACCAAGAGAATGGGGGCATAAGGAACAGCATGAAGGAAAGGTAGAAAATCTAGGGTCTTAGGCAGCAGACTTGCCAGCTTTCAACTGACCTTATGTATCTCCAGATTCCTGCTGTTGCCCAGAGCCCATGTAACTCTGGTTGAGGAATATGGAACTTTTGGTAACTGGAAAGGTTGGGTGAAGACTGAGGGAAGCCTTTGACCAGAACCAGGGGAGGGCTGTAGACTATAGGATGGGTATTTAGTTCAGGGAAAGGCGAGCAGGTCCCCTGAAGTCTTCTTAAAACCAAACAGTAGTTTAGCTTACCTAGTAAAGAATGTCTGTCTTGAGCATTATGCTTTTTTAAGGTCTGTCAATTTGGGATCAAGTTGACAATAGCAACTCAAAAGGATAGGTACCTTAGGGAACAGGAGAGGAACAACTCAAAAAAGGAGGATGAGAATGGCTGCACAATTCAAAGGAGGTAATCAATGTCACTGAATTGTACATGTAGAAACTTGAATTGGTATATGTTTTTATTGTGTATATTCTCAACAACACAAATACAATAAAATAAATGTATATTTTTACCTAGGCTAGCAATTACATTAGAGCTTCACATCCCATAGCATTGTTTTATAATGAGTTCGTGTATGTAAATTAGGCACTAAATAAATATTGGCTGATCTTACTTTGCAAGGAACTTCACACTGATCAGCAACATTGAGTATTTTTGAACACATATGGGCTAGATGGAGACGGATTATGCATTTCTCACTTGTTAGATGAGGAAATTGAGGACCTGAGAGGGACACGGGCAAACCTGACATCACACACAAATAGTTTAAACAAGAATGTGTGCAGGAAGTTCATGGTGGTGGTACTTATTGGTCTCAGGGACCCAGGACCTTCTCTCGTGTGGCTCTGTTGTTTGCGACCTCCTCATAGTACAGGCAGCAGGGACAAAGAACTCCAAGTGCGCATCATCTTGCTCTGAAGAAGGCATCTGGAAACCACCACAGGACATCTCTGCTGACATCTCCTTGGCCAAGATTTAGTCACATGACTATACCTAGCTGCAAAGGAGGTTGGGAAATGTAGCTATTATTCTGGGCAACTATGTGCTGAGCTAAAAAATGGTGGGTTCTATTCCTGTGAAGAAGTCTTGGCCATATTCCCTGCCCTGACTTTCTCCAACCTGATCATTCTCCTCTATATTCTCCTCACCTCTGTTTATTGCACTGATTCACCAAGGATTAAACTCAGAGACTATGAGATGTTGTGAATGAGCTTTATTAACAGGAAGAAGCAGGGACTTCCATTCGCCTATTCAACAAATATTTACTGTTATGTATACAGTGTTTATTATGTGCCAGGCCCCCAGGGCCTGTATCCCTAGATACAGTGATGAGGAAAATGGGCAGTCTTTGGTGTTGTGGAGTCTACAGTCTAGCAGGGGTGATAGAAATGAATCAAATCATTACACAAATACTGTACTAAGTGCCATAAAGGAAAGTGGCACAGAGGCATAATAGTATATGCAGTAAGGGAGGGGAGAAGGGAGCAGGGAAGGCTTCCTAGAGAAGGTAATCTTTAAGCTGAGATGTGCATAGGTGGGTGTTAAGTAGATGGAATGGGGGCATAAGGAACAGCATGTGCAAAGGCCGTGCACTGGGAGGTAGCATGTCTCATTGGGACTGAAAGGAGGCCAGATGGTTCTGGGAATCTGGACTCCAGTGGGTGAGACATGCTGCTGTAAACAAATAGATGTGTTACAGGGTAGCATGGACTACAATTGAGGCAGAGGCAAAATACTTTGAGAGGAGGGTAGGACAAGGGCTTAATTCTGTCTGGGGAAACTGGGAAGACGTCATGAGAAGCTGGATATTAGAGAATAGTCAGGACTTCAATAGGTAGATATCAAAAGACTGGAGAATAGTTTCTCTTGTGGATGGAGACAAAAAAAGTATAGGTTACTGTGGTTGGAACTGAGAAGCTTGTTGGCAGGTGGGGACAGTGGTAGTGCTGATGACATGTCAGAAAACTAGCCTGGGAACAAATCATGCAAGGTCTCAAATGCTGGCTTTATTAGTCAGCCTTCTTTCCACTGCAAATGAAATTCAACTCAAACTAGCAGAAATTCAATTCAGACTAGCTTAAGCAAAAAAAAAAAAAAAAAAAAAATTCTTTGGAATATCTGCATATGCCGAGGGGTTTAGTTTCAGGCTTAGCTGGATCCAGGAACTCAAAGCTCTGTCTTTCCAGGCTGTTTGCCTCAGTGTGGGCTTCTTTGTCAAACATCACTCTCCATATGGCAGGAAAGATGGCTGCTGGCAGCTAAGTCTGCATTTATATCTTCTAATCCAGAAGGAGTAGCAACCCTCTCAGAGTATCAGAGTCCCTACATCCCAAAGTTCCAGAGTCCATATATCAAATCCTATAGAAGGAGTGATAGGTTTGCCTTAGGTTACTGACCTAACATGTGCAGGCAGTTAAATCACCAGGCTTTAGGGTTGCAGTGCTACATTTGATTCAGCTGGGATTGCCTCTCTGCCCTTGGGAGTAGGGGTGATGGGACAGAGATTAGATAGCCTCATTTTCCCCAACAGAGGCATGGGACACCCAAAGACCATAAACATATTCAGCTAATCACAGCACAGGACACTGATCTTTGTGAAACAAGCAATGGGAAACTGGAAGATTTTGGCAGGGCTCTGTCTGGCAGCTGTGCAGATAAATAAGAGAGGAAGGAGTGACTGGGGACAGAGGAAACTTTAGGGAAGTGCTAAGATACTCCATATGAGAAATAATATGGGCCTAGGGGAAAGAAGACTCACAGCATACATGTTTGATTTGTTACAACCATTTTGAAAGGAGGAAATAGAGGCAGACAGCACAAGAGAGAAATCCAATGACTTGGAGTCAGGGACAATGGATAAACTCCTATCTGATGACACTGCCAGAAAACTAACCTGGGAACATTCCATTGCAAGTGAAATTCAACTCAAACTAGGAGCAATTCAATTCAAACTAGCTTATGTTCCTCTCCCCCTCAGGGATGGGGAGTGATGAGGAGAAACAATCCCTGTCCTCAAAGAGCACACATTTCCATTGGCAATGTAAGTGAGCTCTCTGAAGAATCCCAAGCAGAGGGAGAGATATGGCACATCATTCATTCATTCACACATGCACATCTCCACATATTTAACATTAAGTGAGCACCTACTCTGTGTCAGACTTCGTACCTGGCAGGAGAGTGATTAATGATGATGATGATGATAAGAAACCTTAATTGAACCCTTTCAAAGTTGTAGGCACTGGACTAAATGCTTTTATCTTGTTTGATCCTCAATAATAATCCAATGAAGTAGATACAGTTATTATCCTCATTGTGTAGAGGAGGAAAAATGAGGATCCCTTTTTCCAAGGAGCTCAAAGTCTACAGGGTGCAACAGACAGGAAAACAAATCATGACAATGGAGGGGGCTAAGTGCTTTGGGATTGCAGACTCAGGAGTCCTTTATAGTCTGGTGAGAGCAGGGTGTGGTTAGAAAATGGATCTCATAAAGCTTGACATCTGAAATGGAAATGACATTTGAGAAGGATGAGGAAAACTGAGCCAGGCAGAAGGAACAGCATGTGCAAGGTGAAATGGTGAGAAAGCAAATCAGGTGAGTGGGGTACAGTGGCTGGAGGTAAGGCTGGACAGGAGGATATGGGACAGGCTGCCAGGTGTCCTGTGTAGACAAGCACACCACTGGCAGAAAGTGAAGCATCTCTGGGAAGGCCTTAGACTACTGGGGTGTCATACAATAACATGAAAACACCCTACCAGCTTCTCCCTTAACTCTGTGTAAGTGCACACTACAAGGCCACTTCCTGTTGATTTGGGGTCTCAGCAGCACCCTCGAGGGATGCATCAGCAGAAGTGATAGCAGCCTCTACCTACCTTCCTTGGGGTTGAGGTGGTATTTGCCTGAGTTGAGGCTGTTCCCAACCTCTGGTCTCGCTATCTGTTGAGGTGAGTCACTCGACCAGCCCCTGAAATGTGGCGCCTTTCAAAGCTGCTTGATCTGGGCTGGGGCTGGCAAAGGAAGGATCTGCCCTCCCAGAGCAGCTTTGCCCTCCTGCCTTCCTTGCTGCCCCATCCTGCAGCAGTGACCTCCCTGACTCCAGTTCCCTCCAGCATCTCCCACTCCTATGCCCAAACTCCCTTACCTGGGCCTCACTCAAAAAATGAGCTCTTCCACACATTATCACTCCCCATCCAGGTGAAATGGAGAAGGCCCTGAGCTGAGAAACAGGATTCTATGGTTCTGGTTCCACTTCAGCTACTAATTTGCAGCGTGACCTTGGTCAAGTCAGCCCTCTTTCTGAGCCTCAATTTCTCCATCTTGGAAAGCTTTGAAAATCTACACTCCCACAGGGAGACAGCTCAGGGGGCAGGAGTGCATGGAGGGATGGACGCTGGGAAGAGGTAACTATGGGAGGAAGTGAGAGGGGAGCTGTTGCATTGTGGTAAACTGTGGTCAATGTCATGAGACAAAGTGTATGTGAACTGCTGTATGGAAAGTGAATTTGCTCTGTAAATCATCACCCAAATCACAATTAAAAAAAGAAAAAAGAAAATTTACACTCCAATTCTGGGATAAATGACCTGACTTTATTTAGTGTGTGTGTGTGGCAGGGGCACCCAGCATGCAATGCAAGGGGAGAGTGGAGTGGGTTAACAGTCTCTTTTGAGGAGAGGCAGGAAGCAGGCCAGCTGTGTAGTGTAGTATGCCAGCGCTAGGGTCTGGCGTTCACGCTTTAGGTTCTGAAGAGCTCCGAGCAAGAAGAGAGGAAGGATGAACTGGGCACGCCGAAAGACTTATTTCTGGAGGAGGCGGGACTTAAAGCATAGGTACAGTTTGGAAAAGGACCAAGCACTACCATAGCGTGGAGTCCGGAGATTATGAATCTCTGGGTGACTTTCCTAAAAGGGTGGGAACAGGACTCGGGTGGAGGACCGACGCTTTCGTCTAAGACTTTGTCTTGTTCATGACTCTTTCCGTGGATGCATGCCTCCTCCAGAGGTCGCTGTTCCCTAGGAATCTGTCACCAGCGCCGGAGTGGTGAGGCCAGGGCTCCCACCGGTTCCCTCGCTCTACTTCCATGGGGTTTGCAAGGCTCCACATCCACCCAAAAGGGCGCAGGAATCCTGCAGTATTTTCCCTCACAGCCTCACCAGTTACCATGCCAGAAACAGTGAAAAACTAAACCAGGCGGAGTGTGTCATGTGCATGTGCGTAGTGTGTATTGGGGGACCTGGTTCAGAAGGCCATGCCCCTTCCTGGTGCCTACCCCCAACTCAGTCTCCGCACGGAGTCGCATCCCATACCACTGCTCTAGCTGGCGGCGTGTACTTGGAAGGCAGGCGGGTGTGGCGCCAGCTCTCCTGGCCTTCGGCAGCACAGTCCCTGCACATACTCACCATAACCCTTCCCGCCATAATCACCAGACCCGTACAGGTGCGCACCCTCACACAACCTTCCTTTCCTGCTGGAGTTTCATTCTGGCCCGGAGCAAGTTGCATTCCCCGGCCAAGTCGCGCCGTTCAGCTCTGGCAGAAAGATGAGTGCCTGGACGATGAGATTTCCAGGCCAGTCATGGGTCACTCCAGCTCTGCAGGCACCACTTGTGTAGTTGGGAAAGGAAGACTCAAGGGCAAGCGCAGGCTCCCAGGGGTGTCCTTGGCCACACGGAGGCCCAGTTGCCCGGAGAGGCAGAGGCACGGACAAAAGCGGACAAAGAAACCTAGGGATTCAGGAACCTCTAAGAGCGCACCGGGCTCAGGCAGACACTCGGGGCCTCACAATGAGACACAGGTTCAAGCTCAGACACACCTACAAGTGTGTTCCCTCTCTTCCGCTCTGGCCGCTCACGGGCTGCAAGGCATGTGAGCCTGCGCTTCAGCGGGCGCAGCGAACTCTGGCTTTGCGAAGCGGCGGCCCAGGGTGGGGGATTTGGGAGCAGCGGGGTCAGCTTGGGGGCACTGGGAAGCAGAGATCCATCAGCAGGTTTTCATATTTTCCTAACATCTGGGAATCAGTTGGGAGCGATCTCCACCCTCCTGGGCCTGCACCCTCTTCCCACGAACGAGACTCATCAGGCTCCGCGGCTGCCTCTGATCTCTACAGCCGCGCAGTGCTCGAGCCTCTGGGACACGCGTGTGTGGTGATTGCAGCGTAAGCAGGACCCCCCCCCCGCCCCCACACACACGTAGTCCCGGGGGCGGGTGAGACCGCAGCCAGGCGTAATGGAAGTAGAGGGAGAGGGAATTCTCACCCTCAGACTTTACCCCGGGCGAGGTGTAGGGGATACCACAGAGGCGCAGACCCCTGTACCGGCTCCTCGGGCTGGGGCAGAGGTGCAGCGGGGGTGAAGGCGCACGCGCTGGAGCCCTGCCATTTCCCTGCAGGCAGAGGGGCCTGCTGCTCCCAGGATTCTAACCCACAGTCCCGCTCCTGTGTGCTAGGGGCCCCGTCGCCACACACGATCGGAGCCTTCCGCCTCCCACCCTGGTCTTGGGAGTAGGTGACTCCTGAGGAGGCCGAAAAGCAGGGTGGAGGAAGGGGTGGGGAAACGGATGGGCTGCTGCGGCCGGGCTAGGCACAAATAACTGTCTCGCTCCGGAGCTGCGGCTCCCGGGCGCGGGCAGGAGAGGTCAACGCCGGACTCGTCGTTTTCCCTGAGGCTGGCTAGTTTTGTGAACGCTATTATAGAAGAGTGTGCTAGCGTGGTGTCCCCGCCTCTCCCCTCTTCTCTCCCCGCCTGCCCAGCAGAGCCTGCGCTACGCAGCGGGACTGCGCCGAGGGGCGAGCCCCGGCCCTCGACAATCCAACACAAGGAAGGCCCCGTTCGATCGTCCCGCGCTGCTCAGACTCCACCGCTAGCTCTGCGCAGCTCTTCCCCGGTATTGCGACCGGCTTAATAATATCCTCATAATTGCCCGAGGGCTCCAATTCTCCCTAGCTGCTGAGAACAGCAAGACTACAGGAGCCCTAAGAAAAGAGGGAGAGAAGGCCTTAACACTACCGATAGCAACACATACTCCGCGATAAACACTCAACTCCTCTCCGGGAGTCCGAATATTTTGGAGTGGCAAGCCTAAGGAGCCTCCCCAAATGCTTCCTCCCAATGGTTTCTGGGCTGCTGGAGAGAGTGAGGTGGGCAAGGGAGGTGGGCCGGCACGACCAATGACAATTGTGACCAAAACCCGCAGAGCCTCACGGTCCGTGAAGGCTGTAGACGGGGATGCTGGGCCCAGGCTTCCGGGAAAGTGGCTAGATTTTCGCGGAGGGGGCGACAGACAGCGCGGATTACAGTTGCGATCCGAAAACGTCAACAACAGGCTGAGCCTGACGACAGGAACGGCAACAATCAAAGGAAAAGCGAAGAAGAATCCCGAAAGCAGGGGTCGTCTTTCTCCCAGCCCCCACTGCACCAACCACCGGCATTGTTTGAAACAAATTGATCCAAAGCCTTGGGAGGGAGGAGGAATTACCAGCTGTGAGTCCTGTACTCCTTTTCCCCAAGCCAGGTCTCAAGCGAGCAGCAGCAGGGCCAGGCAGAGGCTGAGGCTGGAGGCTGCAGCTGCTCCACAGATCGTCTGGCCGGAGCATGAGACCCAGAGGGTGGGTGCCTCAACCAGTCTTACCCTGAAACTAGGCAAGGGCTTGAGCCTGGGGGGCAATCAGGAAAGCCCTGGTAAGGAAGGAAGCTACTGGTTCACACTTGCCTTCTTAGAAATGAAGATATTTAGAAGGGGAGATTTGTAGGATGATATCAATGCCTTTCTCTTCATTTATTCAGACACTAGCAGAGCTGCGCTGCCTTAGAGCTAGTGTGTGACTGAGAGTGTGGGGTGTCTGTGAGTAGGTAGGTGGGGGAGTCCTTTCAGTGTGAAAGAGATCTCCATGTAGGAAAGAGAAAGCTTAGTGTATGTGTAGGGCTGCCAGAAAAAAACAAATCTGCTAAAATCTAGGAACCCTAGGTATGTGAGTTTATCTGGATTCTTGCAGGAAACTGCTCTCCGTGGGCCTTTTTTTACCTCCTCCAGGAGGGCTCTATCACTTAGGAAATTCCAATTCCAGGGCCATTAGTCCTTGTCCACAGTTTGAGGACTGGAACTTTTCTCTTTGTCTCATGGTTGGCTTACTTATGCAGATCCAGCACACTGGGTAGGTCCTCTTCATCAGCGGTCCCACAGGGACGCCCAGAGGGCCTGCCTCCCACCCTCCTCTGCTCTTTTAGCCTGATAGCTTGGGTGGGTGGAGAATTGCACTATGGGGGTCCTGAGACCTGGCCCTACTCTATCTTGTAAAAGCCCCAGTGAGTCTTTCCCCCCTCTCAGGGCCTCTGTTGCCCCATCCGGGGAATGGCAGAATTGGATTTAGACTAGATTACTCCACAGATTGGAGGCTGTTGTTAGATGAAAGGGAGACCTCGCTCATCCGCACATAACCCTGCTGAGACACAGCTCCACGGGCTGCAAATTCCCTCCCACCCCTGCTTTTAGCACTTCTCTACAAGGGACCTACTTCAGCACAGTATGGCTAATGCAGGGTGTGTTTGTGAGTGTGTGTGTGTGTGTGTGTGTGTGTGTGGCGGTGGTCTGGACAAGGGCTAGAGATCCCTTGGGGATCTTCACTATCTCTAACCTCTTTCTGAGAGAACAGAGTCCCAAGAGTCCCCAAAGTGCTCCCTCTTCAGAAGTATCCCATAGAAATATGTCTAGTTTTACATATTACCCACCAGGTAGGTGTTTTTAATCTCTTTTTTTTTTTTTTTTACAGAGAAGGAAACAGGAAAAGAGAGGTTAAGAAATTTGTCCAAGGTGACGCCAAAACCAAACCAAACCCACTGCCATTGAGTTGATTCCGACTTACGGCAGCCCCCATTGGACTTCCAAGGCGGTAAATCTTTACACAAATAGATTGCCTCATCTTCTCTCCCCGGAGCGGCTGCTAGGTTCCAACTGACAACCTTCTGGTTAGCAGTCAAATGCCTTAGGCACTGTGGCACCAGAGAGAGCTAATAAATAGTGAAGCCAGGATTTGAACCCCGGCAACCCTGATTCCAAGGTTATTTGCCCTTAGTTACTATGCAGACCAAGAAACTGAGGCTAGAAACGGGAAGCAACCTTCTGACACGGTCTGTGACACCAGCAAAGCAGCTGGGTCTTTGGCTTCGCAGGCTCGAGCTTCGACCACTGCGCGGCGCTGTCGGGGCAGCCGCAGAGCCCTCCGCCCTATTCTCGCCGGCGTCCATTGCCCACCTTCCCTTACATTCCCCAGTGATTAAGATGGGCCCAGTCTGAGTTGGAGGTACTCCTTGACGGGTTCCTAGAGGGAGCGGGAAGGTTGAAAAGAGAGGGCACACGAACAGCCTCATGTACACAGGATCCTGAGAGATACCAGCAACCTTTGCCTGGGGCTGCGGTCAGGGCTCACTGAGGGAGGCCTCGGTGGGGGTCCTGCTGCTTCTCAGTAGGTCCTACAGGTCCTGCCAGAAAGACAGGAGCTACCTCGCAATGCAATTGGACGGGGAAGTAGGGGAAATTGAGGGAGGGACTCCCAGTCCTACCAGCAGTTCAACCTCGACAGATGCACAAGAAACGGAGACAGATTCACCAAGAGAGTGAAAGATTGAGTCACAGAGACTGAGACAAATGGATACGAGGACAGAAAAGGTCAGCGTACAGGCATTCTTAGAGCGATTGACCGGTCCGCACACGGGGAATGTGGCCGCAGCGCGACAGAGGAGTTCGGGGGCGGGAGTGGATTGACAAACGGCTAGCTCCCGGGCCTGAGTCTTCCTGTGCACACTCTAGCATCTGGAGTCCCGCAGGGCGGCAAGAGTATGGGTGCAGAATCCCAGCCTGGGAGAGGAAGAGAGGGCGCAGCCGAATTCTCTCACCTCTAGGAGGTCGGCGGTTGAGAATGCCAAGTTTCCTGCTCGCCATCTCTCAAGTCAGTCTCCACCTCGGGCCGGAAGCCTCTCGGGCTCTGGCAGGCCCTTCTCCGGCGGCGTTTGTCTGGGCGTCTCAGACTCCCTTTCGCGTTCCAACTGCGCTTCGGCCTTGGTGGCCAAGCGGCGCCTTGGGTGGGGGCTGTCACCACTTCTCCCGGCTCGGACTGGTGTCTGCGTGAGCCAGGACATCCCGGAGCTGAGTGGACTAAGGCAGCGGCTTCACTGAACGGAGGGTTTTCGGGAACTGCCGGGAAGAAGGGGACCAGCCCACGGCCACCAGAGCCGAGCTCCCGCCGCGGCGGCGGTTTGTTCCCGCCGGGCCCTCTGCTGAGGCGCTCTGCCCGCCCCTCCCGCCCCACGCGGCCCAGGGAGCTCCGCCCCGGGTTCTTGGTTCTTCCGCCTTAGGCAGCCGCTAGGCGGGAGGAGACTAATTCCCCGACTTCCCCCGGGGCCGAGGGCCGGGGGAGCGCCAAGGTAAGGGGAGGCCTCAGTTCCTCTGCCCCGACCCTGGGTGCAGGCCCCAGCTCTGGCTCCCAGGGCAGCGGGAGAGAGCCGCCAGTCAAGTGCACAGCCGGAGGTGAGAGCGGGCGAGTCGGCCACCAGGGGGCGCTGCAGAGCTGGGGGGATACCCCTCCCTGTCTGCTTCAGTCCCCCGCCCCCTCCCCGCCCGCGCGCAAAACACACTCGCCCCAGAGGCAGCGCGGCGGAGCCGGAGCCGCGGCCCGAGCGGAGCCGGAGAGCGGCGGCGGCGGCACCATGACCCTGGGCAGCTGCTGCTGCGAGATCATGTCCTCCGAGAGCTCACCGGCCGCGCTGTCCGAGGCGGACGCAGATATAGATGTGGTGGGCGGCGGCGGCTGCAGCGGTGGGGGGGAGCTCCCAGCTCTCTCCGGGCCCCGCGCCCCCCGGGACGTGCTCCCCCATGGCCCCGAGCTTCCCTCGGAGGAAGCAGAGGCAGACGCAGTTGAGGACGAGGAGGAGTCGGGCGGCTGCTCGGACAGCGAGCCCCGCGCTTTGGCGCCTCGGGGG
>NW_006921756.1:3950503-3958532 GCF_000298275.1 Orycteropus afer afer
CTGACGCTGAGCGAGATCTGCGAGTTTATCAGCGGCCGCTTCCCCTACTACCGGGAGAAGTTCCCCGCCTGGCAGAACAGCATCCGCCACAACCTCTCGCTCAACGATTGCTTCGTCAAGATTCCCCGAGAGCCGGGCAACCCCGGCAAGGGCAACTACTGGACGCTGGACCCGGAGTCGGCCGACATGTTCGACAACGGCAGCTTCCTGCGGCGCCGCAAGCGCTTCAAGCGGCAGCCGCTGCCGCCGCCGCATCCACACCCGCACCCGCATCCGGAACTGCTGCTGCGTGGTGGGGCCGCGGCGGCTGGGGACCCCGGCGCCTTCCTGCCCGGCTTCGCGGCTTACGGCGCCTACGGCTACGGCTACGGGTTGGCGCTCCCCGCCTACAGTGCACCCCCGCCGGGCCCAGCCCCGCATCCGCATCCACATCCGCACGCCTTCGCTTTCGCCGCCGCAGCCGCGGCTGCGCCTTGTCAACTGTCGGTGCCCCCAGGCCGTGCCGCTGCGCCTCCACCCGGACCCCCGACGGCGGCGGTGTTTGCCAGCGCAGCCTCGGCTCCGGCCCCGGCGCCTGCCCCGGGCACCGGGTCGGGCCCGGGTCCCTCAGGCCTGCCTGGCTTCCTGGGCGCGGAGCTAGGCTGCGCCAAAGCCTTCTATCCCGCGTCACTGAGCCCTCCCGCAGCCGGCACCGCGGCGGGTCTGTCCACTGCACTCTTGCGCCAGGGCCTCAAGACAGACGTGGGCGGAGGTGCGGGCGGCGGGGGGTCCGGGGTAGGGCAGAGGCCTTCCTTCTCTATAGACCACATTATGGGCCACGGTGGCGGCGGGGCAGCACCCTCGGGCGGCAGCGAGGCTTCCCCAGGATCGCCGTTCGCGGCGGCCGCGGGTCCTGGGGGTCAAGCCCAGGTTTTGGCCATGCTGACTGCCCCGGCCCTGGCTCCAGTGGCCGGCCACATTCGTCTCTCGCACCCTGGGGACGCACTCCTGTCCTCAGGGCCACCGTTTGCCGGCAAAGTCGCCAGCCTCAGTGGCTGCCACTTCTGACCCAGGCGGGCTTAGGGCAAGTTAGGCCCGCACTCCTCAGCCTCTCCCGGGAGCTCCTGCGGTCCCAGCGGAACTCAGGGAGTCTATTTATGAAGAGTCTCCAGACCTGGGGCCGTCGCGCGACTTGGCACTTCAGGCTCCACGCTTAGAATCTCGCCGATATTTGGGACGAAGCGGGCTCCATTGTTCAGAAAGAAGCCCAGGTCTATGCGACAAGGTCGCAAGCAACGATCCTGTTCCAGTTTGAGCAGTAAAAGGGTGGGTGGATGGGAATTTTCGCCTTTTCCCAGCCTCTGAGCCTCTTGGCAGCCCTGGAAGAATGCTTTCCGGGAGAGGTGCCGCCCTGACCCTTCGGATCTTGCCAGAAACACCTACTGCGATGAGAGAGGTTCCCCTTTATGCCTCTCCCTTACTTCTTCTCCAACGTGGAGTCCCTGCTTGTCCAATATTATAATTTAAAGACAATTATTATCCACTTTATGCTAAAAAAGGAAGCCTTTTTTTTTTTTTTTTTTTTTGCTGTTCTCTAAGAAAGTTAATTCTCTCTGACGCCTAAAGCAGAGTCTATGAAGGCAAAGCTGAATGGAGAGGTGTCGTCACAATCCCGGAGGAAACCTCCACCCCACTCCACTGTGGAAAAACCTTTCTCTTTTTCGTGTTTGGGTGCTTTTAAAGGAACTTTCCCGTTTTCCCGCGGCTAGCTGGGTCCAGCCACCCAGAGCAGCAGCCCTGTCAGCATCCTGCTCTGCCCTAGGCCCTGTGATATTTATTGTAGCTAAAGGCAATGAGGTTGGGATGGGAGAGGAGGGTCTGGGTCAGGGACTGGAGAGCTGGGGGATGGGCAAGGGCACATCCTGTGGCAGGAGGTCGTGTAATTATCTGTAAATATCTGTACAGCCGGCTGCTATCTGCATTCTCGTCAACTGGGTGTGCATTGATTTAGACTTCTCCACTGAGGGGAAATTCTGTGAAATCCTCTGATGGTTTGTGTGGAAGAAAAATTCTGTTTTTCCCCACTCCCCACTGATGTCAATTGAATAAATGTATGTGAACTTCAGCAGTCACCAGGTCTGTCTGCTTGCCTGCATGCCCTTGTCCCTGTCAAGGCTCTCCCAGAAGTTCCCCAGCCCTGGACAGTGGAGAAGTGAGGAAGGACCCCTGGGTAGGCCAGGCAGGCAGAAGAGGAGTTGGCTTATGAAATACAGGAGGCACTGAGGCTTCAAACTGTTAATGGGGCCAGTATTCTGGGAAGCTGTGACCCTCTTCCAGCACTTTCATTTTTGCTCTTGTCCTAGGACGTTTTCTGCCTGGAGTTGGGCAGAGAGGTGTTATTTCAAATGCACCTGGGTAGTCTCATCTCCTGGTTGAGACTCCAGCAGAGCCTGGGCAGATCTGGGTGTCCACTGTTTGGGACACTGTACCCTTTCCGTATAATTTGAGGTGAATGTGTCTTTTGATGAACATTTTGTCTGCCTCTTTGTGTATCTCTGTGGGGGACTTTTATGGAGCTTATTATTTGAATTTTTGTCTGGATTGTCATGTGGCTTTGCTTTTTGTGTGTGTATGAACATGTGTGGAGACATGTTTTTATTGCCCTTTGTGTCCGTGGATGTGTGTCTGTGGATGTGCTCTGTGATTCCCTGTCACTGCCTCTGTGTCTCTAAAAGGAGAAAGATTTGTGTTTGGCCCTTGTAGTGTCTTCTTTGGCACTCCTTCCCCTCACAGACCAGTTATCATGAAGACCTTGACTTGAGGACTGTGAAACCCCTTTCTCCTCCATTCCAAGAGGGTTAGAATTGCACTATGAGCTCAAGAGGAGCTCTGGTAGCTCAGTGCCTAAGGCACTTGACTCTAACCAGAAGGCTGGTGGTTCAAATCCACCCGCCACTCCTCAGAAGGAAGGTTGGGCAATCTACTTCCTTAGTGATACTGCCTTGGAAACCCAAGGAGGGGTCACTATAAGTTGGGTCAGACTCCACGGCACATAACAACATGAGCTCAAGGAGAGAGTCACAGTTAGTGAATCTCACTCTGTTAGGTTAATCCTCTCCACCCTTTGAGCCTTGCTCACAGCCAGAACCTACTGCTTGAAGGGACATCCGTTGGGTTGGTTGGAGGTGATAAGTCCATGGAGCTTCCTAGCTCCCAGCCTGTGCTGGGATTCTCAGTGGCCACACTTGCTCTGTGTTGGGTTAAGAAGTGACGCTTTGGGTAAAGATGGTTGCAAAGCTCTTTTCACTCTCAGTTCAACTGAGATAACAGGAGAGGAGAATGATGGATGTATAGGAAGTGGCAGTTCAGCCTTCGCAGAAAATAGACACACAGTGAAAGCAAGGGTAGGGGGACAAAGTGACAGCAAGACAGAGAGGGAAGAGGACAGGGTAAGGAATTCAGATGCAAAGAACTTGAGAGGGGTGGGCTGAGTGGTTGTTCAGATCACTTTTAGCTAAGATCCCTGGTGCTAGCAACAGTAAGAAGGGAGAAGGAAGTGGTAGAAGAGAGGCCCCTATTAGGAAGAAGGTCCAAGTCAGGACTGGGGTGGAAAAAACACATCAGAGCTGTAGAAGAGTGGTTGGGACTCCTGAGACCACCCCACCCCCGCCCCCTTCACTGATGAAGGAAAGCTAAGTCTTGTGGGGGTGTAAACACGTAACTTTAGTCCCTCTATCACAGGTGAGGCGCTCTCTCCTCCATCTTGAGACTGTGGAAGTGGAGGAAGGTCGAATGTGTGGACCACTCCTGCCGTTTTACCAAATGGGCCAGGATGAGTAAGAGTAGGTTAATTGGTAAAAAGCGAAATGTCTGCTGATACCAAGATAATGGTTTCCTGTAGTTGCTTCCTTGACTCCCGTTCTGAGTTTGATTTCACTCAAGGAAATGTGACTGTGTGTCCTCGGTAAAGTCCTTTCTAGCTACATGATGTAATTTGCCGTGAATATGCCACTCCCAGATACTAGACTGGAGCTTTGAGTGAAAGATTTATCACTTGGCTTTTCCTCTCTAGAAGAGAGAAAACTAAGTCAGCCAGAATTCATAACTGATGGTGGATAGGTAGATAAGGTGCTTCTACTAACTGTTACTTACAGGAGAAACAGCAGATCCATCCTGGGTTCCTCAGTGTGTCTTTGTGAAAATGTGTGTGTGAGAGGGAATTTATCTGAGCATATTTCATGGCGTGGTATCTATTTAGATGTGTGTTTGTTGTTGTTGTTGTTGTTTGCTGTCGAGTCGCCCCGACTCATAGCGACCCTTCCTTGGGTTTCCGAGGCAGTATCACTACGGAAGTAGGATTGCCCAACCTTCCTTCCGAGGAGTGGCTGGTGGGTTTGAACTGCCAGCCGTCTGGTGAGCAGTCAAGTGCCTTAGGCACTATGCTACCAGATGTGTGTTTAAGGGCCTGTAAAAGAAAGAGTAGAAATAAAAGGATTGGGGAAGTGAGATGTACCCTTCCAGGGGCTTCAAGGGAGCTTGGGCTCCAGACCCATGACTCAGAGCATAATTTCCCAATAGATCAAGAAGACCAGACCTGGACCAGATACAATCATGGCTGTGGTCTAGGGGCCAGAGAAGGCACAGATGCCCAACTGGCCTAGAAAAATAACAAGAGAATTTCTGGAGGATCCAGATGCTGAGAGCAGGGGAGAAGGGATGGTGGTGTTTTGAATTCCAGACTCCTTTAGGCTTATGAAAGGAGCTTTGGTGGCACAATGCCTAAGACTGCTAACCAGAAGTTTGGCGGTACAAATCCATTAGCCACTCCTCAGAAGGAAGATGGGGCAATATACTTCTGTAAAGATTTACCACCTCTGAAACCCAAAGGGGGTCGCTATGAATTGAAATCTACTGGATAGCAATGGGTTTGGTTTTTTTAGGCGTATGAGAGAGCCCTGGTGGCTCAGTGGTTAAAGCACTTAGCTACTAACTGGAATGTTGGCGGTTTGAACCCACCAGCTGTTCTGCAGGAGAAAGATGAGGCAGTCCGCTTCCATAAAGATTTACAGCCTTGGAAATCCTATGGGGGTGGTTATACTTTGTACTATAGGGTCGCTATGAGTCAGAATGACTGGGCAGTGGGGTTTTGGCTTTGGCTGCATGTGGGGGGAACCTGTTCCCAGGGAATGGAGGGCCCCTCTGGGAGCTGGAGGGAGGGGCAAGGATCAGGCTGAGGGAGTTGTGAGATTTGTAAGGTATAGTCTGCCTGGCTTTGTAAGTTTTCCCTTCAGACCTCAGGGGTTCAGTCGGTGGCCTTCCTACCTTGTGGGTGTACAGAATGGGTGTTCAGCCTAAGGAGGCTACTTAGGGCGCTAGTCTTCTGGCAGCAGAAATAGAGGCCATCCTATCTCCGCAGCGACTTCCGTGGTTTCCCTCGCCGCCTAGCTGCCTGCGTGGAGGCAACGGAGCCTCTGCCCACCCCTCACCTCTCAACAAGCGGTGACAATAATAAGAAAATATCCAGGGCACACCTTCATCTCTTGAGGTGAGAAAAAAAAAAAAAAAATGCTATGAAATCGCCCCCGGGTTCAGAAAGTGCTGCCGAGAGCGGGCAGTTTAAAGGCGGAGAAAATTGGCGAATTTCACTGGTCAATTTGACTTCATTTCGTTCAATTTCATTCCTTTTCATCCGGCGCCGGAGGCCCGAGGCCACAAGGAGGGGGAGGGTGTCTTTCCGGGCAGAATTTTCCCCATCTTGCAGATTTACTTTCTAGGGCTTGAAGAACAGTCCCGACTCTCAAACTTTGAAATACGTTTTTCAGCCGCAACCAAGGGCAGACATTCTGTTTGATTTTATTGACTGGGGTTTTGTTTGGGTGATCGGGGCACATCGATGAGTCTCTCCCTACTTCTCTCTTGCAGCCCAATTAAAGCGGTTAATTCTTTTCACCGCCTATTCCTCCCCATTTTTCTTTCTTTCTCCTGGGGCTCCCCAGACCACCCAGGAGCCAGAGTTGAGGTGGGGGCGGACACTTCCCTTCCATATCCAATTTGTTCTAGCCACAGCGGGAGCGTCTTCGTGGTTACAAAGCGCTTTTTCCCTGATGACTTTTTTCCCCTTTTCAAAAACACTTCTCTCTACCCTCTTCAACTGGCAACCCTCCCCTCCTCCCTGTCCGCTCCGGTTTATTTAAACTTCGCCTCCTCCAGCGCCGCAGTAGCGCTCACTCAATGAAGTTGAAGGCTCGGTGAGGCCGGGTGAAGAGGGTTTGGAATCTGTTGAAAGGGGCGTTTTGTGACACTGATTGGGGCGGGGGCGGTCGCGGACCAGACAATGACCGACCAGGCGGGTTTTCCTCCGCAAAGGGTCAGGCTAATAAAGGCGCCGATGCTGTTTAAACGACGCACCCTGTAAGAGAAAGGGAGAAAAGACTTGAGTGTGGAGCGTGCCTCCTTAAGATTTCAGGCTTAGGGGGAGGTGGGAGGAGGCAGCTTGCACTGGGTCTTTATGAACCAGATTCGTAGTTTAATTCGGACCGTGCACATCTCACCAAATAGGAGCGAGGCGCGTTTGGGTTTGAGCTTAAATTATTCCGATACGTGGTTCAAAAGATCCTCTCGGTTAGAGCTGGAGATGAGTCTAGAAGGTCCAACCAGGGCAGGGTGTTGAGGCTCAGCCCACATTCGTTCGGGGGGCTGGCACTCTGAGATTTCTGGAGGAAGGTTGAAAGGGAACTAAAGAAGAGCAGGGGACCGACAGGCTAATTCAGCCTCCTAAGCTTTTCGTCTATCAGGGTATTTGAGAGCAAGACAAATGACGATGGGAGTTTTCGAGCAGAATTATTCTGTTGATTAAAGTGGGAACAGCCAACCAAGAAAGCTGTGTTGACGAAGTGGTTCCCAGCTCGGGTTTCGGGATCGAATATTTCTGCGGGCGAGTGGGCGCGGCGCTGCGCGGCGCGGGGCGGAGCGGGCAACGCCTCCTCCCTTGGTGGACCGCGGCAGCGCGAGGCTGAGGCCGCTCCGGAGGCCAGGAGCCTTGGCATTGCTGGGGAAGGAAGGAGGTTTCCTCTGGGGCGTGCGCCGGGTGGCTGGACTGTGAGCCAACACCCTCCGGGTTGTTTCCGATATTCGCGCTGCATCCAGCTCCGAGTCTTGAGTCCCTGCAGAGCAGTCTTTTTTCGTTCCAAGCGGACCCTGAGAAGTCGGTCGCTGTCCGCGACTATGCTTTTCTCTACACTGCAAGGGTCTTGGCCCGGTGACCTCCTCCTGGCCATGCCAGCCTCCTCGCCCCAATTTCGTTCTCCCAGCCTTCGCCCCTCCTTTCGCGCCCAGCTATTTGGAGATGCTTGGCGCCCGAAGGTGAGCATCGGGGTAGGAGTGGCCGGCCGGGAGGCTCAGGAAGATGTCCTGCGCGGCCGCTACACGGGTGTTGCGCGTTTCGAAGACGGAAGCCTTGGGAGGTCAAGATCTGTGCAGGTTTCCCCTGAAGTTGGAAAAAAGCACCTCAGGCTGGTCTCAGCTGCGGCGTAGATACTTTTGCTACTCTGGCAGATGTTATTTCTGGAATTGTGGCTGTGTGGATTTTAGGACTGGAAATGGCGAATTATTGGGGGAAGGCAAAGTTAAAATACTCCCGTTCGGTTTCTAAAATTCATTGCGGATTTGAAAAGCGCATTATGGGTTATCTGTGTCGATTCGATGGCAGTGAGTTTGTTTTTTGGTTTTGATGTATTCAGTGCCATACAGTGTGGGTAGGGGTCAGTGGCTGGGGGTACAGGAATGAGGTTTGTCGTTTAGGTTAACTCGGCACAGTTTACAGAGCGCCCTCGCCTTGTGCCCCCTCCTCCAGCAGGTGTAGGTGAGAGCACTCGATTTAGACGTCCTGTCCACTCAGATGCAGATGTTCCGGGGCCCTGCGGGGTGTGCGGAGACTACCTTCCCATCCCCACTCGCATTCCGCGCCTGCCCTCCCAGACGCCTTTTCTCCCAGGTCCTGTGGGCTAGTGTTTGAACTGCGAGTTACATGCAAATGTTCTAATAATTTTTT
>NW_006921756.1:3958705-3970175 GCF_000298275.1 Orycteropus afer afer
CCAGAGACCGGGCGGTTCCACTCCTGCTTTGGAGAGACAGGGAGCAGGCCGAGGCCACCCAGTAGGTCAGTGTCGGAGCTGGGGAGAGGGTGCCAAGGTCCCTGACACCCAATACAAGTACTCGGATCCGTGGGCTGGAGATACTGGTGGGCTGGCTTCATGCCCAGATTACGACGTCCCGGCCGCCCTGGCCAGCCCATCTTTGCATAGCCCCAGGTGGGTAGGAGGAATCGAGGATCCAGGATCCTTTATTTGCAAAGCCGCGGGTCTTCGATTTGGCGGTGAGAAGGTTGACGGACCCGAGAGGCCGCTTCCGGGTTTTGCTGCGCCCCAGGCAGCCGCTCTTGCGATTTTTCCGCGCTGAATCTACCGTCACCTCCAGCTCCCTTCTCCTCCGCTGACCGTTTGAGAAAAGCCTGAGGCCAGCGTCGTCAGGGCTCAGTCTGTGGTCAACAACAGTTTTCCTTTCTGAGGAGTTACCTAGTGGATTAAACATAGGCAAGTTAATTTGCTCCCAGCCTTGACGATCTCTTTCCTCTCAAGCTCCTTCCTTCCGTCCACAAATATTTGAGAACCTACCATTTGCTGGACATTGCACTGGAGGTACAATACAAGCAGGGAACATCTGCCTACCATCATTATGAGCAGCAGAACTGGGTAGTTGAGAACTGAGGAAAGCCAAACCAAGCGATTAGAATCGTTCTTGAGACAAAAAAAGTGGTGTTTTTAAGGGTTAAGGATATTGATTTCTACTTTATGCTGATGACTTCAGAAATCACAGCCTGTAGGTGTGTCTGTGCTTTTTGAGTTTATGGGGGTCTGCGACTATGTGTGTGAAAGGGAACGTGTATGCATCAGCTTGTGTGGGTAACTGTGCTTAGGGGTGAATGAATGTAAGTGACTGTGTGCTAACACATATGTGAGTCTGTCCCAGCGTAGGACTGGGGCAGAGGGATGTGGTTGGGGAAGTCTGGGCTGCCTGGGTGGGGAGAAGAAAGCCTGAGTTCCCAGCCTCTTCCTCCGTTCCTTAGTGAAGACTGGGACCTGTCCATTGTCTCCTTCCTTTCCTCCCTGTAGCAGACTAGGCTGGAAATAGCAGGGAAGGTGGTATGGGGCAGAGTCATTTGATTTTTGGTGGGGCAGATGGTGTGGCTCCCTCTTTCTCCCTTTCCCAGTGGTATCCAGCACCTGCAGCCTGCCTTCAGCTGGGGATGGATTTGGGTTTTTCTGGAGTCACAGAGAGGCTCCATTTTCTGCCCCCCAACTAGCCAAGTGCTGCTAGTCTCTTTCTCCCCATCTGGCAGGGAGGGATTCCAGGGGGCTTTGGAGGCTTCCCTTCCACTCCTAGGAAAACCACCTCCTGCAGTGAGGGAGCTGGTGCAGATGTAGAGTCGGTAAAACCAAAGCCAGCAGGACATCACTGGGAACATTATATAGGCGAGAAGCAGGTGGGGAGGTTGCCCAAAGTTCTTCAACAGAATCTCAATGTAAATTTTGATCTGTAGCCTCTATGCACAACACCGATAATTAAGGCGACGGTCCAGATATTTCAAGGAAACTAAAAGCTCGGCATTTCTCCTTGTACTCTAGGGCAATTTCAGGTGTTATCCGTGCTGTGGGTGCTTCTGAAACCTCCTTCCTTTGCAGAAGCAGGAGGGGTGGAAAGGTGAGATCAAGATGCCGGAGAGTGAACAATGTTCCGGATATATCAAAGCATGAAATAGGTCATCCTTAGGTGAGCAAGGGGCTGGCTGCTGGGAAAAAGGGAGTGTAGGCAACAAGGAGCGTTTCCAGGTCTGCTCCACACAAGGTTCCCAGGCTGGGGGAGGTGGCTGACTCCTTCTTCCAGCCCCACGAAGCTCAGAAGATCTGTCACCTGCAGCAGCTTCTCAGTGATGAAATGTGTGTGTGGGGATGGTCAGAGTTCATGAGTAAATTGTGTCTTTCCCTTTGGGTTTCTGGAGGCCATAGATCTTCTCCCTTCTTGCTTCTATGAATCAGTTCATGAGTCTGTTTGCCCGGCTGCCTGCTTGGCTACTGCAATCATTGCTTCCTGCGCCCTGCCCGTCTCTCGGCTTTTCACAAAGTGGAGAATAAGCACAAGATCCCGACTGCCCTAGAGGAAGCTGTCCTGCCCATGGATTTGGATTGATGTTCCTGAGTTGGGGTCTCCTTCGAGCTTCAGGGCCTTAGGGGGTGGGCAGGGAGAGGCCAAATGTGTCTGTGGGTATAGTAGAATCAGAAATTCTGAATTCTACTTACCCTCAGAAAAGATGGGGCATTGGTGCCCCCTTTCCCCTCTTCCTAGATCTTCATCTTTACTCCTACCCAGAAGATGATTGTTGTTGTTGTTGTTATGTGCCGTCGAGTCTGCCCCAACTCATAGCGACCCCTCCTTGGGTTTCCGAGGCAGTATCACTACGGAAGTAGATTGCCCAACCTTCTTTCCGAGGAGTGGCTGGTGGGTCTGAACCACCAGCCTTCTGGTTAGCAGTCAAGTGCCTTAGGCACTATGCTACCAGAGCTCCCTAGATGATTAGTTGTCTAATACTGGGGGGTCGAAGTAGGAGCTTCTGATTCTAACTCAGGCTGTGATTCTTCGAGAACTTGGACTAGTACTTTCACTGTGCCTTAGTTTCTGTATCTGAAAAATGGAGCTGGAATATATTAGCCTGGACAGGACTTCAGTCTGGAGTCAGTGACTCCTCTCATTTTCTCTCTCTAGTTGGCTGAAAGGTTCTTGCTCCCCACTCAGATTTCCCTCTGTCGTGAGAGTGGGGGAAAGGACCCTGCAGACCCAGCCCAGTGACTGCCCCAGGTCTTTGGCTACAGACCTTGTCTGGAGTTTGGTGTGCCTCTTTTCTGGACCCAAGGGGCTTCTGGTCCTAGGAACCTGGGTTTTCTTCTCCCCTGGTAGGTCTAGAGAGGGGTGGCTGAGGCTCTGCGGATGCCTTGGTCCTCTGTTCATCGGGAACTAGCTTCTTTGGTGGAGGAGGGGGAATGTGGGTGAACTTGACTATGAGTCATCACTCGAAGCCTGCAGAGCTCTAGGCATTGCCCACTGTGCCCTGCAGTGGCCCAGGGATGGAGTGACCCCAAATGTGAAAGCACATCTCTGCCCTACCAAAAAAGTAACAAACTCACTGCCATCAGGTTGATTCCAACTCATAGCTACCCTGTAGGACAAAGTAGAACTGCCCCATAGAGTTTCCACGGCTATAAATCTTTATTGAAGAAGACTGCCTCATCTTTCTCCTGCGGAGTGCCTGGTAGATTCAAACCACCAACCTTTTGATTAGCAGCCATATGCTTTAACCACTGTGCCACCAGAGCTCCTTAGCCTCTGTCTTACCTCCCATTTACTCCTGTCTCTGTACACTCTGACTCTTCCTTCTTTCTGGGCAGCTATGCCTGGGGTGTATGTTTGAGCATTGAGGGGAGGTGGAGAAGGCAGGGCAGCCTCACCAGAGCCTGAGAACTGGAACCTGCACCAGGGGGAGGGAAGGAAGACACATGCCAAAGCCTGAATGGGGAGTGGGCTGTGGCTCTGCCTTCTTCCCAAATGCCCCTGCCCGAGACCAAACTAAACAATTAGAGATTTTATGGTAGTAGTAGCTGGAAACCAGCACTGTTAGAGACAAGTATACAGAGTGGGTGTCTGCAGACTGAGGCCAGAGGGGTGGAGGGTGAGGTGGAGGGCAAGCGTTTTGTATTGTTACTTCCTCTGTAGCTGGGCCTGCATTTTCCCAGTGAAGTATCTCTTCTCCATCGGCATCTTGGATTCAGGGTCTCAGAATCCAAACTCCGTCCTGTGAGCAGAAAGTCACGTGCAGAGAATATTCGGAGAAGAAGCAATTCCTGAAGGGTGAAGCCCAGGACCAGAGTCCACAAGGCTCTCTGCCGGAGTGTGAGAGGAGTAAAGGTGGAGAGATAGGCATCAAGCTTTCTGAGACCCTCCCAGACCCTGGATCCTGAGTGCTGAGGAGACCCAGTCACCTGGGGGTACTGACCCCAAACTACCTGGAGCTGACCCTGCACTCCCTGGGACTTACCCTGTGCTAACAGAGATGACTCTACACTAACAGAGGTGACTGTACCCCGACCTGGGCTGACCCTTCATTAACGAGGCTAACTCGGACGTCCTTGCTCCAAAGGCGACTGACACAGCGCTAAATAAAATGACGCTATGCTAACGGGGGTGACTATGATCTGACCTGGCCTGACCCTGTGCTAACAGGGATGACCCTAAACTGACCCTGGTGGATCCCATGCTAACCAGGATGTGCTTGTCTCGCGGAGCTGGCTGACCCTGCACAGATTGGGTGCTGAGGCTGTATGATTGTGATTGTAGGTCCCATAGCTCTGATACTAAAACAGGGCTACCCTTTACCCTGGCAGATGGTCACTGCTCAGTCCTCTCCTCTCCAGCATTTCTGGGCTGTTTTGGGACACCTGGCTGGAGAGAAGGCAGTCAGGGCTGGGTGTGCCTGCAACTCTGGGACTAGGAATTTGCAACCTCGAGAAGGAGGCTGTGGTAGCCTTCAGGGCCTTGGCTGCCCGGTGTGTGAGTTAGTGACAGGAACTTGGGCTCAGATATAGCAAGGGTCCCTAGGTAGGGAGGGAGGAATTCTAAAGGGAACAGAATCTATGGAGTCTGTGACATCTTCGGGGCCAGACTGTGAATGCTTTCGTGTGTCTCGCCAGTGCCATGCCTTACCACATCCCCATCTCCTCCACATACAGGGACAGCTTCATCCTTGCAGAACTCCATCCTGTCTGTGTAAAATGAAATGAGAGGATCACTAGACTGCCCCTCATTTTCTGGAATGTCTTTCTACCTCCACTCACCAGTCTCAATTCATTTCAGCAAGTCTGTTTTATGCCTAGTATCACTAAGGATACAGTAGTGAATAAAATGTATGTGGTTCCTGTCTTCAGGGTGGTGACAGTCTATCGGAGGAGAGCAAGAAATACAGAAATACATATCTAATTAAACCTATAATAATGGCTCTGAAGGAAGAATTCCTAGGCTTTGAAAGACAATAGCTGGAGGATAGAATTAAGAAAGAGGTGTCTTATTCCCAGTTTTGGTAGTCTGGAACCTGTTGGGGAGAGGGGCCATCACCTAAAACTCCATCCTGTTTGATTCTGATTCCAATCAGCAGAGCTCTAACTACTGAACTCACCAGTCACTGCAGCTACAGGGACCAGGATCCCTCCCCACTGCATCACTGTCTGTCCCAGCCAGTTCTTAATCAAATAGCTCCCCTTGAACACTAGGAGGACACTGCATTCTGACACTCAGGGCATCTTCAGATCCCCTTTTCTCTCCTCAGATCCTTAGAGTCAGCCTGAACCCCCAGAGGAGAGTAAGGAAGCCAGACTGGCTTTGGGATCGTAGAGTCCTTCAATTCTAAGATCTCTTTACCCAGCATGATATCTGGCACAGTACATAATTGTTTATCACAAGAATGATTCTAGGAGTCTTTGAGTCCACCCTTGGATGAATTTAAGATTCAATGATTCTGTGGTTTGTGTTTCTTCTCCCTTTTCTCTCTTTCTACCTGGCTCACTCCCAGCTGAGGTGTCACCTCCTTCAGGAAGCCTTCTCTACCATCTCCCCTCCCTCATTTTGGGTTTAGATCCTGCCCCTGGGCTCCTACTACTTCTGGTGCCTTCAAAGAACTTGTGGTATATTTATTTCTGTTTAAGGAGCCCTGGTGGTGCAACAGTTAAATGCTTAGCTGCCAACTGAAAGGTTTGTGGTCCCCCCCTACCCAGTGGCTTTGCAGGAGGAAGACCTGGTGATCTGCTCCAGTAAAGACTGCAGCCTAGAAAACCCTATGGGGACAGTTCTGCTCTGTCACATGGGCTTGACATGAGTCGAAAATCAACTCAATGACACCCAGCAACATTTTGTTTACTGCTCCAGTAACTGGGAGTTCCTTGAGGGCAGAACTGAATCTGATGTATCACATTGTTCCTGGCACTCAGCCTGGCACATGGCAGGGCACAGGGACTGTTGTTGCCAGGGCAGGTAAGTGAATCAATCAACTATATAGGTAAAAGGGCCCTGAAAGTATGTCACATTGACCAAAGAGAAGTGGAGTCAATGTTATTGGGAAGTATGACTTAACAGAGCAATAATGAGCTCTGCTGACTGGTGTGGTGGGGGAGAGGGAGTGGGAATAACAATATTCAGGGCAGAGGCTGGGGGCCCCTGAGCCAGTGTTGCAAGATAACCTGAAGGGAGAGAGAGAGAGAACCTTTACTCAAGTTCAGTTCATCTCCACTCTCTTCTCCATTCTTGAGACAAAAGGAGCTCATACCGGTGGAGGCATCCTCTGAAGGAGGGGCCCATAGAGCTGCCTCCCTGACATCTCCCTCCTACCTCCCACTATGGCACAGCAGCTGGCAGAGGAGGAGGCCTGGGCTCTCCAGAGCTGCATAGAAAAGATGAATGTTCCCCGCCCAGGGACAGAGGCTCCAAGTGATTACTGGGGGGGTAGGAGAGGAAGGGGGGTGGGTAGAGGGCGTGGCTTTCAAGAGTGTGGGACAAAGAGGCTGACTCAGTGTGGGGATCCAGGAGGAGGTATCATTCACCAGGGCTGGAGAGGACTCATCTTGTTTTTAACCCCTTTGTGACTCCCAGTCTTGTCTGGCTACCAAAACTATAGAGATATAGAGGATAATATAAATGGGTTAGAAATTCAAGCTGGGCAGAAATAGTGCCAGAGAAAGGGAAACTGAAGCCCTAATGTGGAAAATCACTACCCCCTTTTTTTTCCTCCCTTAAACACCTATTTCCTCAATGCCTACTCTGTGTAGGCCTGTGCCAGGCCCTAGTATGTGTGTGTGTGTGTGTGTGTGTGTGTGTGTGTGATAGAACTGAATCCAATAGACTTTGCACCTGCCTCCATACAGCAAACATTTACTGGGCCTGCTGTGGCTGGGCACCCCTGGACGAGGCTTACTGGAGCAATGGGGTGGAGTATAGGCTGAGATCAGGAAGGGAATTAATCCACCATCTTTACCTTGGTGCAGCTCACAATCTGATATCTGTAATTGGAGGTTGATAGCCCTTTGTGCTGCAGATCATGGTCAGTAAATTCTATGAGGGATTATAGCAGGAAGAAGACACAGGAGACTTCCTGGAGGAAGGAGCATTTGAGAATTCAGACAGTGGAAATTTAGACTAGGATGAGGTGAGAGCATCCCATCTTTATGAGTAAGGGCAATTAAGAGGGCTAAAAGTGAGTCCAGTGTTAACTTAAGCTGAGAGATCTATTCTGCCCTTCTGCTGTGGTCATTTGGCTCCCCTATGCATTATAAGTGGTTCCCAAAGTTTCAGAAAAAGGGGAAGGCCCTCAATCAGATGGATTAACACAGTGGCTGCAACAATGGGCTCTGGTATAGCAAGTATTGTGAGGCTGGCACAGGACCAGGCAGTGTTTCATTCTGTTGTACACAGGGTACCTATGAATTGGAGCTGACTTGATGGCACCTAACAACAACAACAACAACAACAACAACAGAGTTTCAGCAGTTTAGCAAATAAAGGTTCTTTTCACTCATATCATAGTCCAAAAGTTGGATCAATGATGGTGGTAATGGGGGAGGGCGTTTTGCTCCACACACTCATTCAGGGTTCCCCATCATTCTTCAAGGAAGGGGTTATTATTGTTATTATTATTTTTGTGTGTGTGCCATGGATCTCCTTGGGCAGTCTGATGAAGCCTATGGATCCCTTAGAATAAAGATTTTGAAATGCATAAAACAAAACTCAGAGAACTATAAAAGAAGCAATTACATTGAAATTAAAATATCAAAATATTAAAAATGTGGTATAATATTTGTGATGAAAGATAAATTTGTGATATAATAATAAGAAGGATATGACAAGTTAAATAAAATGTTGTTGTTGCTGTTATGAGCCGTCGAGTCAGACCCGACTCAGAGTGGCCCCTCCTTGGGTTTCCAAGGCACTATCACTATGGAAGCAGATTGCCCCATCTTCCTTCCAAGGAGTGGCTGGTGGGTTTGAATCGTCAGCCTTCTGGTTAGCAGTCAAGTGCCTTTAGGCACTATGCTACCAGAGCTCCCAAATAAAATGTAGCAATGGGTAATAACAACAGCAGAGTCCCTGGGTGGTGCAAATGGTTAAATGCTATGCTACTCATTGAAAGTTTGGAGGTTCTGTCAACCCAGAGGGGCCTCAGAAGAAAGGCCTGGTAATCTACTTCCAAAAGATCAGCTACTGAGAACTCAATGGAGTTCAGTTCTGTTCCCCACACTTGGGGTCGCTGTGAGTCAGGACTGACTCTGGGGCAATTTTTTTTTTTTAATAGTGCAATTTCTAAATGTGTTCAGTATGAATGACCTTTTAGTATTTCTTAACATGTCAACAACTTAACATGTCAAATAGAAAAGATAGCTATGGTTCCTATGGGTGACAAAATTACGGGTATGGGCAATTCTACTGTGGTTTGTTGCCTCCCTTCATAATTGGATGAAAATTGAATGAAATGCTGAATTTCAGTTCAGGGGTTTGTGAAAACAAAGATAAATGCTTTCCCATTCACATTTAGGAAGCTCCCCACCCAACACATTCTATCCATTGACCCTTTGGGGTTGTGGACCTCAGCTCTGGGGCCTTGAAGTCCTCCATTGGATCTTCTAAATTCAGCCTGTGGAAGTGGGAGATAGAGAATAGAGGAACGTGGGGAGATTTTTTAAGGGCCAGGTCTGTGATTGTCTAATGTCACTTCTCATCACCTTCCTTGACCAGAAGCCAGTCGTGTCACCCCACCTAACTGCAAGGGAGAGTGGAAAATATAGTCTGGCTGTGTGCATATGAAGAAAAGGAAGTGGGGTTTGGTGACTGCATAACATTGACTGCTTTGCTTCCTTCTCTCTTTTCTTTCCCTTCTGATTTTTTTTTTTTTTTATTGTTGTTGTTGTTGTTATGTGCTGTCGAGTCGGACCTGACTCATAGCAACCCCTCCTTGGGTTTCTGAGGCAGTATCACTACGGAAGTAGATTGCCCCATCTTCCTTCTGAGGAGTGGCTGGTGGGTTTGAACTGCCAGCCTTCTGGCTAGCAGTCAAGTGCCTTAGCCACTATGCTACCAGAGTAGTATATATAACAAAACTTTTGCTATGTCAACGATTTTTATGTGTACAATTCAGTGACATTAATTATGGTCACTGTGCTATATGAACATCACCACTATCTGTTTCCAAATTCTTCCATCACCCTTAAGGGACGTTCAGAGCCCCTTAAGCAGTAAGTCCCCCTTTCTCCCTCCCACTTGCCCCTGGAAACCACTACTAAACTTTGATCTCTATACATTTAACTTTTCTGGATATTTCATTTAAGTAGGATTTGTCCTTTTGTGTCTGACATATTTCACTCAGAATCATACTTCCTTTCCAAGTACTCTGTTCCATTCGGTGTTTTAAAGACCCAGCTGAGAGACTGTGACTAACTCTGTTGGGAAATGTTGAAGACAGGCCTTCTTGGAAAGGAGAGAAGAAACAAAGAAAGAGAAAGACATTCTTTTATTCCAAGTTCAGTAAATCCAGTTCAGGAAGCACAGAGTTCTCTGACTCCAGTTTGTGTCTGGTTCCTAGAACCAGCCCTACCCTCCTGCCCCTCCTGCCCCTCTCCACCCTGTTCAGAGAGGTTACTCGGAACACCTTTGGCTCATGTGACCCCTATATAAAGACCTGCTCTGTGGACCACCACTCTTCCATGTCTCTTCCTTTTGGATTGAGACTGGTCCCATGGGAGCATGAAAGAGGCTCCCATGAAAGTGGGTGGAAGGGAGAAGAGTAAACTTTCATTTGTCATAGCTCTGTTCCTGGGAAAAGTTGATCAGATTAATTGATTCTAACTGCTGACCAGAAGGCTGGCAGTTCAAATCCACCAGCCATTCCTTGGAAGGAAGTCTGGGCAATCTAGTTCCACAGTGATACTGCCTCAGAAACCCAAGGAGGGGTTGCTATGAGTTGGATCTGACTTGATGGCAGTGAGTTTGGGTGTTGGTGAACCAGAACTTAGAAGGTGTTCTGGTAATGCAATAGTTAAGACATTAGGCTGCTAACCAAAACATCATTTCAACCTACCAGCTGCTCTGTGGGAGAAAGTTGAAGCAGTCTGCTTCCATAAAGATTTACAGCCTTAGAAACCCTAGGTGACAGTTCTACTGTGTCCTATGGGGTCGCTTTGAGTCAGAATCGACTTGATGGCAGTGGGTTTGTTTTGTTTTTTGGTAACCAGGACTTAAACCAAACCATGCCTTACACATAGTAGGTGCTCAGTAAATAAAGTTGAATTTAATGTCTAAATGAATGACCTCCTTTCCCTGGCGATCTTGCCCTCCTATCATATCTATCTTCATTTCAACCCTTTGAAAGATGACACCTCTGCTGGGTTCCTCGGCTCAGTCTCACTCCACTGCTTCCACCCTGTGGGGTCTACCAGGGACCCCTATCTCAGCACAGAGGATATCTGTCTTCAGAGACTGGAGTACTCACGAGGGCCCCAGAAAGTCTGGAAGCCTATATTATCTTTGACCCTCAACCAGCCACTCAGCTTTGCTGCTCTGGGCATCCCTGCAGTGGGCCTGTATTTGTGAATGGATTTTCCTCTGGGCTGATGAGCCTCAGTTCTTTCTCTGCTTTCAAGAAATGCTTCCCTCACCCCCTCTCAGCCTCTTCTCTTATCTTCTGCTCCCCTCTCCCCTTCAGAACCCCTTCCCCATCTCTGCATGAACAGGGGGTGGATGGGGATGTGGTATCTGAATGAGCTTGCTCTCCAATGCAGAGAGTAGCCCTACTCAATAAAGACTCCCTGGGCAGAGGACCATCTACAGAATCAAAGTGCTGAGTCTCCTCTACACAAAAACATACACGGAGACAGACATGCTAGTGTGTGACTTGTCCCCATAACACACACACACACACACACACAGGCACTGACATACAGCTGTAGAGTTAGGGGTTTACCTTTACATACCAGGATTGAGTAAGCGCTTAGAGATACAGGTACAACCAAGTGACAGCTACATTTAGCACAAGTGAATTAAAAAATATATTTAGTATTTATCTGGCTATCCCAGTACAGAATTGAGTGTGTGGCTCATTTTCTGATAAGTAATAGTGCGGGGAAAGCTTGTTCCCTGGGGATATATATGTAATAGGCATTATTAGCAATGGTGATAATAACTCTCTTATGAATAGTGCTTTAGACAGAATCTTTGTGTTTTATATGTTGATGACAAGAGGTGTATACACTGGGTGGGCTGGGAGTCCGTGATACATAACATGTATGTTGGTGAGTATGTCCTGATTATGGAACCTGGCATCATTTCGTGATGGTCATTGTATATGGGAGGAGGTTTCTGTGTGTGGTGGTGTATTTGGCATGTGTGCATGTGTGTACATGTCTGGGGCCAGCAGGAGAGGTG
>NW_006921756.1:3970517-3974052 GCF_000298275.1 Orycteropus afer afer
GACTCATAGCGACCCCTCCTTGGGTTTCCGAGGCAGTATCACTACGGAAGTAGGATTGCCCAATCTTCCTTCCAAGGAGCAGCTGGTGGGTTTGAACCGCCAGCCTTCTGGTTAGCAGTCAAGTGCTTTAGCCACTATGCTACCAGAGCTCCTGAGGGGGGAGTAGTGTGTCTGTAATGTGGTGGGTTTCAGAACTAGATAAGTTCTAATAATCCAACATTTACAGCTGTGTAACCTTCAGCAAGGAGTCCTTGGTGGTGTAAGCACTTAAATGTGCAGCCACTAACTGAAAGGCTGGTGATTCAGACCCACCCAGAGGTGGCTTAGAAGAAAGACCAGGTGATTTGCTTCTGAAAGGTCACGGCCATGGAAACCTTAGCACAGTTCTACTCTGCAGCACCATGTGTCAGTCTTGATTTCACAGCAACTGGGTTTCTGGTAACTTTGGACAAATGACTTACCTACTCTGTGCCTTGGTTTCTTCATCTGGAAACAAAACAAAGACAACAGATCATAATACGCTGAGAGACTGTTGTGAGGAATTGTAGGAACTTCTTTCATTTGAAAGCTCTTGTAGTTACATAGACATTAGCTTTTATTGCTGTGTGTGGGATAATGCATGGGAATTAACACAGTTCCTCTCACACTGGAGGCTCTCAAATAAATGTTAGCGAATGTTGTTAGCCTGTCGCTATTGTCCTCTTAAGCCTAGACCTATCGCTGCAGATACTACAGCCCTTCCATTAAATGCAAGGAAAAAATGCTTCCCAGAGGGCATCCAGTGGGGTTTTCAGAGAAGATGTTTTTAGTCTCCAGTCTTTCAGAGAATCTTGCTGGATGGGATCTGAGACTGAGAGAGTCTGCCTGGGGAGCTCTCTCTGTAGACCTGTCTGCCTTCATTTAGTCCCTTGGCTGCTGTGTTCTTGAAAAGTCGTGTGTAAATGGATTTCTGCAAACTCAATTCCATTTAAAATACACTAGCAGGGCTGAGGGCTTAAAGGGACCCTGTGGTGAATTCTTTTGTAAAGCAAAGAAATCTACCGAATGTATCTATTTTGTAAAACACAAATATTTATAAAATAGTTGTTGTTGTTAGGGACCATTGGGTCGACTCCGACTCACAGTGACCCTGTGTACAACAGATAAAAATACTATCCAGTCCTGGTCCTGCACAATCCTCACAACCCTTACTATGCTTGAGCCCATCATTGTAGACACAGCATCAATCCATCTCTTAAGGGTCTTCACTGACCCTCTGTTTTACCAAGCATGACATCCTTTTCCAGGGAATGGTCCCTTCTGACAGCGTGACCAAAGTAGGTGAGACCAAGTCTAGCCATTCTTGCTTCCAAGGAGCATTCCGGCTGCAATTCTTCCGGGACAGATTTGTTCGTTCTTCTGGCAGCCCGTGGTATTTTCCATATTCTTTGCCAACACCACAATTCAAAGGCATCAACTCTTCTTCAGTCTTCCTTATTCGTTGTCCAGCTTTCATATGCATATGAAGCTATTGAAAATACCATGGCTTGGGCTAGGTGTCCCTTAGTGTTCAAAGTGACATCTTCACTTCTTAACACTTTAAAAAGGTTTTTTGCAGCAGATTTGCCCAGTGCAATATGATGTCTAGTTTCTTGAGCACTGCTTCCATGGGTGTTGACTGTGGATCCAAGTAAAATGAAATTCCTGGCATCTTCAATCTTTTCTCCATTTATCGTGATGCTGCTTATCAGTCCAGTTGTGAGGATTTTTGTTTTCTTTATGTTGAGGTGCAATCCATACTGAAGACTGTAGTCTTTGATCTTCATCAGTAAGTGCTTCCAGTCATCTTCACTCTCAGCAAGCAAGATTATGTCATTTGCGTATCACAGGTTGTTAGTGAGTCTTCCTCCAATCCTCATACTGCATTATTCTTTAGATAGTCCAACTTCTCAGATTATTTGCTCAACATAGAGATTGAATAAGTATGGTGAAAGAACATAACCCTGATGTACACCCTGTCTGATTTTGAACCATGCAGTATCCTCTTGTTTTATTTGAATAACAGCCTCTTGGTCTATGTACACATTCTTCATGAGAACAATTAATGTTCTGGAATTCCCATTCCATTATAAAATAGTAACAGGATTTCTTGAGGGCCTACTATTTGCTAGGTACTCAACATCTGTTATTCAATTATAGCCTCACAACAAGTCTGCAGGGGACATTACTCCAACTTTCCAGAAGAGAGAATTAATGCACAGAGTATCACACACCTACCCAATGTCACACAGCTTGAAAGTGAAAGAGCTGGGTTGGGAACCTTGTACAGCTGATGCAAATGCTCCTGTTCTTTCTGCCCTGCCCCTGTGGTACTTCCCAACCTTCTCTTCATCTTTCCTTCTTTCTCTCCCTCTCCCTCCCTTGTTTTGTCCACCAACACATAAGAATCTTTATTTTACCTATTCTACAAAGAGGGTAGTTCTAAGCCTAGTGTAAGCACCAGTTACCAAACCACAAAGAAAAACTTCAACAGTGTTTGAAAAGTAGGAGCAATGGCTGGAACAGGTCTCTGGTTTTCTGAGATCAGTTATTAAAAAGTTTTTTCTTGTGAACATTTCCAAGCATACATAGAAGTAGAGAGAACAGTATAGTGAACTCCCTATATAATACCACTCAGACTCAACAACTATCAAGATTTTGCTTCATATATCTCCCATTTTTTTTTGTTGTGGTAAAAATATACATAATGAACCATTTGTCATTTCGACAATTTCTACACGTATAATTCAGTGACATTGATTACATTTTTCATGTTGTACAATCATTCTCTTTATCCCTTTCCAAATTATTCTACTACCATTAACAAACTCAGTGCCCCCCAAGCCAAAACTTCCCCTTTTCTTCTCTTTCCCACCTCTGGCAACCACTGAATAATTTTGGTTTTGCTATATTTGCTTATTTCATTTATCTGAGGTTATACAGTGTTTGGCCTTTTATAATTGACTTATTTAGCTCAGCATAATGTTTTTAGAGTTCATCCATGTTGGACATGCATCAGGACTTCATTTCTCTTTACAGGTATGTAGTATTCCATTGTATGTATATACCACATTTCATTTCTCCATTCATCCATTGATGGATATTTTGGTTGCTTCTACCTTTTGGCTATTGTGACAAGTGCAGCAATGAACATTGGTGTACACGTTCTGCTGTGTTCTTAACTTCCTCTGGGTACATACCTATGATTTGGATTGCAGGAGTATATGGTAGTTTTATGTCCAACTCTCTGAGTCTCTGCCGAACTGTTTTCCATCCTCCACCTTTCTGAATCCCATTTTAATTTCAGGAATGAGGGATAGATGCATCATTTGTGTTGGTATTCTGGTCACACACTAAACTATATCCATGGAGGTATTTATTTTTATTCAGGTGAACTTGATATATTATCATATATTATAGCTAAGTGTCTTTTTCTATATTTCTCTAGAAAGTTACTGCAGAATCCTCCTAGGTCTTGTGATTACATTGGTTTTATTGTCAACTTCCTTCTGCACCA
>NW_006921756.1:3974232-3980498 GCF_000298275.1 Orycteropus afer afer
AGCATTCCATTTTCCACAAGGACCTCTCTCTTAATGTTCTTGTGACTAGTCCTGTTTCTCTTCCAATTGTTTTGTATGCATGCTTTTTTGTATATTGAATTCACCCATTTTTGTCTATAGTGATGGTGTCTTAGGTACTTGGCTGGAAGCAGCAGGAAGTTCTTCTATCTTAGAGTAAATGTTGCCTTCCAAACAAATTCTGCTTCTTCTTGATAGCTGAATGGTTAGTCTCAGATCTGATACATAGATCTTGAGCACTCCCTACTTGCTGATGTTTGAAGCACATGTTTAGATAGGTGGTGAATCCTTGGACTACGACACTTGCTCTTCTGATGTGTGATCAACTCCTCTGCAACTTGGAACAGTGGCTTCTAAAACAATTGGCTGAATGGAGCAGATCATCATCAAGATGGCAGGTGGCTGTCCCTGCATAAGACACATTATCCTGTAGCTGCCTGGGTGGCCATCTTGTGGGATCATCATAGGAAAATATGATGGGCTGGCAGAAAGACCACATTAAACCCTGGCAAACTATATTGCCAGTTCACTCAACAGAAAAGTTTTCCTACATCCCACCAGCACAGATACCCTTCTATCCTTTTAAAAAAAGGCCCAGGTTGTAACCTTCCCTGAGAAACTAAGACCCCAAGAACATTGAATACTTTGTCCAAGAGTTTTATGACATGGCTTCATCTCTGCCTGGATTTCCATTATCTTTGTGAGACCCTGTTCCCTCTGCATTTCTTATAATAATAGCAGAATTTGGTTTAGCTTTCACCTCCTATTAATTCTATTCTACAAAGAACACTGCCTTATACTGGTTTGGCTCTTTTCCTCACTGAATTTATCTTGTCCTACTAAATTATTTTTGACCAACAATTAATAAAGAATTAATTAAAAAATTAATTAAAAAATTTCATTGTTCCAGTTCCTGAGCAATTATGGGTCAGTAAATGGGCAAGATGATTTTTTTCTCATTGAAGTTGTATCTGCCACAGTGTATTTTGTCTGTCAGGCAACTGATTTAAAAACTACTAACAATATACTTAAAAACTACCAAATAATTTTGAGCAAAATAAAATAATGGTCTGACTTTAATCGTGAGGATGACACTGCTCAGTACAAACTTCTAGATCTGTGCAATTAACATGGAGACATTTAAGGCTTGACTTGCAGGACATTGCAACACTGGACATCTATAAACATCATTGTGTGCCACTGAAGTGCTTCCAAGCCTTTCCACGACATGGCAGACAAAGAACATAATGCTTTTTATATGACAGACTGGGTCAGTGGGAGAGGATTGCAGGTCAGAGGCCCTGGGGCTTTGAAGTTCAGTGATTATATCCACTGTGGTAAGTGGATCATAAGATTCAGCACAGGGTTGCACACAAAATCATTTGTTGAGGTGATTGCAACTCATGGTGACCCCATATATGTCAGACTAGAACTGTGCTCCATAGGGGCTCAGTGGCTGATTTTTTGGAAGTAGTTCACCAAGACTTTCTTCTGAGATGCTTCTGGGTGGACCCAAACCATCAGCTTTCAATTAGTAGCCAAGCATGTTAATCATTTGCACCACTCGGATTCAAAGAAGGCCCACCTAAACCAAGGGTGGTAAATTTAGAGAATGAGTGATCACATCTGGACAAGGGGATTGTGGAAAGGGGTGGGAGGTGGCACTTGTTGAAGGACATAAGTGGAGATGGGAGAGGAAGAGAGAGATGACAATTCTTGAGTGTGGCTACATGCCGGCATTGCAATAGGTGATGATGGCAGATATTCCAGGCAGAGGGAAGATATGCAAAGGCATAAGAGGGGTGGTTTTTCACCATTTTCAATTATATATTACCATTTAATGACTGTTTTGAGAGTAGGGATCCTGCCTTCTTTGTGTGTCACTGTATCCCCGGCACCTAACAGCACATAATAGGGACACAGTCAGGTGCTTGTCTCTGGCAGGGCCTTGAAGGATGGTAGAATTTGGATATAGGGAGAGAATAGAGAATAGAGAAGGGAAGGCGTTCTTGGAGGGGAAGTGGCGTGGGCAAAGGCACCGAGGTAGGAAAGCATGAAACATGTGTTGAGATCAATGAGGAGCCTGGTCTGTCTGGAAAAAAGGGCTTGTGCCAGGGAGTTGTGGGCGATGAGGTTGGAAGGTGGGCAGGAATGCTACATTTTCCAGGTTGGGTTTGAGGCCACAAGAGTAATTCTCTGCAGAAGGGAAAAGGGGGGACTGGGCAGCTGAGGGATTTGCTGTGTGGCCTATAGTGGGGTGGGTGGGTGGGCAGGAGGCTGTGGCCACCTTTTTGAGTTTCTCTCCAGCCCCTTGTCTCTTCCGGTGTTTTGCAACTAGAAGTTGAGGGACAAAAATGTCATTTTAAAAATAGGGGTGGGAAAACACATACACACACACCCACACACACATCCCAATCCGAAGGATGATTTTTTTTTCCATTTGTCAAGAACCGGGAAAAGGCTGAAGGTATAAAGTTCAGAACTGGCATGGGCCAGGGGGCTAACAGAGGGAGGGCTGAAGGCCAAGTTTAGGAAAAGGGTACAGGATCTTTGAGTTTCGTAAACTGCTGCAACAGTTGGGATCTGGGAAAAAGGAAAGAAGACTTTCCGTGAAACATCTGCTGTGGTGTGTGGAAGGTGCTATGGAGGTTTCTGGGAGGGATGTGGTCTCTGCAGAGCCCTGACCATGCTGGGGGTGCCTCTGTGCCCATTAAGCACCTCTTCAGGCTCAGAAGATGCCCCAGCTGGAAGTACCAGGTCCCACCTCCAAAGCCTTATGGTGTTCGTTCAAATCCTGGCTCCATGGCCTACTAGCTTTGTGATCTTGAACAAGTTTTTAATCTCCCCCTTTCTTTGTCTATAAAACAGGAATAACAACATCCACTTTTCATGGTTAGAACGATTACATGAATTAATACTTGTCTAGAACAATGACAATGATAAGTGTTCAATAAAGGTTAAAATAAACCAAACCAGTTTCTATCAAGTTGATTCCGACTCACGGTGACCTCAAGTGTTTCTGAATAGAACTGCTTCACAGGGCTTTTAAAGGCTATGACCTTTGGGAAGTAGATTACCAGCCTTTTTTACAAGACACCTCTGTGTGGATTCGAACTGCCAACCTTTCAGCAGCTGAATGCTTAACCATTTGTGTCACACAGAGACTCCCAATGGTTGTTACACATAATCATAATAAATAAATAATAATAATAATAATATGGAGGTCAGAGGGGGAAAGGACATGATGAAATTATGTATGGTCAGGCCAAGCTGGGACTAGAAGGCTGCCTTTAGTTAGTAAGTAAAGATTAAATCACTTTCTGTATGCTCTGATTAAGGAGCTCTGATAGCATAGTGCCTAAGGCACTCAACTGCTAACCAGAAGGCTGGTGATTCAAACCCACCAGCCACTCCTCGGAAGGAAGTGATACTGCCTCGGAAACCCAAGGAGGGATCGCTATGAGTCGGGTCGAACTCGATGGCAAACAACAACAACATGCTCTGATTAAGACATTAGGGAAAAGTCATAATAATTTTAAAGAGCAATTTTTAAGAATGCTTAAATTTTTTAAAAAGTTGATGCTTAAATCTGTATCTGAAAACTCAGACATTTAGAATAATGCTTTAATTAAAGCTTTTAGCTGAAGTTTCACTGTACAAATGCATAGATATATGGCCGTTGGACATACATGATAATTGAAAATTGAATCTAAACACTATCAACATCAAGAAGATTTTATACAAAAGCATGTTTGTTCTGTAATGTAAAGACTACTTGACTTGGAGATAAAGGATTTGTGTGTTGGCTCAACCAACTACTGGCTATAGTTGTTTTGGCACGCTTCCTAGTCTTCCTGAGCCTCAGTTTCCTCATATGTAACATGGGGATAACAATTCATATCAATGATGATGGTGATAAAAAAGAAAATTAATACATATATAAGAGAATCCTTACAAGAAATAGCAAAACAGGAAAGGTCCTTATATAGTTCCAGAATGCTAAACTTTTCTCAGTCAGTAAGTCTACTTCTTTCTTTTTTTTAAAAAACTTTTCTTTACCTACCTTATTTCATAAGCAATTCTTATTCACTGTAAAATCATTAAAAACCATCATAAGTAAAAAGAAGAAAATGGGAAGCATTTTAATTGTGTCTTATTTATTTATTCTTTATCAAAACATTAAATTTTACTTTTAACAGATGTACAATGATTGACAGTTTGCATTTCATTTCATTCTCATAAAATCCTTAAGAGAAAAACAGAGCTGGGATTTGAAATTTATTTTATAAAGAAAGAACTTGAGGCCCAGAAAGGTTTCTGACTTGAGTGAGGTCACACAGCTAACCTTGTTTCTTCTGGATGGAAGAGATAGGAATCCTTTCCAATTAGGTCAGGAGAGCTATGTGGGTAGCCTGGGTGGGTGGACTATCCTGACTGGGAAGTTTGGGGAAGAGGGAAGAGGAAAAGGGGCTGCTGGGCCCAAGGCCTGCAGAAAGGTGAGCAGGAGCTGGATGGTTTGAGCCTTCTCCCTGGGGCTGTAAGTTAGCTTTTCCAGGTGATGGTCCTTGGTCACCACTGGTCCTTGTGCCAGTTCATCCACATCCTTGGAAATCCCAAGGATAGGATGATTTTTTTTCCACTTCTTTACAAGCTTTATTACTTGTCATTATTATTTTTTGTCATGTGATTTACAATTTTTTTTTTTTAATTGTGATTTGGGTGAAGATTTACAGAGCAAATTCACTTTCCATACAGCAGTTCACATACACTTTGTCTCATGACATTCACCACAGTTTACCACAGTGTAACAGCTTCCCTCCCACTTCCTCCCCATAGGAGCTCTGGTAGCATAGTGCCTAAGGCACTTGACTGCTAACCAGAAAGCTGGCGGTTCAAACCCACCAGCCACTCCTCAGAAGGAAGGTTGGGCAATCCTACTTCTGTAGTGATACTGCCTCAGAAACCCAAGGAGGGGTCGCTATGAGTCGGGGCCGGCTCGATGGCACATAACAACAAGGATGGGATGATTTTTGGATAGATGGAGTAGATGGAAAAAAGGAGACGGGAGAGTTCTCTAGGTGATGGGAATTCTACGTGCAGATTCATGGCAGAAAAGACTTCAGGGAAAATTGGTTTTGAAACTTAAAATATTCTGCCTCCTTCTTCCCTCGATCTCCTCTATCTACCCCCATCTATCACCCTGTTCCTCCTCCAGAGTCCCTGTCTCAGCGAAAGGCCTCTTCCTTCATCTAAGTTTAGATGTTCTCTCCTCCCCAGATGCACTCTGCCAGCCAGGTTTACCTGGATGACAACATCCATATGGCTTTGGTTTCAAGTGATTGTTTGTCCTTTCATTTATGCTCATTTCTCACCACACTGACTTCCTGACCCAATGGGTGTTCATGGGTTAGACCTTTGCTGTCATTGACCGGTTGTGGATTAGGACCACACTGACATGACCACAGCTCCCAAATTCTCCAGGATGGTCCCTATGGAAAATTTTTCATTCTGTTGTCACTCTCTTCCCTAGCACTGGGAAAAACACAAGGTGTTCTGATTTTTAATTCAGAAAATTCTGTCACTATGTTGTATAGCCTCTAGCTGAGATAGTCATAGGGTGTATGGCTCCTTTGCATGTCTCATACCTGAGTTTCACGCCTCTGATAATTTTCAGTGAAACAAAGCACATATGTAGCCATTCTTTGTAAATTTAAAAATTATCTTCAAATGCAAATTCTCACTATCATCATTACCGTTATAAATAGGGTCTCTATATCTCCCTGTTGGTGCAAATGGTTGGTGCACTTGGCTGTTAACTGAAAGGTTAACTGAAAGGTTAACTGAAAGGTTAACAGAGAGGTCATAGAATGGAGGCTTGCAGATCTGAAAAATCAGTCCTTGAAAACTCTATGGAGCACGGTCCCACTCTGACACATGTGGGGTCGCTGTAAGTCACAGTGGACTAAGCAGCAACTGGTTTTGTAATGTCTCCCTCAAGGTAAGAAATGATTTTTTCTATCAGTCTGGGGTTTCCCTTTTTTTTCCTGGATCTCCTTAGAGATGAGTACATTCCTCTCCCACATCAGACCATCTATCTACCCACATTCAACTCTTCAATTAGCCTCCTTCCCTTCCTTCCTTAAAATATGCTGATCCATCCACTCAGCAACCACTTATTTACCAAGTTAATTCAACCAATATTTATAAAGACTTTTTGTCAGTTAATGGATCTTTTTTTTTTTTTTTTT
>NW_006921756.1:3980598-3994317 GCF_000298275.1 Orycteropus afer afer
TTTTTTTTTTTTTTTTTTTTACTTCCACTGTCTATCCATCCTTCACCACTTGTTTTCCATTCTCTTTTCTTCACCTCAGACACTCTGTTTCTTTGAGTGGCTTCCCCAATCTCCCAGCCTCTCAATTTAGAAATGTCTCTTTAAAACTGTAGGTATCTTCTACAAAACACCCATGACCACCTTTTCCAGCACACAGGGTTTTTCCAGACTCTGTAATTGCCTGTCTACTAGGACTTCCTTGGCCTGGTTTGCTTTCCTGAGTTTCAGTCTTATTGCCTCTTACTTGGATCCTGCCTTTCTGCCTGACCCTTTTGTATTGCATCCATACTTTCATGCCTTGGCTCAGACCTCTGCCTGGAATGCTCTTCCCTGCACCCTCTCCTCTGGGTAACTTTCCATTTGTCCTTCAGGACACCCAGCTCAAATGTCATTCTTTTGTGACACTGTCTCTTCCACATCTTTCCCCACTGCCTTTCCCAGCTGAATTAGCAGTCCCCTCTTCTGTGTTCCCACAACAATTTGTTCATCTTTCTAGCATAGCACTCGCCACATTGAATTTTAATTAATTGCTTACTTGTCTGTCTCGCTGTTGGAGGGAGAGTAGGAGAGCACGATTTGCTTTACCCCTCTTTGCAGCCATGGCACCAGCACAGAGCTGGGTTTGCAGTAGCATCTATTTCTTTCTATCTCTCTCTATCTCTATCAAGGAGCGCTGGTGGCACAGTGGCTAAGCACTTGGCTGTTAACCAAAAGGTTGGCAGTTTGAACCCCCAGCCACTCTGTATGACAAAGATGTGGCAGTCTGCTTCTGTGAAGATTTACAGCCTTGGAAACCATATGAGGCAGTTTCCTATAGGAAACCTTCTGTCCTACAAGGTTGCTGGGGAGCTTTGGTAGCATAGTGGCTAAGGCACTTGACTGCTAACCAGAAGGCTGGTGGTTCAAACCCACCAGCCACTTCTCAGAAGGAAGATGGGGCAATATGCTGCCTTGGAAACCCAAGGAGGGGTTGCTATGAGTTGGATCGAACTAGATAGCACATAACAACAGCAATAACATAGGGATGCTGTGAGTTGGAATCAACTTGACTGACAAGTTTTGTTTTGGCTTAAGTTCCTATCTCTTCCTATCTATCTGTCTATTTATCTACCTACCTACCTTTCACCTATCTATCTATGTATCTATCTACCTACCTACCTTTCTGCTTACCTGTCTTTGTTGAATAACACAATCATGCTATGGTGAATGGTTTCTGTCATCGCTGCTGCTGTAGGCACCATTTACCTATTCACATCCCACCTTTCCTTCTAAGTTTTGCTCAGATACTTGCTTCATGAAGCCTTCCTTGATTTTCCTGGCCCCGTCAGAATTTCCCCTCTCTGTCTTAATTGTCCCAGTGCTTTGGTGAAGGGGGGTGAGTGTGGGGAGAGGTACCGTGTAGAGACTGATAGGCATTTCTCCTCCCTCTCATCATTCCCTAGGCTCTGACCTAGCTGTGTATCCATCTGTAGGACTCCCAACCAGCCTGGCATGCTTGATCCTTTGGGATCCCACATCCCCCTTATGCCTCAGGTGACATAAGCATGCTGAGAGGGGGCTTCAGAGGTATTGAGACTAGACTGGCACTTTCCAGGATGAGAGGGACATATTCACCTAGAAAACTACCCAAGAGGATGGGCTAGGCTAGGGGACTTATGTAAATCAGAAGCAAATTGAATGCAAATATTATGCAAATATGCATGTGGTTCTCCTGATTGCTTCTTTCAGTGGAAGGGGGCCCTTGGCAACCCTCTTGCCTGGGTCACTGGGGACACAACATGCAGGGCCCTCCCCCCTCATGCCTCATTTTCAGCCCTTCCTCTTCCAGCAAGGTCTGAGACCCTGACATTTCTATTTGTGATGGTTCAGATACAGGCACTGTGTCTGCTGTGAATATGTGGGGCTAGGGCTTCCTGTCACCTCCTACTTAGAGGTGAGCTTAGCTTGTATTTCTCCTGTCATAGACTGAGGGAAAATGGGGGCAGGGAAGCTGAGGTAGGTTCATCAAGACTCTAACCAGTCTTGTGAGGGTATACATATGAAAAGATGGCAGCCAATCATTCTCCAGTTTCAGGCCAGGAAGGAACTAGATCTTTTCAGTGTGCCAGATGGGTCCAGCTGTGTGGAGGGAGTGGTGAGGGGGTAGGGAGCTGGACATGGAAGATGTCCCTGTCCCTAGAAAGAACAAGATGAAATGAGCATCCAGGAGAGCAGGAGGGACTCTGGTTACACAGAAAGGTCATCTTTAATGTTAGGAAAATAAATTAAAGCAAGGAATAACAAGAGGAGTGAGTGGTGAAGCTTCCAAATATGACTTTTTCATGAAGAGATTAAATATTGTTCACTCCTGAATGGTTAGTGGTTTACTGTGATAAAGTCTTCTGGAGTTTGCCTCCAGTACTCCACTGATTGATTGATTGATTGATTCATGTGCTTCTTGAATACTTTGTGTGTGCCAGGATCTAGGTGCCAGAGAGCACTTTGTCACTTATTGATTCTACTTTGCCATTCTTTTTTCTTTTCTTTTCTTTTTTTTTAAATTGTGATTTAGGTGAAAATTTACAGAGCAAATTCACTTTCCATACAGCAGTTCACATACACTTTGTCTTATGACATTGACCACAATTTACCACAATGCAACAGCTCTCCTCCCACTTCCTCCTGATAGTTACCTCTTCGCTGTGTCCATCCCTCCGTGGACTCCTGCCCCCTGAGCTGTCTCCCTGTGCATAAGCAGCCCTTCTTGCTCCCATGATTGTTCTCTCTAAGGACAGTATCTATTTCTCTGTAATTCTAAAGTCAGTGGCTGATTTTAATACACATGGCACAGAGCGTGGCACACAGAGCATATGGGGACATTTCTTCACACTTAAACTCACCAACTCTGTTTTTCTCCTTATTTTTCCCTGAAAATATTCAAATTAGTTTAACCAAGCTTTTCTGAGTACCTGCTATATGCCAGTTTCTTACTAAGCCCCAAGGAAACAGAGACATAGGGTAAGACACATAGATAAGGGCAAAACAATATGTCCTGATAGAAGTCATTTCTGGGCTCTTCTGGAACGTGAGGTGGGGAGGGTGTTCTGCCCTACATTGGCCATTGGGGATTGTCTCCTGAAGGAGATGATGGCCCTAAGTTGAATTTTGAAAGGTGTATGGGAGTTAGCCAATGAAGAGAAGGAAGAAAGACATTCCTGGTTGAGGGAATGGCATGTGGAAGGACATAAAGGTGGAAGCAACATGGAATGGGGGAAACTACAAAACAGATCCGTGTTATTAGGGCATAGAGTATGATGGTGTGCATCAGGAAGTAGGGAGATGCCCAAAGGTGCCTGGAAAGTCACAAAGGCTGCCTTTTCTCATTCTTTTGGGCTGAAGGGGAGGCATTCGTGGATTTAAGAAGGGGTGATATTTGGTCAGGCTTAGGTTTAAGACCAGTCACCTTAGCTACAATGTGAAGGTGGATTGGAAGACAAGAGTGCTTCTTGGGGAGGACAGTTAACTCTTATTGCAGTGCTCCAGGCAAGAAAGGATGAGTGCCTAGGCTAGGGGGCCCCTGTGGAAGTAGAGGGGGCAGATGCTTTTGTAAGCTCCTTGGGGATTTGAATTGATAGGACTTGGGGACCAATTGCGTGTGGGGCATAAAGGACAGGGAGGAGTGTGTGTGTGGGAAAGCCTGAGTTCCCGACAGGGGTGATAGATTGGACAGTGGGGTCATCACTGAGATGAAGACCCTGGGGTGGTGCCTGATGTGTTCATTGTTAATTTTCTGAGATTGAAATATTTGTGGGGCATCTGGGAGGTTGAAGTTTGAGGCCTTGCCTGGACCTCTCTGAATAGAGATGGAGATATGGAAGGGAGCAATAGACCCACATAGCTGAAAGCAGTGGAGGCGTCTAAGGCAGGTGGGCCTTGGGACAGGAGTGCTAGGTAGTTATGTTGACCCACCATTTTCTGGAGCTTTTCAGGGGCTTTTGGTTATGGAAACTGTCTTATATGAGCAATTATTTCCTCCCTGCTCCCATACTTCCACAGGGGAGGGAAACCCAGGGAAAGAGTCTAGAATGAGATTCTGATTTTTTGGTTTGGAGTTTCCAGCTGAATCCCTTTCCTGGCTGAGTTGTTTTGTTCACTCCACACACACAAAAAGATTGTTTTTGCTGACAAAGGGAAAGCACATGTCATTTCCATAAAAAGGCCCACTTCATTCCCTGAGGTGGAGAGTAGGCTCTATAGCATAGCCTGGCTTTATGGTCCAAGGGTCAATGAATCAGGGCCCATTGGTTCCCTTCACAGTCCAGGGTATAGCTTAAATAAGGGGACAATTGCTTGGCTCAAGGCCTGAGTCAACAGGTCTGCTCCTGGCAGATCCAAGATGTCCTACAATCTCTAAGTTTGTCCTGGAGTCAGGCTTCTACTTTTCCTTACCAGAAGAGACACAATGTGGGCAAACTGGAATGAGAAACAGGAATGACGGTTTCTCCAAGAATCTGGAGCTGATAACAGTAGAGTCATGCTTGATCACGCCTTGAAATCTGTATCATTCAGTCCTAGGAGGGTGCAGAAGTGAGTGCCTCATTTTACAGGGGCCCAGGGAGGGAAGTGTCTTTTTAAGGTCACATAGAAAGCCAGTGGCAGAACTTAGATGCTAGAACTCTGATCCTGTGTTGAGTTTAATTCTTCGGCATCTTTGTCTAGTAGGCATTGCTCTGAGGAACAAATGAATATTTCTTGGCCTCTGGGCTCAGCACTTACTAGGCTATTTTCCTGGCAGTTATTTCACACATGCAGCATAGTTTCTTTGCCCTATTTTCCAGACTGGGCTGCTTGTGCAAACGAACCCTTTGTCTAACTAGTCTGTTGTTCAGTTCTGCCCCTTTGTCAAGTCATTGAAAATGGAGTCATAGAAAGGCTTTGTCATCTACAAAGGCTTCTACTGTTGCACCTATTGAGTTGGGGTTCCCAGGTGACCCACGGAGTCCAGGAGGAGCCTGGAGCCTGGGATGCTGATCATGCATGGGCGTGGATGGTACGGACATCTAGGTGCTAGATAGATATGTTGTTGTTGTTGTTATGTGCCGTCAAGTCGACCCCGACTCATAGCGACCCCTCCTTGGGTTTCCAAGGCAGTATCACTACGGAAGTAGGATTGCCCAACCTTCCTTCCGAGGAGTGGCTGGTGGGTTTGAACCACCAGCCTTCTGGTTAGCAGTCAAGTGCTTTAGCCACTATGCTACCAGAGCTCCTAGATAGATATAGGGCTGGGCATTTCCTGGGACTGCTGGGCTCCCAAATGGTGTCAGTAGCATTTTCCCCAAGACTGCCATTGGAAAAGAGTAGCAGGGCTCAGAGACCCTGAGTCCTCAGTGAAAGGACCAGGCTGAGAGGCCTAGAGTGGGGATGTGTGCCTGCTGGGTGGCAGGGAGGGTTATGGCCCCACATAGTCATGTATCTGCTTCCCCAGCTCATTGGCCAGGACCACTAAAGGGTAACAGATGGCCTGCAGTGTGGGCTCAGGAAAGCAGCAGCAAGTCTTCGTATCAGGAGCACAATCTGAGGCTCATGGTATTTAAATAGCAGCAAGGCCCGATAGGGAAGTGGGGCCCTGAGGCTGTTCGACCTCCGGTGCATGGTGATGTCTCATTCTAAACTTGGGGCCTTGGGAACCTGGCGCCTTGGAACCCAGGCATATACCTTCCCCTAGCTTGATCCCAGGACATCCTGGATACAATATGGTAGAAGGTGGGGCTGAGTCAGAGCAGGTATGGTGGCTGGGTCACTGGGAATGCTTTAGTAGTCTGTGAATGTGTGTGGAGGTGGGTGGGGGCATGGACAAATCTCACCTTTCACATCTCCAGTCTTGTGTGTATAAGTTGAAGGACACAAGCTATGAGTCAGACAATTCTGGATCTCCACCACCACTTACTAGTTGTGTAATCTTGGGCAAGTCATTCTACCTCTATGCCTCAGTTTCTTCATTTATAAAATGAGAATAACCTACCTCATGAGTTACTGTGAGGATTAATTTTATGTCTAGGCTGGACCTAGTAAAAGCCCAATAAACACTGTCTCCTATTCTATTACTTTGCACAGCAACACTACCTGTCAGTCTGTCTTATGGGTCTTAGGACTGGACAAAATCACTGCTTTTGCTACATTTCAGAGGAGACCTGGCTCTGAAGCTGGCTGAGTCTGTGGGCAGCATTGTCCAATAGAGTGATCCCAGGCTTATGGAATTAGGTAGACTTGGATTCAAAGCTACTCCTAAGGGATGTGATCTCTGTCAAGTGACCTCACATCTCCTCACTTCAGTTTTCCCGCCTGTGAAATGGGACAATTTTATCTCATGGAGAAATTATGAGAGTTAGACAAGAGAACATATGAAAGTTCCAGGCCCCTTGCCTGCAGAATAGACTCTCAATTATTAATGTGAATTTGTTCTCTTTTTTTTGCTGTTCAGAATGGCCACTATAGAATTGAATTTCCATTCTACCTGTTGTTTGCATGGCAGTAATAATAGCATCAATAGTAGTAATAACTCCTGTATCTAGTACTTTATTGATTACATGTTGTTTGTGTGTATCATCATATGCAACCCTCAGAGCAACCCTCTGAAGTACATAGTATCATTATCCCCACTTTAAAGATGAGGAACCCAAAGCACAGAGAGGACAGGTGGCTACCTCACACTAGTGTTTTTTGCCCAGGGCGCCCCTTTCCAGCCAAGCAGAGGCGGAAGCTCACTTGAGTCTGGGGGGAGCTCTGTGCTTATGCAAATAGATGAGCGCTAATCGCTTTGCTAATGGGAAACACGCGGGGAGATAGGATCTGCAGCAAAGCGGAAAGACCTTCCAGAAAAAGCGGAGCTGGGAGAGACCCCAGAGAAATCTGGGATGGTGATAAGGCACTGCCCCTGGGAGCTCACAGAACTGTGGGCAGGCGGGTGGGCATTGGGGGCAGAGTGGGTCTCCTGGCGCATCAGCTGGTCCTGGGGCCTGAGTCCAAGGGGGGCAAGGACACATGTCTTTTAACTAGCTGTCTTGGACAGAGAGAAGACTGGAGAGCAGGATTCATTTCTCTGAACCAGGCTCACTTTCCAGGCAGCCCAGCCCAGCCCAGAATTCCTGTACATCTATCTCCTTTTCGCTTTGTCCTGTGCTGGGTCCTAGTGTTACCCAGACATGTCAAACTCTACCTCCCGAGAGAAGAATTCAGCCAGAGTGAGCACCTGGGCTCTGGAGCCAGATTGCTTAAGTTCAAATCTTATTCCTGCCACTTATTTGCCAGCTGTGTGACCTTGGGAAAGTCTTTCAACTTCTCTCTGCTGCAGTTTCCTCATCTGTAAACTGGGGATGTTATGTGATAGTAATGATGTTGTAGTGAGGATTAAGTGAATTAGTCCACATAAAGTGCTTAGAAGAGTGTTTGAGATGTAACAGCTGCTGGATAAATGATAGGTATTACTTTTGTATTTTCAAAACATAATGAAATTTGAGCTAGTCCCTCTCTTGCTTGAGCCCTTTCGAGCATCCCATTGCCCTCAGGCTTAAATGCAATCTTAGTGCCCTGTTCTACATCTGGCCCCTGGTTATGTACCAACTTCATCCCTCCCTGGCCCACCATCCTTCAGTTATCTCAAACAACTTATGTTTTCCAGAATGTACCATACTTTTGCCTCTACCATTTGCTTATGTTGTTCCCTTGGCTTAGAGTTTCCCTTTCCAAAGCTCTTTACCTCCTGTTTGTTTGGCTGTTACTAAGGAAGCTTTCTCCTGATGCCTATTGGATTTTGATACTACACGTGGGTCCTCATGGCTTCATGCATCCCACTATCCCAGCATAGTGGATTCGTCCATCAAGAAATAAAAAAAAATATTTTATTGGTCAAATCTGCTGCAAAAGACCTTTTTAAAGTTTGTAAGAGCAAATATATCACTTTGAAGACTAAGGTGTGCATGACCCAAGCCATGGTATTTTTAATAGCCTCATTGCATGTGAGAGCTGGACAATGAATAAGGAGGACCACAGAAGAAATGATGCATTTGAATTGTGATGTTGGCAAAGAATATAAGAATATACCTTGGATTGCTAGAAAAATTAACTAATCTATCTTGGAGGAAGTACAGCCAGAATGTTCCTTAGAAGTGAGAATGGCCGGACTTCGTCTTTCGTACTTTGGTCACATTATCAGAAGGGACCAGTCCCTAGAGAAGGATACCATGATGCGTAAGGTAGAGGGTCAGCATGAAAGGGGAAGATTCTCAACAAGATGGATTGACATAGTGGCTGCAGTGATGGGCTCAAACATAGCAAGAATTGGGAGAATGGTGCAGGACTGGGCAGTGTTACATTCTGTTGGACATGGAGTTGCTATGAGTTGGAGCTGACTCGTTAGCACCTAACAACAACATCATGATTCCATATGCCTGTCTTTAAATTTCTCACAGTCTAGAGAAGAATACTGAGATGTAAACAGGTAATTAAAGACCATTGTCAGGTACTGTGAAGAGGTCAGGGGCTGTGGGAGCACCAACGGGATCTCCAAAAATCCGCAGCCATAGGCCAAGCCCTTTCCACATGTCAGATGTGATGCTAGTGGGTCTTTAGGTAGTATGTTATTTAGTCCTTACAAGAATGCTAGAGGGAGGTGTGAACATTATACCCACCTGAATTAGTTTCCTATTGTTGCTGTAACAAGTTACTACAAATTTAGTGGCTTAAAATAACACACATTTGTTATATTACAATTCTGGAGGTTATAAATCCAAAGCTAGTTTCACTGGGATAAAATCAAGGTGTTGGCAGAGGTGGTGCCTTCTGGAGACTCTGGGGTGAGAATTAATTCCTTGCGCTTCCCCAAGGTTCTAGAAGCCACCTGCATTCCTTGGCTTATGGCCTCTTCCTGTGTTACTTCAACCTCTGCTGTTGCCATCACCTCTACTCTTACTCTGACCTTCCTGCTGCTCCCTTACAGGGAAACTTGTGATTACATTAGGCTCACCTGGATAATCCAGGTTAATCTTCCATCTCAAGGTCCTTAACTTAATCATATCTATAAAATCCGTTTTATCACGTAAAGTAACATATCCATAGGGGATTAGGTTGTGGTCATCTTTGGTTGGGGTCAGTGTCATTATTCAACTACTACCCTATCTTACAGATGAGAATACTACTGCTTAGGAAGTTTAAGGAACTTACCTAAAATTATGCAACCTGTTACTGGCAGATACAGGACTTGGTGATCTCAGGCTTCAAGCTCTTTGCCTCAAAGCAGGAAGGCTGCTGGTGGAGGTGAACCTTGAACCAGGTTTTGAAGAATGTGCAGGAGTTATCAGAGGTTGTATCAGGCAGACAAATGTGCAAAAAGGTAGTGGCAAAAACAAGTTTAACATTCCATCTGATTTGGGGACTGTGAGTTGCTCAGACTGACTGTAGTGTAGCATGTGAGGAGAGGTGAGATGGGACAGAATCATGGACCCCACGGAGCAGGCTAAGATGCCTAGAACTCAGCTTGAAAGGTGTGAAGAACCACTGGAGGATTTTACCTATATATCCTGGGTCAAATTCCTTCCCTCTCTGAACCTCAATTTCTAGTCAAGAGAAGCAATGGGCCAGTTTTTTCACCCATGACAGTGTGACTCTCTTCTCCCTCCTATCCTCTCCAGTGCTGTCTGACCTGGTCCCATCCATCTCTGGGTAGAAATGAGAGCTGGATGAACTGTCCCCTTCCCCCGCCCTCAGGACAGCAACGGTTTCCAAATATCTGCCTGTTGAAATAATGTTCTCTGGGCGCTGGGCCTCCCTCCCTCCCTCGCATTCCTGGGCGAGCCTGCCTGTTTGGCTTGCTCGGACAAATATTGACTTTCTATGTCCTTCTCACTCTGGGTCTGTTTAAAAGGCATCAATCTTTGCCGGGGTGTGAGCTCCCTCTCTGTAACCTGTGGCCTCTGAGGTCCTATCTGGCCAAGGAGTGGTGGGGAGGGGCATCCAGGCTCTGGGGATACCACTTTCTAGCTTGGCTACAATATTGAGGCTTTTAATGGAATGTCATTACTTGTCAGGTGCTTTACACATGAAAATAACAGCCCCATTTATTGAACATTTACTACTGTGAGTCAGGCCTGTGGCAAGCATGGCATAAACACTGAAACTCTTAATAGGCATTTCTCTAGACTTCACAATAAGGAGGCATAATTTTGTCATACTTGTATTAGTTTCCTAGGGATGCTGTAACAAAATACCATACACTGATAGCGTATAAGAACAGAAATTTATTGTCTTACAGTTTGGGAGGTTAGGAGTTTAAATTCAGGGTGTTGGCAAGGCCATGTTCTCTCTGGAGGCTGTAGGGGAAGATCTTTTCTCTTCTCTCCAGGATTCTGGTAACCCCAGGTGTTCCTTGGCTTGTAGCTGCAGTATAACTCTGTCATCATATGACCGTTTTCCCTCTGTCTGTCTCTCTTCTCCTCTTTTATAAGGATACCACTCAGATAGGAATAGGGCCCACCTTACTGCAGCATGACCTCATGTTCATTTAACTGATAACATCTTCAAAGATTCTATTTCTAAACAGGGTCACATTCACAGGTACTGGAAGTTAGGGTTTGTTCTGGTTACCTAGTACCACTCTGACAGGAATATACCACAAATGGGATGGCTTTAACAAACAGGAGTTTATTCTTTCAATTTGGGGGCTTTAAGTCCAAGTTCAAAGTGCCAGGCTCTAGGGGCTGGATGAAAGCCCCTCAACCTTGGGGTCCAGCTTTGCCTCCTGCTCCTGGCCCACTGGAGCTAGAGGCGTTTCTTCACTCAGACAGCTGCTGGCTGCTGAGGCTGAGAAGCCATAAGGTTGACAAGGAAAAAGGCACAGTCCTGATGTTACCAAACTACACAGCAGGCAATTAATTTAGGTCCATTGTAAATCCCAAGGTCAGCATAGCATAGCAGGCTGCTGAGCAATGACACAGCTACATGCAGGGTCCAAGCGTGCCATAAGCTAGAAACCATTCCTGATGCTTCTCCTTATATACAGGAAGCAGACCACATCCCAAAGGCAGCTACTCAGCTGCTTGTGGTAGATCCCACCACGGAGGTGATTGCCAGTCTCATCATGGGGAATAACTACCACCAGCTGCCCCGCCACTCAACCAGGTCCAGCCAAGTTGACACACAAACTGAACTACCACAGGGTTTCAACATTATCTTTTAGAGGGGCAATCCACAGCAACAACTTAACGTTCTCTGAGCCCCCACTGCTACCATCTAGTTCTAAGATACCATCTTCTCTTCCCTGGATTATTAAATTAACCTCCTATCTTCTTTCCCTTCTTCCTCCCTTGTTCTCTTCAGTCTGTTCTTAAGGGTAGGGCCAGAGTGATCCATTAAAGTGTGCATTGGCTCATGTTACTTGTGTGCCCCCAGCCACCAATATCCTCCCAATTTCAGATTAATATTCAGATTCCTACAATGACATAAAAGTCCCTCATGATCTGTCCGCACCCATTCTGCCTTGACCTCCTTCCTTCTTCTCTCCTCTTCTCTCACTTGAGGCTCTGTTTCAGCCACACAGGCCCCCTGGCTTCTCCTTGGCCATCTTTGTCCCACTCCCACACCAGGATCTGACAGACTCCCTCCCTTACCGCTTTGTTGTTTTTGCCCAAATATCGTGTCCTCAGTGAGCCTTTCCTGAACCACCAGATTTCAAATGGATTGCCAGCCCCTCAGCTCTCCCTCTCCCCCTATCCTGCTTATTGGTTTCTGTAGCACTTCTTACCATCTGTTGTTAGCTGCCATTGAGTTGGCTCCCAACTCGTGGTGACCCCATGCACAACGGGACGGGGCCATTGTGATCTACAGGATTTCCATTGGCTGGGTTTTTAGAAGCTGGTCACTAGATCTTCCTTCCTAATCTGTTGTATCTGGAAGCTCAGCATCATAGCAACACCCAAGCCTCCACTGATAGATAGGTTGTGGCTGCACTTGCAGTGCTTTGGCCAGGAATGAAACCTTGGTTTCCTGCATGGAAGATGAGAATTCTACCACTAAACTACCACTGTCTCTTCCTACCATCCAATACACTGAATATTTTAATTATTTATTAAAATGTTTTATTCACACACCATTGAGGCACCTACAACAGTGCTGGCATCTATAAAAGGCTTGATAAGTATTTGTTGAGCTAATGTGTGAAACCCCATTTCACAGATGAGGTTAGTGGGGTCAGTAAAGTGTAATAGCTAATGTTTATCTTTCTGAGCACTTCACACAGACTAGCTTACTAAATGCTCCCAATCGGTCCATAAGGTAGGCACTGTTCTTATCCCTCTTTCATGAATGAAGGAGCTGAGGATGAGAGTGGCAGTGTAAGGATGGGTCCTAGTTGGATCGCTTTACCAAAGACCATTACTCTGCCTCACCATGTGGCATTCAACTGGGAGTGCCTCAAATGTCAGTGGTGGGGGTGAGCTGGTGTCAAGCTGATACCTTCACTCCTTGCTCACCTCATGGCCTCCCCACCTGTCACAAGGGATCCCCTGTGCACTGTCACTCAGATTCGTCTTGTTGATCTCATCTCAGGGCATTTGGTCAGGCCTCTTCTCCTTCAGCTCCTCCCTCCCGGCTTCAATCTCTCTCTCCTTCCATTGACATTGCTGCCCCATGAACCAACTGCCATTAGACCTCACCTCTATATTCTCTTTTGCTCATAGCTCCGTGGGACTGGGTCCAAATTTCCTCCTGAATTTCAAAGTACTGTGTGATCTTGCATCAAGAGACATGTTCTTCTTCCCCCCTCTCACTTCTCTCTCAACTAGGGCTCCCCATTGTTTCTCTGATCAACCCCACAACCTTCCCCCCTCTGCTTTTGGGGTGCCTTCTCTTATTTTCAAATCTAGTCAAATCTTGTCCCCTCTTATTTTGCAAAATTTTGATGAAGAGAAAAGTAGTAAGAATCATACAACAAATATTTCTATACATTTGATCTTGATTTACCATGATTAATACATTATTCTCTCCCTCCTTCCCCACCCCCAAACCATTTGTGAGTAAATATCAGACTTCACACCTCAAATTTCAGCACAGATCTCTTAAAAGTAACTTTCTTCTACATAACCACAATACAATTATTGTGTAATAATTTTAACTTTGATATTAATAAATTTCATAAAATTTTAAGTGTGACATTGCTATTATCTAATGTTGTTGTGTGCCATTGAGTCCATTATGACTCATGTTGTTGCTGTTAGGTGCCATCGAGTTGCTTCCGACTCATAGCTACCCCGTGCGCAGCAGAACAAAACACTGCCCGATCCAGCGCCAGCTCCATGATCCCTGCTATACTTGAGCCCATCATCGCAGCCACCATGTCAATCCATCTTGTTGAAGGCCTTCCCCTCTTTCGTCGACACTCCACCTTACCAAGCATGACATCCTTCTCCAGGGAATGGTCCCTTCTGACAACATGACCAAAGTAGATGAGACGAAGTCTGGCCATTCTTGCTTTTAAGGAGCATTTTGGGTGCTCTTCCTCCAGGACAGATCTGTTAGTTCTTTTAGCAGTCCATGGTACTTTCAGCATTCTCTGCCAGCACCACAACTCAAAAGCATCAACTCTTCTTCGGTCTTCCTTATTCATTGTCCAGCTCTCACATGCATACGAGGTGATTGGAAGTATCCTGGCTT
>NW_006921756.1:3996387-4024620 GCF_000298275.1 Orycteropus afer afer
CATAGAATCTCTCAATATTGCAACTCGAGGCTTAAATTTTTTCTTCAATTCTTTCAGCTTGAGGAATGCTGAGCATGTTCTTCCCTTTTGGTTCTCAAACTCCAGGTCTTTGCACATTTCATTATAGTAATTGGTTTTGTCTGCTCCAGCGGCTCTTTGAAATCTGTTCAGCTCTTTTGTCTTGTCATTTCTTCCATTTGCTTTAGCTACTCTCAGCTCAAGAGCAAGTTTCAGAGTCTCTTCTGTCATCCATTTTGGTCTTCTCTTCTTTTCTCGTCTTTTTAATGATCTCTTGCTTTCTTCATGGATAATTGTCTTGATATCCTTCCACGATTCTTCTGGTTTTCGGTCGTTGGTGTTTAATGCATCAAATCTATTCTTTAGATGATCTCTAAATTCAGGAGGGATATATTCAGGATCATATTTTGGCTCTCTTGGAGTTGTTTTAATTGTCTTTAACTTCAAGTTGAACTTGTATATGAGCAGTTAATGGTCTGTTCCACAATCAGCTCCTGGCCTGGTTTAGGCTGAAGATATTGAGCTTTTCCACTGCCTCTTGCCACAGATATAGTCAGTCTGATTCCTGTGTGTTCCATCTGGTGAAGTCCATGTGTAGAGCCACCATTTGTGTTGTTGAAAAAAGGTATTTGAAATGAGTAAGTCATTGGTCTTGCAAAATTCTACCATGCGAGTTCCAGCATTATTTCTGTCACCAAGGCCAAATTTTCCAACTACTGGTGATTCTTCTTTGTTTCCAACTTTTGCATTCCAGTCACCAGTGATAATTAACACATCCTGATTGCATGTTTGGTCAATTATGACTCTTAGTGACCCTATAGAACAGAGTAGAACTGTGCTATATGATTTCCTATGCTGTAAATCTTTACAGAAGCAGACTGCCACATCTTTCTCTTGCAGAACGGCTATAGATTCAAACCATCTACCTTTTGGCTAGCTGCCGAATGCTTAACCACTGCACTAGCGGTTACTATTGTTAAATACATAGTTCATATTTAAATTTTCCCAAGTTTCTAAATAATATCCGTTGTGACATTTTGTTTTAAATCCAAATTCCATCAAGGATTGTACATTTCATTCATTTTTGTGTCTCTTCAGCATACTGTGATCTACAACAATGCCCTAGTCTGTTTTTTTTGTCATCTTTCATGACATTGACACTTTTTGAGGTGTCTATATCAGTTACTTAGCAAAATGTCCCTTGATTTGGATTTGTCTTTGTCTTCTTCATGATGAGATTCAGGTTAATCGTTTTAGTAAAACTATGCCCCTTCCTGTCTGTAGCCCTTCTGGATTGTCCCACCTACATGGCTGTCTTAGACTTCACCCTTTGAGGTCACCAGATCTTGCCAGTGCTTCTCCATCATCCCCAACCCCACTTGCTGGGCCAGCAAGAGGTTTTGCTCTGGCACCAAGAGCCTGGATGGGTGGAGGAGGAAAGGTGGCCAACAGCTGAGTCACCCTGCCTGGCCCACCAGGAAGACATGAGGGGAGCAGGGACTTTTCACTTGGAGAGGCTTGGGAGGCAATGGTTTTTAGCAGCAGAATCTTCTGTTCAAACACATCTTATATGGAAAAGCGGTGGAGAATGGCCCTGCTCTTATTGAAGGAGGTGTGTGTATTGAAGCAGGCATGTGTCTGTGTGCATCTGCACATAGGTTTGCATGTGTGTGTGCACCCAGGCATGTGCTTGGGCTTGAGTTCCAGCCACTGAGTTTTCCTCTTTGCTACAGTGTGCCCTGGATATTTTTATAAAGCCCCTGGGGTTCCACTGATCCAATGGAGCTGAATATCACATATATTCATGAGATTTACTGCATGCCAAGTTTGGGGCTGGCCCCAGGGGAAGAGGGGTAGAAGGTGGCATAGCATAGTGGTATAGCACTCTGGCTTTGGGGTCAGATCTGGCTTCTAATTCCTACCCTGTCTCTTTCTGATTGTGTGGTCCTGGGCAAGTTACTTAACCCCACTAAGCCTTAGTTTCCTAATCTATAAAATGAGATTAGTAATAGTATCTACCTCCGCATGGTTTTGTGAGGGCAAAATGCAGTGATGTCCATGAGGGCCTGACACATAATAGATTGATGCCTCCACATGGAGTGAGGAGAGGAGGAAGGGGGTTCCCAAGGCTGGGATGCTGAGTTCTCTCACCTGTCTGCCAGGTCAAGTCTCAAAATTGCTAGAACAGTTATTTCTGATACACAAAGGCTCGTTACTTTCTACTCCAAGCCTATCATTCTGCTGTGGGTAATCAAGAAGGCTTTGATAGTAGATGCAGTAGATTAGGGCCGGGAGGAGTTTCCAGGCTCAGTCATTGTCAGTGACCTTGGGAAAAGAGATTTTCAGAGCTGAATGAAGGAGCATAGAGATAAGATGCCCTAATTCACACTAGCCCCTGCCTTGATGCTCACCCCACTCTGTGCTTGGAGGCTATGGCAGCTTTTTCAGATGTGGGAGAGGAATTGGTCCCACAACTTAGCAGCTGGGTGGTCTGAGTTCTAGTCCTTACTCAACCACAGTGTGAACTAGGGTGTCACTCTTTGCTTCCCAGCCTAGTTTTCCCATTTCTAAATTTGTGTGTATGTGTTTATTAGATCCATTTATTCATTCATCAATATTAGCTGAATACCTAGTATGTACTAAGTACTGGGATATAAGGATGAATAAATGCAACAACAATGCAACACACTGCCATTGAGTCAGATCCAATACATAGCAACCCCTCCTTGGGTTTCTGAGGTGGTATCACTACGGAAGTAGATTACCCAACCTTCCTTCCAAGGAATGGCTGGTGGGTTTGAACCTCCAGCCCTCTGGTTAGCAGTCAAATGCCTTAGGCACTACACCACCAGAGCTCTTAAGGATGAACAATAGAGTCCCAATCCTTGTAGACCTTACATTCTAATGGAAGAAATACACAAATAAGTAATTAGATACACAAATAAGTAATTAGAACTGTGATGAATACTACAAAAGAGAGGTGCAGCGTGCTCTGAGAGTGACTGGTGAGGTGGAGAGAGCCAGTGAAGGTATCTCTGGGAGAATGACATCTAAGCCCAGGCCTGAAGGATATGTGGGAGTTGGTTATGCAAAGGGAAGGAAGATGTGTCTGTGTGTGCATGTGTATGCATGTGTAGGAGAGAACTCTAGGCAGAGGAAACGGTATGTACAAAAGTCCTGGGGCAGAGAGAGCACAAATGATCTACATAGCTTGTTTCAGTTCTGCCACCTGAATGTCCTTGATACAACCTCTCCCAACTCATTTGATTCACGGAAAGTACCTCTCATAATGGATGGAATGCTCAGACCCAGCTTTTTCCTTTTCTCTGCTCTCTGTGACCTCAGAGAATAGACGGGGAGGGAGAAACTGAAGAAGGGAAGTTCATATTCCCCCTGAAAGCCCCATCAAGACAAAACTTTTATCTTGGGCCCTCTCTCCTATTGTCCCGCTTGCACAATGACAGATATCTCACCAGAGCTGGAATGTTCTTACTTATTTATTTATTCTCCTCTCTTTCTGGCTTTTGCTCCCTTCCTCCTATAGATATCTGTTGGGAGGAGACAAACCTAGAGTTCTTATTTTTAATCTTTAAAATTTTATGATCAGTGTCAGACTGCCTCAATTTCAGTGCAGGTGAGTCCCTCCTCACCAAGAGACAAAAATTAGGTGTGTGAGGGTCTTCTACAAAGTCTTAGTCTTCAAAAGGCCCCACACAATTCTGAGAGTGTTGGGGCACCCCTATAAATGCCCCAACATTTATGTGTGGGTGGGTGGGAGGCAGTGATTAAAGGGGGGTGACAGTGATCATAGTCAGGAGATTGGTTGTTTGAGAACCCTGTCCTCAGCTCTGTTCTGGCTTTGAAGTGGATCTGGATAATGACAGGAAGAAAGAGGTAACACGAGGTGAAGCCCTTCAAGGGAAGATCTGGCTGTAATTCTGCTCAGGGGTCAGCTAGGAGGGGAGCAGAACATTATCTTGTATTGGCTAGTTACAAGGTGCTGCTGTCTGACACCATGGGTAACTGTTCCAGCAACCCCCTGATGGCACCTAAGGGAACAAGGTTGCTACTGAAGCCACTGTGCTTCTCTACACGACCAAGAGGGCTGAGTGCACCCCCTACAGACTAGTCTCCCCTTCACTCAGGGCTGCAGGCAGACAACTATTAAGGAGCTCGTCCTGAAAGCTGAATGGGGGAGAGAAGTCTGTGCACAGGGCAGCCTGTTACCATCTACCAAAGTCTGTGGAGAGAGAGGATCTGGGTAGGGGTGGACCATGGATCTGGATTTGAGGACCTCCAAGGAACTTCTGGGTCCTCGGGTGATGCAAATGGTTTGTGCTCAACTGCTAACCTACAAGTTGGCAGTTTGAACCTACCAATTGGTGCCACAGAAGAAAGACTTGGCAATCTGCTTCCACAATGATTACAACCAAGAGAACCCTATGGAGCCATTCTATTCTGTAACATGTGGGGTTACCATGAATTGGAATTGACTTGATGGCAACACCCATTTTTTTTTTTTTAAGGGCCTGCTTCCCATCCTGAAAAAGTTTTCAGAATGGTTTGAGGATGAGAAAGACTTGGCCTCCACCAGACCCTCCAAGGGCTGTGGTCAGTTCTAGAGTATGCTGGTAGAGGATGAGTGTTTCTTCAGCCAAGCTACCAGAATCTCTGCTTTGTTGGTAGGTACATTCCTTCAGGTCCTTGCTATCTAGGCAGCCTAGTTCATCACAGATCCATTCAACTCAGTAGGTCAGTTCAGCTCAGCCCAGCTATACCACCACTAATCTGTACTCCACCTAACTCTCCTCAAGGAAACTCGGGTCAGTATCACCCAACTCAACACAGCTCAGAAACTCAGCACAAACTCTCTTCTTTTTACCTAATTCAATGAAGCCATTTTAAATTCAATTTGACTTTAGATAATCCACTCCAACCCACCAAATCCAACCCAATTCAATTCAATTGAGCTGAATCTACCCCAGGTCTACCCAACTAGTACCTCAATTTAGCTCAGCACAAATCAATTACATCTTAAATTTGTCTTAAATCAACCCTTCTTCCCTCAACTCAACATGACTCAAATCAATATAGTCTAACCTAACTGAGCCCAACATAATTCAACTTACCTCAGCTCAGCTTGTCTCAGTTCTCTCCAGCTCAGTCCAAGTCAGCCGGGCCAAGACTATTTCAAGTTGAACGGAGTTTTTTGTACTGGGCTGGAATAATTTTCCCAGTCCTGTACGAAAAGCTCAGTCTAACTTGGATTAACACAGTTTGATTCAATTAGGCTCAACTAAAGTTTTCTAGATTTGATACAATTTATCTCAGTCTTTTAGTAGCTCACTTTAGAACATGAGCTCCATGAGGGCCAGGACTTTAGTCTGTTTTATTCACCCAGGTATCCCAAATGCACAAAGCAGTACTTGACACACAGTAGATGCTCAATCAGTATTTGTTAAATGCGTTGTTGAATGACCTTTTCCTGCCTGATCTAACTTAACACAATCCAACTCTATTTAATTCACTTTATCAGTTTTAATTTGATTGGATTCTACAACCTCTTATATCAGCCACCCACAGTGTAAACATTTCATATATGTATTCACCTATGTGCCAGGAAAGATTCTGGTGCTTGGAATATCTCTGCCATCCTTAGGCTTACATTAGAGGGAGAGATAGAAATAAAATATGAAGATTTTATATACAGATATAGATATTTGTATATATATATTTATATATAAGTATATGTTATAGAGTGCGACAGTGATTAATGCAGTGAAGACAAATACAACAGGGTAAAGGGCTAGAGAACAATGGGTGGAGTAGTAGTGTTGCAGGTAGACATTCAGAGATATGTGGTGGGCAACTGTACATGTGAAGATTGTTGAAATGACAAATGTTTCATACTTTTATATTAACTACAATAAAGAAAAATTTAAAAATGTAAAACAAACAAACAAAAAAGAGATATAGTGGTCATAGAAAACCTCTCTGAGGAGATGTTTGAGCAGAGACAGGAATAAAATGAAGGAAGGAGCCCTGTCCTTATCTGGGGTATGTATGTCAATGGCTGCAACAATGGGCTTAAACATAGCAACATTTGTGAGAATGGAACAGGATTGGGCAGTGTTTCATTCTGTTGTACGCAGGGTTGCTATGAGTCAGAATCAACTCGATGGCACCTAACAATAACAATGAATTTTCCAGGAATAGGATACAGCAAGGAGCTCTGGTAGCATAGTGCTTAAGGTACTTGACTGCTAACCAGCAGGCTGGCGGTTCAAACCCACCAGCCACTCCTCAAAAGGAAGATGGGGCAATCTACTTCCGTAGTGATACTGCCTTGGAAACCCAAGGAGGGGTCGCTATGAGTCGGGTCCAACTCGACGGCACATAACAACAACAACAGGATACAGCAAGTGAAAAAGCCCTGAGGCAAGACTGAGTTTGGTGTATTCAAGGGACAGGAAGGTTAGCATGAGATCCAAGAGCATTATTTAAAATCAGTCTCTTCTGCTAGTCTGTTAGCTGTGAGAGAGTCAAGACTCTCTTGTGCACCACTATATTCCCTGCTTCTGGCACATGCTTGACACACCTTGTGTGACACACACACAAAGACTATTTTTTGAATGAATGAGTGGACTCAATTGAACTTAATGCAAATTGATTTAATCCTAATCCATTTAATTAAACTCAATACACTTTAATTCAGTTCAACTCTTTTTTACATTTAAAGAAATTGTCAACTCAACTCTGGTAAAACTCTTTTGACTCCTGTAGCCTTTAGAAAACAAGGTTGCAATTCTACGATTTGAAGGGTACAAGAGCTCTGGTGGTGCAGTGGTTAAGGCATTTGTCTGCTAACCAAAATATTGGTTGTTTAAACCCATCAGCTGTTCTGTGGAAGAAAGATGAGGTAGTCTGCTTCTGTTGCTACGAGTCAGAATTGACTCAATGGCAGTGGATTTTGTTTTGGAGGCCTCAATGAACTCATCTGGTAGCATAGTGCCTAAGGCACTTGACTGCTAACCAGAAGGCTGGAGGTTCAAACCCACCAGCCACTCCTCAGAAGGAAGTATCTGCTTCCGTAGTGATACCACCTCGGAAACCCAAGGAGGGGTCGCTAGGAGTTGGGTCCGACTCGACAGAACTTATCAACAACAACATGAAACAGAAATAAGTAATATCTGCCTTGCACCCTTTACAGGTGTTGTGGGGGAATGAATGAGATTTGGAGTGTAGACAACAAAGTGCTGGGTGACCTTCCTGCCCTTGGAAATGTGTGGGAGGGAGGGCAGACTGCATGCTGTCCATGGTCACTTCTGTTCATGATATTCTGCAATCTATAGTTCTATGAGAATGCTTAAGACTGAAATCTGAGCAAGTCCCTCCCCAGTTTAAAACCCTTCCAGGGACACCCAGTGGATCTAAGACAAAGTTCGAAGTCCTCACCATGGCCCACAAGGCCTTCTTGGTCTGGCTCCATCATCCTCTGAAGCCTCCTCTCTGTCTATTCCCTTTCTTCACCTTTGTGCCCAGCTCTAGAGGAACTGCTTGCTCTCCCAGGACTTTCTGTCACCTCTTGGTCTCTGCACCTGCGGTTTTCTCTGCCTGGACTCCAATTCCTTCCTACCTTTTCTTTTTTAAAATCTCAGGTAGGTCCAGCACATTCTGTTAATTACCCTCCTCCTTATAGCAAACCACCATTCGCATCTTTCCCGCAAGGATCAGCTCTTGTGCTGTTGTATTTTATGATGTCCTCCCCCTTCATTTTCAATTCCTCCTCCCATTTCTCTCTTCCCTGTAGGTACCTAATGTAAGGAGTTTGGTGTCTGACCTTGGAAATGCACATTTTTTTGGTGTTGTTTTCTTTGTGTATGTGTTTTTAATTTATATAAATGGTATTTTGCTTTAGAGCACCTTCTGTTTCTTATTTTTCCCCACTTAGCACACGTTTTTAAGATCTATCCATATCTTTGTATGTCCGTCTAGAGTCTAGTTCATTGCCTCTAACTGCATATGTGCTGAATGTATGAACTAAACTTTTCTTCCCCACTCCCTGGTGACATCTAACTCCTTGGCACCATAACCAGTGCTGTAATGTACCTTTCCCCTCAGGCATCAGGGCTTGAGTTTCTTGGTGGTGAATACGCAGAGGAGAATTGCCGGGTCATCAGATATACCTGGAATTAATTTCATTCAGCAGTGCCCAAGGGTTCAGGTTTCCTCAGGTGCTTGCCAGCATTTGGTATGATTCAACTTTTACATTTCTGCAATCTGGGTGTAAAATGGTATCTGATAGTTTTAATTTGCATATCTCTGATTCCTAGTGAGGTGGAGGGTCTCACATGTACTCGTTTGCCCTTTGGCTCTTTCCCTTCCCTCTTTATCTGGGCTGTGTTCTGCTGGCTGGTCCTTCATGTCTCAGCACAGACTCCTTCCCTGGCCGCCCCTCCCTGGCTGTGTTTCCTGCTTCCTTCTTGCTCCTTTCATTTCCTACACTTCTCATTGTATTAGGACTTATCCGATGGCATTGTAGTGCCTTTCTCCCCCACTAGACTGTGGTGTCTCTGAGGATTGAATCTGTGTCTAATTCGTGTCTGTTTCTCTGGAGCTCAACACAGGGCCTGGCCCAATGAAGAAGCTAGTGGATATTTGATGGCTGACTGAGTGACTGAGAGAATGAACATTAAGGACGATCAGTTAGGATAAATGATGGATCCATCAGTGTTGGGGTGTCGTGGTTTTGAATGATTGAGGGGTCATGCTGGCAGCATGGAGTCAGAGAGAGCTAGGAGTGGGAGATTTATAACTGCGGGAAGGAAAGCAGTTGCTGTTGAGTTGATTCTGACTCATGGCAACCCCGTGGGTGTTAGACTAGAATTGTGCTCTGTAGGGTTTTCAGTGATCACCAAGCCTGTCTTCCAGAGTGCTTCTGGGGGGACTCAAACCTCCAATGTTTTGTTAGCAGCTGAGCACCACAACCATTTGCACCACCCAGGGAAGAAGTCTATAAAGCTACATTCAGACTTTACAGGCTGAGCTGCCGGGCAGAACCCAGTTGGAGAATTCCCCTAGCTGTCTCTCATTGGAGGAGCCAACCCTGGGATGGGCAGTCTCTGCTGAGCTCGTAGAGGGAACTAGGAGCAGTGAGAGAACTGGCAATTTCCTCACCAGTCCTGAACTGGTATCAATCTCTACCTAATTGAATCATGCTTCTCACTTTTGGTTGCCCTCTGACCTAAGTCCAAGAATCATCTCCGTTACTCACTCTTGGCCTTTATCTGGGGGCCAAAAACTGATGGGACTGTTCTTTTGGCCTTGGGCTGCAGGCCAGTGTAGCATCAAAAGCCCTTGCAGTTACTTGCAGCTGCAGCTGTGGTTGTTTCAGCTGAAGGATTCTCTCGGTGGCAGCCCTCTGTCCCAGCCTGTGGCTGAGGTAATTCCCCACAAGAGTCTGCTCCCCTCTCTCCAGTGCCCTTCTTTTCATTCCACATGGTTTGGCAGAGGCTGAAAGGCAGAAGATTATAGGCATGCAGTACAACTCCACAAACCAGCATGAAACCCCATGGTTGTCTTTTTCCACCCTCTGCCTCTACTTAGATTTTCCTTTCTCTGAGGAACTGGGTTCCCAACATCTCCTCCTTCTTCAGGATCAATCAGTTGGCAGGGTGTTGTGGGAAATAAATTTGCATTCAGTCATACCCATGACAACCATCATGAGCAGGGCCAATGTTCCTGTCCTGGAGCCCAGACTCTATTCGATTTAAAAGGCTTGGGGTTTACAGAACTAAGTGGACTAGAACGTAAGTTTTAATAGCACATTTGAACAGAATTTAATGAGGTTTTAAAACAGAACTATAAAGTGGTTTTTCTGCAAGGACTATTATTAATCATAAGAATAATCATAGCAATTCATCTCATTTGCTCAGCATGTTTCAGTATTCAAAACATCTTCACATTAATCATCCCATTTGACACTCTTAACTCTCTTGGGAGGTCAGCAGGGCTGGTAATATCTTCTGTGCAGCTTAGAACTTTATATGTTTCTCAAATGTTAATGGGCATATGGATCACCTGGGAATCTTGTTAAAAGCAGGAGGTCTGGGGTTGGCCTGAGATTCTGCATTTCTAACAAGGTCCCAGGTGATGCTGAAGCTGTAGGTCCATGAACCACACTTATTATGTAAGGAAGGCTCAGAATACTCAAGCTCAGCTAGGTTAAGTGACATAGCTAAACGGCAGAATAATAAATTCCACAATTTATTATTTCTTCCTTCCCTTTCCTTCCTTCTTATCTTTCTATCTTCCTTTAACAGACATTAACCAAGTGTTCACTATATGTTCGATGTGGTTCTAGGTGCAGGAATGAGTGACATTAAAAATACTTAACAACATGGTAAGGTACAAGCACTGACCAATCAAATCATCAGGTCACCAGCTACAGCCTTGAAACTTTAAGGCATTAGCTGATGGATGTTGGCAGGTCCAGAGGGCCCCAGGGGACAGTGCGGATGGCCAGGCAGAGAGGGCTCAGTACAGAAGCCTCTTGATATTCAGTATCTGTTGTATAGTAGTCCTGGGTACAGGGAATGTGGAGCAGCAGCAGGCAGAATTTCTGGCCATGAGGAGCTCACAGTACAGTGGGAGAGGGAAACATAAATCAAAGAGGCTGGTATCATTTTAAGCACCATGAGGGCAGGTCATTGCATTCATCTCTTTCCTTCACTGCTATATCCTCACGGCCTGGGCAGTGCCTAGTGCATAGTGGACACTCCACATATGTATATTTTTTAGGGAATAAATGATTGAACAGGGGAGGGGGGCATAAACGAGGGAGTTTTACTTGGGGTGCAGTGAGGTGGGGAGGAACTGGTCAAGGAGGGCTTCCTAGAGGAGGTGATGTTAAGCTGAGTCTTAAAGATTAGTGGGTATTTGTTGGGCAGCTGCTGGGTGGCTGAGGGAGTAGGAAGGTCTAGAGAAGGTTCTCTGCTCCTGGGGGGCTCCTGGTGAAACTCACAGCCACCTTTGTGCAGGGGGTTGGCATTCTGTCCTGTATTTGGAATGCTGGGTGTGGCAGTTAAGGCTATGTGTCAGGCTCACCTGGTTTTGAGTGGCTGGGCTGCTGGATGTAGTTATTGCCTATGATGAGACTGGTAATCAACTCCATGGTAGAATCTACTGTAAGCAGCTGAGTAGCTGCCTTAGGGATGTGGTCTGCTTCCAGTATATAAGAAGATGCTTTGAGAAAGTATATAAGAAGACACTTTGAGCTTTTTGGCACATTTGGATAAGGCATTTGGCCGAGACTTCATCTCAGTGTCCTGAGACGTAGTCTGCCAATCTTGAGACTGTTTCTGGACTTAAACTAGTGGCCTGCCATGTTGCTTGATAATTTTGGGACTGTGCCATTTTACTTGTTGACCTTGGGTTTGTCAGCCTCAGTAGTCAGTAGCTGTCTGTATTAAGAGAAGCCTCTAGCTTCAATGGGCCAGTAGCAACAGGCAGAGCTGACGCCCAAGGTTAAGGGACTTTCACCCAGCCCCTAGAGCTGCCACTTTGAACTCAGACTTTTAGCTTCCTAAACTTTAAGAGAGTAAATCCCTGTTTGTTGAAGTCATTCACTTGTGGTATTTTCTGTTAGTGTGACACTGGAGAACCAAAACACTGGGTCACTGACCTGAAGCTTTCCTCTTCTCCAAGGTGCTTAGGGCCATTTGGATGTGGTATCTGGGTTCTCCCAGCTCTCTAGGAAGTCCCATCTTAAGGAAAACCAGGGACCCCTCTTGGAGGATAACTCAGGCTAGCTGAACATACTGTGTTCAGAGTGGGCTCGGACTCAAGAGGGACATCCTCAATGTGAGACACCAGGGCCTCCCAGATGAATCAGATAGCTCTCCCGGGACTCCTAGGCAAGCCCTTCCTGATTTAGCCTCACAGGCCTTGTTGACTTCTCTAGCTGACGATGCTAGCCCCCTGATAGCCCTCCATAGCCCTCCACCTGTGCACTCTGACCTACTGTCTGATCCCAGCTCCTGCTGCCTTCTCCTTCTCTATATTCTTACATTACATTTTTTTTTTTTTAGCTGTGATTTTCAAAGCCCCTTTTTGTATTGGAAGCAAGACAGGTGTCACAATCCCCATTTTATGGATATAGAGACTGAGGGTTTGATAGAGTGTTCCGACAAAAGACATAAAGGAGAATTAGAACTTAAACTCGGATTCTGATTCTTGGCCCAGTGCCCTGCCTAAGATACCAGCCAAGTGATTTATCAATCAATCTGTCAATTGGCTAATCAATAGACAAATGTTTATTGACTATCTACTTTGTACCAGGCTCTGTCTAGATTTTGAGGGTTTAGCAGTGAATTATAGCAGCAGAATTTCTGCCCCCATGGAATTTTTTTTCTAGTTGAGGGGAAACAAACAATTAAAAGATAAAAAGAAAAGGTGTAGCACGACAGAGGGTGAATGTATCATGGAGAAAAATAAAGCTGGGAATGGGGATAGGGAGTGCAGAGGGGTTGGGTTTGCAGTTTTGGGTGTAGTATTTAGGTATAGGCTTCCTGAGAAGATGGCTTTTGGATAAAGACTTGGAGGAAGTGATGGAGCAAGCCGTGCAGATATGTGGGCAGAGGGAACAGCAAGTGCAAAGACCCCGAGGTGGGATGGTGCCAAAGCACAGTGTTTCCTTCCAATGGCTTTAAGGCTCCTTTAGATGTAAGTCTGGTCTTCTTAGTAATGCAGGGCCAGATTCCTTCCTCATTTGCTCTCTCCACCTCTCCATGGTCTCCCAACATGTGGCTTTGGTAAGCTAGGGCCCTGGAAGCCCCTGCAGCTGCTGGAGTGGGTGGTGACAAGCCAGAGAGGCCCAGGAGAGGCCTCAGTACTGTGATGCCCGCCTCCCTGTGCCTGTGCCAGCCTGCTGTCAGCTGCCCTGGGATGTATCTCTGGAGCAGCAGCCATAGTATTGAAAGGTTGATCTCCCCATTAGAAGGGATTTGTCAGCACAAGCCAGGGCTTAGTGGCCTAAGCCGTAGTTCTGAAAGCTCAGACAGGTTCAGGGCCTGGAGGAGCTGACTCAGGCCTGGCACCCCCGGGAGTCAAGGAAAGGCCACCAGATGAGGCTGCTGGGTCAGAGTCAGGATGAATTGCTTGGTGTCTCCAGGGGCACTGCCAAAGTCACTGTTGCTCCCAATGTTCTTCCTAGGATCCAGGGGCAAACCCCAGAGCCCTAGCCTGGCATTCAAAGCTGAGGAAGGCCTGAGGGCTCAGCTGGGCCTCAGCACATCTCACTTTGCACTCTTTCCCTGGGATATTGCCTCCCATCCAGTGGCTTACCATCTGCATACTACTAATTCCAAACTTCCTCCAGACTTCTCTCCTGGGGCCCAAAAGTCTACTTGACATTTTCATCCACTGTCCCATGAACCTCTCCAATGAACACAACCAAACATGGGACTCCCATCATCCCCCCAAATCTGCATGTGCCAGCTGATAATAGCTAACTTTCACCATTTCACATGCTTTATTATGTATGTAGCAATTCACTTAAATACTTTCAATAGCCTTGTGAGTAACATTCAGTTATTACCCTATTTTACAGATAAGGAAATTGAGGAAGGGAGCAGTTCTAGCACTCAGTACTTACAGATTCCCTCCTCATTTGCTCTGCCCTCTTCCCCATGGTCTCCCAGCACTGTATTGGCTTCAGTGAGTTACTTCCACTTGAAATACTTCACATTCCTCCATCTTCACTGCCATGATCCTATCTAGCCCACCATCACTGTTCATTTGAATTACTGCTGCAGTTTGCTAACAGGCCTCCCTGCTTCTACTCTCATTCCCTCCAACCCATTCTCCCCAGAGCAGCTGGAGTCATCATTAAGAAAATACAGAACTGATTATGTCACTCTCAATGGTTCTTGGGATAAAAACCACATGCCTTAATATGACCTACCAGGCCCTGTACCACGTGGCTCCTTGGTATCATTCCTGACTTGTCCTCTGTGTTCTTGGCTGTCATTCAGCTCAAGCCAACCCCCCTAGCTTTCTTTAAGTTCCTTAAACATATAGAACTCCTTCTCACCTATGGTTCTGCTATGTGCTGCCCTCTCTGCTTGGAGGGCTCCCCCATTGTCTAGTTTACTATCTTTCTTCAAATTTCAATTTAAATGTCACTTACTTGGGGAAGCCTTCTCTGTTGTTGCCATTCTAAGTCTCATGCTGTTAGATGCTCTCATGGCTCCCTGAACTTCACGTTGACGTTGACAAAACTTATCTAAATGGAAATGAACTAGTTATACAGGCCACTACTTGTTGAGAACATGTCCTTCCTGTTGGATTATAGGGCCCCTGAGGTCAGAGACTAGCACTGTGTAGCTCACAGCTGTATCCCTAGCATAGCCCTTGACACATAGTGAGTGCCTAGTAAATACTTTACCTCTCGTCTGTCAGTTTGTTGTACTGTGGTGGCTTGCATGTTGCTGTGATGCTGGCTATGCCCCAGTATTTCAAATACCAACCAGGTCACTCATGGTGGACAGGTTTGAGCAGAGTTTCTAGACTAAGACAGACGAGGAAGAAGGATGTGGTGATCCACTTCTAAAATATTGGCCAGTCATAACATACTATACAAAACATTGTTCCACCTACTACTTTGGTGAGTAGCGACTGGGATCTTAAAAGCTAGCAAGCTGCCATCTAGATGTAACGATGGGTCTCTCCTCGTCAAGAGCAAAGAAGAAAGAAGAAAACCAAAATTAATGGAAACAATCAGTCCCCATGACTGGTACACCATCCGATCTGCAACCTATACAACTATGAGACCAGAAGAACTAGATGGTGCCCGGCTACCACTGTCATCCACTTGGAAGGGATGTAGGAGGTCCTGGATAGAGAGGGAGAACAATGTGGAACGAAACTCAAAATCATTTGGAGGCACAAAAAAAAAGAAGAAGAAGGTGGGGACCGGGTTTGCTGGTCCAATAGAGCCTGGTAGAACCACTGAGACTATGGCCCATAGCTGCTCTTCAGGTCTGGAATTGAACCCACACCTGTGGTTTCCAGCCAAACAAAGTACAGGCATGTGAGTCACACATTTACCTCAAGTAGACACACGCCCTGGAGAGAACAATCATGGGAGAAGTAAGGGCTGCTAATGCACAGGGAGACAGCTCAGGTGGCAGGAGAGTATGGAGGGATGGACACTGGGAAGAGGTTACTATGGGGAGGAAGTGGGAGGGGAGCTGTTGCATTGTGGTAAACTGTGGTCAATGACATGAGACAAAGTATATGTGAACTGCTGTATGGAGAGTGAATTTGCTCTGTAAATCTTCACCCAAATCACAATAAAAAAAAAAAATATTGGCCAGTGAGAACCTTATGAATAGCATGGAGCATTATCTGATACAGCTCTAGAAGGGGATCCCCTCAGATAGGAAGGCACTCAACATATGACGAGGGAAGAGCTGCCTCACCCAAGTACAATTGAACTTCATAACGTGGAGGGAGTAAACATTTCAGGATCTTCATTTGCTGATGTGGCATGACTCAAAATGAGAAGAAACAGCTTCAAACATCCACTAATATTCAGAACATGGAATTTATGAAGTATGAATGTAGGAAAATTAGAAGTTGTGGAAAATAAAATTGAATGCACAAAGATCAACATCCTAGGCATTACTGAGCTTTTGTTTTGGTTACCTGGTGCCACTCTGACAGGAATATACAACAAATGGGATGGCTTGAAGAAACAGGAGTTTATTCTCTTACAGTTTGGAGGCTGTAAGTCCAAGTCCAAAATGCCAGGCTCTAGGGGCTGGATGAAAGCCCCTCAACCTTGGGCTTCAGCTCTGCCTCCTGTTTCCAGCCCACTGAAGCTGGAGGCTTTTCTTTACTCAGACAGCTGCTGGCTGCTGAGGCTGACAAGCCCAAGGTTGACAAGTAACAAGGTACAGTCCCAATGCTACCAAACCACACAGCAGGCCATTAATTCAAGTCCATTGAAAATCCCAAGGTCAGCACAGCATGGCAGGCTGCTGAAACAATGACACGGCTACATGCAGGGTTCAAACGTGCCATAAGCTACAGACCATTCCCAAGCCTTCTCCTTATATACAGGAAGCAGACTACATCCCTAAGGTAGCTACTCAGCTGCTTGTGCTAGATCCCACCATGGAGTTGATTACTAGTCTCATCATGGGTAATACTATATCCAACTGCCCAGCCACTCAAGTAAGCCCAGCCAAGTTGACACACAAACTTAACTTCCACAGCTTTAATGGACTAATATGGGCCATTTTGAATCGAACAATCATATTCTACTATGCCAAGAAAGAAAAACTGAGGAGAAATGGTGTCCCATTCATTGTCAAAAAGTACATTTCAAGATCTATCCTAAAGTACAATGTTGTCAGTGATAGGATAATATCCACATACCTTCAAGGAAGACCAGTTAATATGACTACTATTCAAATTTCTGCACCAATGACTAATGCCAAAGATGAAGAAGTTGAAGCTCTTTACTAACTTCTGCAGTCTGAAATTGATCAAATATTGATCAAATTGATCAAGACAATCAAGATGCATTGATAATTATTGGTGATTGTAATGTGAAAGTTGGAAACAAAGGAGAAGGATTGGTAATTGCAAAATATGGCCTTGGTGATAGAAATGACACCAGATATCACATAGAGAATTTTGTAAGACTGTGATGCAGTGAATTACTTGGTATGGCTTTTCTAGCCATAGTCTTTGTAACTCCCACCGGATTATTGGGTGGGACCGTGCAAATAAGGTGTGTAGAACTTGGATATAGGGATTGGTTAGTTTTGTCGCTCTGCCAGGCTTAAAATGAGCCTTTCTAGAAACAGAGGGGGATCTCACTGCCATCAAGAGAGAAGATCTGGAGGTGAAGTAGGGTGACTCTTTGGACCCGAGATCCCTGCACTGGAATTCCTTGGCAGTGATGCCTGGCAGAGAGAGATGCCCCAGCAGAGAGAGATGACTGGCAGAGAGACAGTCACAGTGGAATCAAGAGGCACAAGGCAGAGCAGCAGGCTTACCTGGCCCACAGAGTGAGAAAACTGAGTGTCCTTGGGCAGGAGGCTTGCTAATGGAGTGGGGTGCACCTAGGTGTACATATCAGCTGAGCTAAAAGAGGTTTGTAACACTTGTCCAAGCAGGGCAGAGGCCAGGCTGAGAGGCCAAGGGCCAAAGAGATATGCATACCTGAGGGCATAGCAGAGGGGAGACTGTCTTGATCTAAGAATTGTATCCGAGCACGTTCCTAAACCTGAATTGTAGCCTGTTACTTCCTTAATAAACCCCATAATCATGAGTATTGTCTGTGAGTTCTGTGTGGCTATTGCAACGAATCATCAAACCCAGCAGAGAAGTGGTGAATGCCATGGGAGGGACAGTTGGTGTCAGAATTGGTAAAAAGGCTGGAGGGTGACGGCATGTCTGGCTTCATAGGAATAAGTGCTGGGCTGTAGTGATTCTGTCTTCCTCTTGAGAAGTTAGAAGAGGTCAGAAGATGCCACTTCCATGCTCTTTTTGCAGAGACTAACAACTTATTCATTGCAAATACCTTTTGTCAACAGCATAAGCAGTGAATATGCACATGGACATCACCAGATGAAATACACAGGAATTAAATTGATTACATTTGTGGAAAGAAATGATGGAGAAGCTTAACATCATCATTAAGAACAAGGCCAGGGACTGACTGTGGAACAGATGATAAATTACTTCCAAGCAAGTTCAAGTTGAAGCTGAAAAAATTAAAATCAAGTCCAGAAGAGCCAAATTATGACCTTGAATATATCCTACTTGGATTTAGAGATCATCTCAATAGTAGATTTCATGGACTGAACATGAAAAGTTGTGGGATGACATCAAGGATATCATATGTGAAGAAAGTAAATGTCATTGAAAAGACAGGATAGAAAGAAAAGACCAAAAATGGACATTGGAAGAGACTCTGAAACTTCCTCTTGAATGGAGAGTAGCTAAAGCAAATGGAATAAAATACGAAAATAGGTGAACAGAAGATTTCAAAGGGTGGTTTGAGAAGAAAAAATGAAGTATTGAAATGGAATGTGCATACCAGGGGTGGGAGGGGAGAGGAGGAAACACTGCTAGATAGGTAGAGACAAGTATTGATTTGGGTAAAGGGAAGGGCAATGTACCAAATGTGAGTGACCAACATGGTGACACTGAGGAAGAGGAAGACATGGAGAGGTGCATGGGAGGTACAGACAACAAAGATGTACTGAGTTGTCAGTGATGGCAAACATTAATATATGGGTGGATAGATGGATAGACAGGCTGAATGATTAGGTATGTATAGACAGGGGGGAATGTGCCCATGACCATGTATAAGGTTGGCAGACAATGTTTCTACAAGTGTATTTGTATGTAATGTAAGAATTTCTAGGTATATAGTAGAGCTGACAAGGGACAAGATTGTAGTCACTTCTTGGCCACAGGTAGCTACCCAGAGGGAGCAAGTAGTTGGACCTGTGGGCTTGGAACCATGGTCACAGGGGACATTGAGCTCAATTGGCATAACATACTACGCAAAAACATTGTACCACATCCTGCTTTGGCAAGTAGCGACTGGGATCTTAAAAGCTCGCAAGCAACCATGTAGATGTGATGATGGGTCTCCCTTCATCCAGAGCAAAGAAGAATGAAGAAAATCAAAGATTAGTCTAAGGGTCTGGTACAGCATTTGATACTCAGCCTATATGACTATGAGACCAGAAGAACTAGTTGGTGCCTGGCTACCACTGTCTACCACTTGGAGGGGGATCTATGTAGGAGATCCTGGATAGAGTGGGAGAACAATGTGGAACAAAACTCAAAATCATTAAAAAAAAAAAAAAAAAGGGACGGTTTGCCTGTCTGATAGAGCCTTGTGGAACCACTGAAACTATGGCCCCTATCTGTTCTTCAGGTCTGAAATTGAATTCACTCCTGTGGCTTCCAGCCAAACAAAAGACAGGCATATGAGCTGAACATTTACATTAGTTAGATACACATCTTGGAGAGATCAATCATGAGAGAATAGAAAGGCTGTGTATGCACTGGGAGACAGCTTGGGGGGACAGGAGTACATGGGAAGGAAGGACAGAGGGAAGAGGTAGCATAGCTATGGGGAGGAAGTGGAAGGAGAGCTGTTGCATTGTGGGAGATTACAGTCAATGTTATGAGACAAAGTATATATGAAATGCTGTATGGAAAGTGAACTTGCTCTGTAAACTCTCACCCAAATCACAATAAAATTAAAAAAAAAAAAAAAGAATGTGCAAAGATATGGAGTTAGAAAACCAAAATGGAAATACTCATGCAGCATTTCTCCAGCTGAAAGAACTGAAGAAAAAATTAAACCCTCAAGTTATAATATTGAAGGATTCTATGGTTCTATGGGCAAATGGGAGCTCTGGTAACCTAGTGCCTAAGGCATTTGACTGCTAACCAGAAAGCTGGTTGTTCAAACCCATCAGCCACTCCTCAAAAGGAAGATTGGGCGATCTACTTCCATAGTGATACTGCCTCAAAATGCAAGGAGGGGTTGCTATGAGTCGGATCTGACTCGATGGCAGTGAGTTTGGTTTTTTGGTTTATGGACAAAATATTGAATGATACAGAAAACATCAAAAGTAGATGGAAGGAATACACCTAGTCACTGTACCAAAAAGAATTGATCTATATTGAACCATTTCAGGAGGTAGCATATGATCAACAATTGATGACATTGAAGGAAGAAGTCTAAGCTGTGCTAAAGGAAACAAACTCCAGGAATTGATGGAATACCAATTGAGATGTTTCAATACATGGATGCTGTGTTAGATTGGGTTCTCTAGAGAAGCAAAACCAGTAAAGCTTATACATACATATAGAGAAAGAGAAATTTATCTTAAGAAAATGGTTCACACACTTATAGAAGCTGGCAAGTCCCAAGTTCTTGGATCAAATGTCAAGCTGGAGGCTTTTCCTGATGCATGCAGCTGCAGGGGCTGATGAGTTCAAGGTTGGCAGGCAGTAGACTGGCTGTTGACTCCAACGAATGATGAATCCAAGATCTCCAGGCCGAATAGTGGATTGTTCACTCACGGACAGTTTTAGGCAACACAACAGGATCCTGATCCACAGAAGAGGGTCCCTTCTCCCAGGATGTCCATAAATATATGGGAAGCAGGCCACACCCCTAGGGAAATTCCCTTTCAATGGATTGGCTGCTCAAAACATACACTTCTGATCCCATCAAGGGAATAACCCACATCACAATTACTTAAACCACAAAGAATTGTGGTCCAGCCAAGTTGACACACAGTTCCAACTATCACAGTACACCCCCTGTCAACTTGGCAGTTGTACACATCTTCTTAACTGTATATAATCTCTAAATAAGGACAATTATAAATTCATATTTGCACCTGACAAGATATGCTAACATGTGTACAACTGAAACGCATTAACCTTATTTATATTTCACAGTTCATAACAGAAGGAAACAAAAATATTTGATGCACATATACAATGAAGAAATATAACAATCATAGTCCTCATTTCTGCAACTGGTTATGTGGTTGTAGCTGATAATTCAGAACTTCCTTCTTCCACCATCCATTCTGTATTTCCCTTGCCCTCAGCAAGCACCTCAGCTGGTCGTGGTTCTTTGCCTGGTGGCGTGACCCAAACCTTCATTCCTGAAGGGTCATTAGTAGTCATGTAAGAATTGGGTTACTGTAATTTTCCATTGACTTTAATCACAGGGCATTGTAGTACTGAGAGATGTCCTAAAGAATCTCCTGTATTCCAGACATATTCTCCAGGTTTCTATCTGTACCTGTTAGCAAAATCAAATAGGTCTTTTTGGGTGTAGCATACCACCTCACGCCACAGATTAGCAGGGCCCTCTTTACTAATGTAGGCAGGGTCATCAGTGCCTTTATGATTAATCAAATTGGAGAACCAAAACAGAATCGGTGAGAACCAATTTAGGAAGCCCATCCTTATGATTTTGTCTCTCTAAAACCACTCTCGATACCAAATGTTTTTGCACAGGCAAAACAGGCAAATTAAATGGTCAGGAATATGGTCAGGATAGTCAGGAAGATCTGGATATGGATATTCTGTTCTGGTTACCTAGTACCACTCTGACAAGAATATAACACAAATGGGATGCCCTTAACAAACAGGAATTTATTCTCTCACAGTTCAGGAAGCTAGAAGTCTGAGTTCCAAGTGCCAGGCTCTAGGGGCTGTGTGAAAGCCCCTCGACCTTGGGCTTCAGTTCTGCCTCTTGCTCCTGGCCCACTGTAGCTAAAGGCATCTCTTCGCTCAGGCAGCTACTGGCTGCTGAGGCTAATGAGCCCAAGGTCAACAAATAAAATGGCACAGTCCCGATGTTACCAAACAACATGGCAGGCCATTAATTCAAGTCCATTGTAAGTCCCAAGGTCAGCAGAGCATGGCAGGCTATGTATAGGGTCCAAGCGTGCCGTAAGCTAGAGACTGTTCCCCTAAGGCTTCTCCTTATATACAGGAAGCAGACCACATCCCTAAGGCAGCTACTCAGCCGCTCACAGTAGATTCCACCATGGAGTTGATTACTAGTCTCATCATGGGGAATACTACATCCAGCTGGCCAGCCATTCCACCAGGCCCAGCCAAGTTGACACACAAACTGAACTACCACAGATGCAAAACTGGGAGAACTCACTCGTTTATGCCAAGAAATTTGGAAAATAATTACCTGGCCAACCTACTGGAAGAGATCCATATTTGTGCCCCTTACAAAGAGAGATGATCCAACAGAATATGGAAATTATCAAACAATATAATGAATATTGCATGCAAGTAAAGATTTGCTAAAGATAGTAATAATAAACAATTGTAGTAGTACATATACAGGGACTTGTCAGAAATTCAAGCTGGATTCAGAAGAGGATATGGAATGAGGGGTATCATTGCTGATATCAGATGGATCTTGGCCGAAAGCAAAGAATACCAGAAAGATGTTTACCTCTGTTTTATGGACTATGCAAAAGTATTTGATTGTATGGATCATAACAAATTAAGAAGAATGGGAATTCCAGGACACTTAATTGTACTCCTGAGGAACCCATACGTAAATGAAGAAGTGGTCATTTGAACAGAACAAAGGGATACTTCATGGTTTAAAATCAGGAAAGATATGTGTCAGGGTTGTATCCTTTCACCATACTTATTCAATCTGTATGCTGAGCAAATAATTTGAGATTCTGGACTGTATGAAGAAGAATGTTACATCGGGATTGGAGGAAGACTCATTAACAACCTATGACATGCAGATGACATAACCTTGCTTGCTAAAGTGAAGAGGGCATGAAGCACTTACTGAAGAAGATCAAAGACTACAGCTTTCAGTATCTGTTATACCTCAACATAGAGCAAACAAAAATCCTCATAACTAGACCAATAAGCAAAATAATGATAAATGGAGAAAAGACTGAAATTGTTAAGGATTTCATTTTACTTGGATCTACAATCAATGCCTATGGAAACAGCAGTCAAGAAATCAAAGTACTGCACTGGAAAAGTCTGCTGCAAAAGACCTCTTTAAAGAGTTAAAAAGCAATGACATCACTTTGAGAATGAAGGTTCACCTGGCCACAGCCATGTATTTTCAATCACTTTGTATGGATGTGAAAGCTGGACAATAAATAAGCAAAACCAAAGAAGAATTGATGCCAAAGATTATGGTATTGGTGAAGAAGGACCAAATCTGTCTTGGCTGAAGTACAGTCAGAATGCTCCTTAGAAGCAAGGATGATGAAACTTCATCTCATTTACTTTGGACATGTGATCTGGAGGGACCAGACCCTAGAGAAGAACATCAAAGCAGAGGGTTAACAAAAAAAAAAAAAAAAAAGGGGAGATAGATTGACACAGTGGCTGCAACAATAGCCTCATACATAGCAATGATTGTGAGAATGGTGCAGGACTGGACTGTATTTTGTTCTGTTGTACATAGGATCGCTTTGAGCCAAAACTGACTCCACAGCACCTAACAACAACAACAACAACAGTAATACTGATAATGAGTGAATGATGTTCTCAACCTCTCTCTTCAAGTGATCCCTTGTTCCCTATCACACAATTCAACTAAGCTGCTTTCCTGGTTTTCTTTCCCATAGCCATGCTCATTCCTGCCTTTGTGTCTTTGCTCGTGCTGTTCTACTGCCTGATGCCCTACCATTTCTCTCCACTCATTCCCAGCCTATCATTCCTTCAAGCTTCCACTCCAGCCTTCTCTCCTCTAGGAAGCCTTCCTCCGCACACTAACAGACTGAATATCTCTCCTGTTCTCACCATCCTGTGCCATTTCTCCTTAAAATCCTGCCTATGTCAGAGGCCTTGGCTGGAGATCTGTGCAGGCAGAAATCAAGTCTTATTTTCCTATGTCCTCCCCAAAAGTGGTGAGCTCGAGGCCAGACACATGGAGATACAAGTAAAGATGCACTGAGTCAGACCCTAGTCTGTTGTTTCTACTTCTGGTCTTTTAGGTTCTACTGGAGGACGAATCCCTCCATTTCTCACTTCCCTATTCGTACCATCTGAGTGTCAGCTTCTCACCCACTCAGATCCTATGAGTAAGTTGGTGTGAAAGCAAAGGCAGTGGAAGCAGCAATGTTTTGGATTCTATTAGGTTGAACTACATAAAGTTGCCGTCTAGAACAAAAATGGTTAAGTACCAACAGTTTCACCTGGCTCCGTTTAATATGTACTCTAAGGTAGCTGGTCTGACCTCTCTTAGACTTAAGTTTCCTCGTTTAGAAAATGAGGAGGAGAAGCTCATTGAGAGTTTGAGAGAGGAGAAAATGAATCTGTGTAGCGCTGCGGGAAAAGCTTGAGTTCTGGAGCCAAGAACCTGCATTTGGATCTTGTTTGAACATCTTATTGGAATTCCTGATTGCACATAACAGAGTCCACTACAGCTAGTTTAAACAGAGCAGGAATTTGTTACAGGGTGTTAGGCAGCTTGCAGAATATCTGGAGGGCCCCAGAAACCAGGACTGACCAAACTTGGGGACATTTTTTAATAAAAACACCACTGCCTTTTGCTCAGTCCCTATGATATTGGGGATGGATGCCCGAGGCTCTGCCACTGCTGTCCCAAAGAACTGGATGCCTCTGTCACTGCCCTCACAGCAAGATGGAGTCCCCCATCTGGATGCCTGCTGTTGCTGAATCCAGGTCTCACATGAGCATGTCTGATTGATGGCATCTAGGTCGTATGTCTGAACCTGAACCAAGCCCCAAAGGGCCTTGGGGATGTGGTGTTTCTGGCTTCTACCTTGAGAATGTGGCATTCAGTGGAGGAAAAAATTAAAACATAGGGTGGGAATTAAAAGATGACAACTATCCACTATTGATTTTTATTAGCCATATGATCTCAGGCAACTAATTTATCCTGAGTCTCAGATTTCTCATCTGCAAAATGAGAATAATAGTAGCATCTATTTCATAGGGGTAAATGCACTGATTTGTGTAGAAGTCCTCAGAAGAGAACCTGACAAATAATAAATGCTCAATAGATGTTAGCTATAATAATAATTATTATTGTAGTATTGTTAATGGATTGACACCTCTTGGCACAAAGCCCAGCACAGAGAAGATGCTCTTTAAGTGTTTACTGAATGAAACCTCTGGCTGAGGTATTAGTGTTCATATTCTTTCTGGCCAGCCCTGAACACCGCAGACAGCTAAGACCAAGTGTACTAGCTCATAAGAGCCAATTGTTAATTTTAATTTTTTAGGAATTTTGTAAGCTGTTTAATATTACATTGGTAGCTTGAAATCTGCCACGTGGGGCAATTTACACCACAGAAATCTACAAATGCTACAAATCAGGGTTCCCCTCTCCCTAAGAACTGCAACTTCTTAGAGTTAAACATTTCCAGCATATCACAGGCTAGGACACAGAGTATGGAGGCATATAAAGGCATGTAAAGTGCCTATGCCATCTCTCTTGGTCCTTCAGTATGAGATCAACTTTATTTTCCAGATGTCAGAACACACAGATGCACTTCTGAATACATGGATTTTTAAAAAAATTTTTTTCACCTTTCCCTGAGTACCTCTTCGGTACGTGTCAGTTCCTACCAGACTGAGTTCCTTAAAGACAGTGTCCAGCACCCAGTACAAAGTCTTGCTCAAGGAATATTTGTGGAATAGATAAATGGACCAGAGCTCTGGGGTTTCGCCTCCTTACACTAGCTGACAACATTCTCCTTTGCTGGTACCCCTTAGAAAGGCACCACAGTCCTGTTTTCCTTCCTCATGCCCTTTTGCCATGTGGATCATATAAGAAGGGAGTGTGGTGGAGGCTGAGAGGGGGCAGAGTGCTCAAATGCTTGTGAACCTCCTAAGGGGGACGAGGAGGCTGCCTCCTACTTTGGAAACATTCCTCTGATTGCTCTGCACAGCTCAGCAGGCCGCCCTGGCTTAAGACGAAAAGGAGGGAGAGGCAAACACCCTCCATTTAATTAAAGCCAACTTTACATTGTTATTCCATTTGCCTGTGTTATTGCACGGGTTTACAATAAAGTTATATGGCGCCCCCAGGGCGGCTGGAGCTGCGTGATAGAATGTATCCAAGTTCAGCACTCCAGGACTGTGCTTGGCTTCTCTGCAGCGTGAATCAGAGCCAGCCCTGGGTCTTCTCTGGGGCTCCAGGCCATTGTTTAGGCTCAGACCTGTTAGTAGCACCTTTATGTGCTTTCTCTTTGCTGGCATTGCACTACCCCTGAACATTGCTACACGTCCCCAGGAATACACATTCCCCAGTGTCCACAACCTAGTCCTGACCAATTTATTTTCAGCAACACAGAGCTCCTTGTGGTTGCCCCTCCCACCCCCAAACCAAAAAACCCAAACCTGTTACCCTTGAGTGGATTCTGACTCATAGCGACCCTGCAGGACAGAGTAGAACTGCCTCATAGGGTTTCCAAGGTTATGGAAGAAGACTGCCTCATCTTTCTCTTGTGGAGCAGCTGGTGGGTTTGAGCTGCCAACCTTCTGGTTAGCAGCTGAGCACTGAACCAGTGCACCACCAGGACTCCTTCATCCCACCCCATCGCACCTCACCCCATCCCACCTCAACAACCTTAAATGCCTATGCTGGCCTTTCTTTAGCTCTGTGGAGACATCAGTGACCTAGCTAAGCAATCTCTTATATTTAGTAACTGCCTAAGTCTCTCCATCAGCCACTCCTCGGAAGGAAGGTTGGGCAATCCTACTTCCGTAGTGATATTGCCTCGGAAACCCAAGGACGGGTCGCTATGAGTCGGGTTTGACTCGACGGCACATCACAACAACAACAAGTCTCTCCATATCTGACATCTCTTCTGATTCTCACAACACTTCTGTCCAGATCTTACCCACTCTTCAAAGCTGAGTGCAAATGCCGCCTCCTCGTTGCAGTCTTCCCTGATCTCTGAGTGGAATTAGCCACACCTTTGCCTAGACCCCTGTGATGCTTCTCTTTGCCCCCATTTCATAAATTTCATCACAATTTTTAAAACATTTTTTTTTTTAAATTAAGGCAAGTTTTACACACAGTGGGATGTGCAGATCTGAAGTATTCTTGGTAAGTTTTGACAAATGCATGCACCCATATAACCACCCTAATCAGGGCAGAATATTTCCAGAAAGCTCCCTCATGATCCTTCCCAAGTAATCCTGACCTTCCAGAGGAACTACTGTTCTGATTTCTAACTCTATATATTTGCTAGCTCTTCAACTTCATAATTAGTCTGTACTCTTGTGTCTGGTTTATTTTGCTCAGCAAAAAGTTACTGAGCTTCATTCATGTTGTTAGATTAGTAGCTTGTTTTTTTGTTAATGCTGAGTTGTACTCCATTGTATAGATATACCAAATTCTGTTTATAATTTATTTGGGTTGTTATAGCTTTGGATCATCAAGAATAAAGTTGCTATAAACACGCTTGTACCGTCTTTGTGTGGACATATGTCTTCATTTCTTTTGAGTAAATACCTAAGAGTGGAATTGCTGGGTCAAAGAGTAGATATATTTTTAACTATATGAACTGCCAAAGAGTTATTCAAAGTGGTTGTACCATTTTATACTCCAACCAGAATGTTCTGGTTGTTCCATATCCTTGTCAACATTTATTGTTGTCTTTTTCATTTGAGCCAGTATAGAGGATGTGTTGGTATATCACAGTTTAGCATTAATTTGCAATAAATTAAATTCTAATGAATTTCATTAATTACAGATGATTAATGATGTTGAGCATTTTTTCACACATTGAGTTGCCAGTTGTATATCTTTTGTGAAGTATCTGTTCAAATATTTGTCCAGTTTCTATTGGATTATCATTTTATTATTTACAGGAATTCATATATAGTCTGAATATAATAAGTACAGTGTTTATACATATGTATATATGCATATATGTATATGTATTAATATAGATTGCCTATTGATTTCCTTTTTAAAAATTTTAAACTATTATTGTTTCTTTTATTGTGATTTGGGTGAAAGTTTACAGAGCAAATTGGCTTTCCATTCAATAATTCACATGTATTTTGTTTTGTGACATTGATTGCAATCTCCATGATATAACAGCACTCTTCCCACTTCCTCCCTGTGTTTACCATTTCCCTTTTTCTTCTTTCCTATCCCTTCCTGCCTTCTGAGATTTTTTCCTGGGCAAATGCTGCCTTTTTGATGTCTTATGGTTGATTATTCTGATGAGTGCATACCTCCCTGGTGTTATTGTTCACCTGATAGCCTATCATTTGGCTGAAAGTTGAGCCATGGGAGTGAGTTCAGTTCTAGGCTTTAAGGGTGTGTAAGGGCTACAGTCTCGGGAGTTCCACTAATCTCTGTCAGACCAGTAAGCCTGGTCTTTTTTATGATTCGAGTTTTCCATATTTTTATCCCACTCTGTCTGGGACCTCCTATTGTGATCTCTTTCAGAGCGGTCAGTAGAGGTAACCAGCACCATCTAGTTTTTCTGGTCTCAAGGTCATGGAGGCTGGAGTTTACATGGCCCATTAGTACTAAGGACTAATTGTTTCCTTGTGTCTTTGATTTTCTTCACTCTTTTTTTTTTTTGCTCCAGACAGGTAGAGACCAATAGTTTTGTTCCTTAGATGGCTGCTCATAATCTTTAAGGCCCAGTCACT
>NW_006921756.1:4024720-4032489 GCF_000298275.1 Orycteropus afer afer
TTTTTTTTTTTGCTCCAGACAGGTAGAGACCAATAGTTTTGTTCCTTAGATGGCTGCTCATAATCTTTTAAGTTGCTATTCAGAAGTAGGATGTAGAACAGTCTTTGTGAACTATGTTATGCCAGTTGACCTTAGTGTCCCCCAAGACTATGGTCCTGAGTCCCTATGCCCAGTGTCTCATCCCTTAAAGTGTTTGGTTTGACTAAGAAGTTTTCATAACTTTTCTCCCTATTATATGCTCTACTACATTCATGGATATATTTGCATGACATATAAATGCATAGGTAGAAATCTCCTCTGTAAAACCTATGTACATATGTGGATGTAGTCCCATTTGCCTTCCCAGCTCTGTTCAGGTTGTGTGTTTATCTATGTACCCACTCACAGATCATTGTTATTAGTGTTATTGCAGGATTGTATATGTAATAGTACTTATCTTTGCTGCCTTTAACTCTTGTGCTCCTCCCAGTGTCTTCCTTTGCCTTGATCATTTTGTGCTGAACTCCCCCTTGTTGTATATTGCCTTTCCCTTCATTCTAATTAGTGATTTACTGTCCCTTCCCCTCCTACCCCTGGTCACTTTCAAAGAAGATTCTTCCAGTGTGTAAACTTTCCCTTGGCGTTTTAACAGTAATAGTCTCATACAATATTTGTCCTTTTGTGATTAATTTCATTCAGCATAATGTCCTGTAGGTTCATCCATATTATGAGATGTTTCACAGATTCATTGATATTCTTTAATGTTGTGTAGTATTCCATTGTGTGCATGTAGCATAGTTTGTTTATCCATTGGTGAGCACTTAGGTTGTTTCTACCTTTTTGCTATTGTGAATAATGCTGCAATGAACATGGGTTTGCATGTATCTGTTTGTGTCAGGGCTCTTATTTCTCTAGGATATGTACTATCCTATCCGGTGGGATTGCTGGATCATGTGGTATTTCTATTTCCAATTTCTTAAAGACGTGCCATACTCTTTTCATAGGAGTTGAAACATTTTACACTAGCAGTGTATGAGGGTTCTAGTCTCTCCACATCCTCGACAGCACTTGTTTGCTTTTATTTTGAATTTTGTTGTTAATGCTAAAGAGAAATGATATCTCATTGTTGTTTTGATTTGCATCTGTCTAATGACTAATGGGAAGCTCTGGTAGCATAGTGGCTAAGACACTTGCCTGCTAACCAGACGGCTGGTGGTTCAAACCCACCAGCCACTCCTCGGAAGGAAGGTTGGGCAATCCTACTTCCGTAGTGATACTGCCTCGGAAACCCAAGGAGGGGTTGCTATGAGTCGGGGCCGACTCGACGGCAAACAACAACAACAACAACAATGACTAATGATCATGAGCCTTTCTACATGTGTTTATTGACCACCTGAATGTCTTCTTTGGTGATTTGGCCCATTTTTAAATTGGATTGCTTGTCTTTTTGTTGTTGAGGTGTTGAAGTTTTTTTATAAATTTTAGAGATTAGTCCCTTGCCTGACATATCATTTACAAAAGTTTTTTGTAGTCTGTAGTTTCTTCTATTCTTTTGGTGAAGTCTTTTGATGCATGTCAATGTTTAATTTTAGGAAGTCCCAGTCATCTAATTTGTCTTCTGCTGTTTGTGTGTTTTCAGTTATTTTTGATAGTATATTTATGACATGTATTAGGGCCCTAAATTTGGCCCTATTTTATCTTAGATGATCTTTTTGAACATTTTAGGTTTTACATTTAGGTCTTTGATTCATTGTGAGTAGTTAGTTTTTTGTGTAGGATGTGAGATATGGATCCTGTTTCACTTTTCTGCAAATGAGTATCTGGTTTGCCAGCACCATTTGTTAAAGAGATGATCTCTTCCTCTCAGCCTTTTGTCAAAGATCAGCTGTCCATAGGTGGATGGATTTATTTCTGGTTTCTCAATTCTGCTGTGTTGGTCTGTCTATGTGTCTGTCATTGTACCAGTACCAGGCTGGTTTGACTACTGTGGCTGTATACTTTTTAGGTTGAGGAGTGTGAGGTCTCCTACTTTTTTCATTTTCTTTGGTAGTGCTTTGCTTATCTGGAGTATCATCCTGTTCCATATAAACTTGGTGATTAGATTTTGCATCACTTTAAAGAATGATTATGGAATCTGGATTGAGATTGAATTATATCTGTAGATTGCTTTGTAGTATTGACATTTTCACAATGTTAAGTCTTCCCATCCATGAGCATGGTATACTCTTCTGTTTGTATAGGTCTCTTTTGGTTTCTTGTAGTTGTGTTTTGCAGTTTTCTGTGTATGTGTCTTTTGTGTCTCTGGTTAGATTTATTCCTAAGTACTTCATCTTTTGGGTGGTTACTGTAAATGATTGTTTTCCTGATTTCCTTTTCAGAGATCTCTTTGTTAGTGTAGAGGAATCTGATGGATTTTTGTATGCTCTTGTATTCTGCCACTCTGCTGAATCCTTCTATTAGTCCCAGCAGTTTTCTTGTTAAGTCTTTAGAATTTTCTATGTATAGGATCATATCATCTGCAAAGAGAGATAGGTTTACTTCTTGTTTGACAAAAATGCCTTTTATTTCCCTTTCTTGCCTTATTGCTCTGGTTAGAACTTCCAATACAATTTTGTATAGGAGTGATGAGAAAGGGCATCCTTGTCTGTTTCCCATTTGCAAAGGGGAGTGTTTTCAATCTCTTTCCATTGAAAATTATGTTGACTGTTGGTTTTGTGTATATGCCCTCATTTATACTGAGGAATTTTCCTTCTATTCTTATTTTGCTGGTGTTTTAAATCAAGAACAGGTGTTTGATTTTATCAGATGCCTTTTCTGCATCAGTTGATATGATCGTGTTTGTTTTTCCTTTGTTTTATTTATGTGGTGGATTATGTTGATCATTTTTGTAATCTTGTACCATGCATACATACCTGGTATGAATCCCACTTGGTCATGATGTACTATTTTTCTGATATGTTGCTGAATTCTATCAGCTAATATTTTGTTGGGGAGCTCTGGTAGCATAGTGCCTAAGGCACTTGACTGCTAACCAGAAGGCTGGCGGTTCAAACCCACAGCTACTCCTCGGAAGGAAGGTTGGGCAATCTACTTCCATAATGATACCGCCTCAGAAACCCAATGAGGGATTGCTATGAGTCAGGGCCAACTCGATGGCACATAACAACAACAACAACAACACAACAATATTTTGTTAAGAATATTTGCAATGATGTTCATGAGGAATATAGGTCTGTAATTTTCTTTTTTAGTGATGTTTTTGCTGGTTCTGGCATCAGGGTATATTTACTTCATGGAATGGATTTGGGAGCATTCTATCCTTTTCTATGTTCTGGAATAGTTTTAGTAGAATTAGCGTCAGCTGTCCTCTGAATGTTTGATAGAACTGAATTCTCCAGTGAAGCTATCTTGTTCAATTTCTTCTTTTACGATAGGTTCCAATTTTCTACTTCAGATTATTAGTTTGGATATGTAGTGTGTTTCTAGAAATTTATCTGTTTTTTTCTAGGTTTGTAAATTTGTTGTATAGTTCTTCATAATATTCCATTATTATCCTTTTTATTTCAGTAAGTTCTGTTGTGACATCACCCATTCATTTCTTATTTGTGTTATTTGCATATTCTCTTTCTTTTCCTTTGTTAACTTTGCCAGTGGTTTGTCACTTTTGTTAGTCTTTTCAAAGAACAAACTTTTAGTTAGTCTTGTTCTATCGTTTTTCAGTTTCATTTATTTCTGCTCAAATCTTTATTATTTTCTTTCTTCTGATGACTGTAGCCCCTTTTTTTCCTCTTCGTTTTCTAATCATTGGAGATGTTGTGTTAAGCTATTGATTTTGATTCTTTCTTCTTTTTTGATATATTTATTAGCTATAAATTGTCCTCTGAACACTGCTTTTGCTGTGTCCCACAAACTTTGGTATGCTGTGTTTTCATTCTCATTTGATTCAAGTAATTTTTTAATTTCAGTTTTTATTTCTTCTATTACCCAGTAGTTTTAAATCAGAGTGTTATTCAGTTTTCATGTATTTGAATTTTTTCCTTGATCTTCCTGTTATTGATTTTTCATTTTGTAACACTGTGTTCTGAGAAGATGCTTTGCAGTATTTCTATGTTTTAAAATTTATTGAGGCTTGCTTTGTGGCATAACATATGGTCTATTCTGGAGAAAGTTCCATGTGCACTGGAAAAGAATGTATCTTGTGCTGTTGTTGGATGATGTGTTCTACATATATCTGTGAGATCTAGTTGCTTGACTGTGTTGTTTAGATCCTCTGTATCTTTGTTAAGTTCTTTTCTAGTTATTCTGTCCTACACCCAAAGTGGTGTATTGAAGTCTCCTATATTATTGTGGAGTTATCTTTTTCTCTTTTCAGTTCTGTTAAAGTTTGACATATATATCTTTAGGTGCTTTCATTGGGTACCTAGATATTTGTTATGCTTATGTCCTCTTGTTCAATTGACCCTTTAATCATTATATGCCATCATTCCTTGTCTCTTTTGCTGGTTTTTGCCCTGAAGTCTATTTTGTCAGAAATTAATTTGGCCATTCCTGTTCTTTTTTGGTTGCAAATATGCTTGATATATGTTTTCCCATCTTTCTATTTTTAAGTTATTTTTGTCTTCATGTCTAAGGTGTGTCTCTTATAGACAACGTATTAATGTGTCATGCTTTCTTATCCATTCTGCTACTCTCTGTCTCTTAACTGATGCATTTAATCTATTTACATTCAGTGTAATTATTGATAGATATGAATTTAGGACTGTCATTTCTCTCTCTCTTTGGTGTTGATAGTTTCTTTGTTCTATATATTTTTCTGTGCTGATCTCATTTTGTTTATGGATTTTCTTATCAACAGCAATGAAGGATCATTGCTATTGTTTTAGTGTTTACTGAGACTTTATGGTTTTCTTTTTTATTTTGATGAGAAAGTTTATTAATTTTCTTTGAGGTTATGTTGTAATTTATTATTATCTTCCCATGTTTAAAGCAGTCTGTTCTATCTTTATATTGTGCTGATTTCCTCTTCATTTGAAAGTTCTGTAACTACATCATTTTTTCCCTCCTTTTGCTTTCTTGTTATCACTGTTTACAAATTGATATCTCTGGTTCCCTATTTTCAGTCTTATAAGTTTATTTATTATTGATACTTCTGCATCTGAATTGATTTTCAGGTGGTGTTGTCATAGGTCTTAATCTCTAGTTGTTGTCTGTTGTTGTTGGTTCTCTTTCCAGCGGACTGACTCCCTTTAGCATTTATTGCACAGTTGTTCTGGTTTTTGCAAATTCCTTTAATTTCTGTTTATCTGGAAATATCCTAATTCCACCACCATATTTGAGAGACTGTTTTGCTGGATATGTAATTCTTGGTTGACAATTTTTTTTCTTTCAGGTTTTTATATATGTCATTCCATTACCTTCTTGCCTGCATGGTTTCTGCCAAGAAATCAGAGCTTAGACTTATTGGTTCTCTTTTGTGGGTCACTTTTCATTTTTCCCAAGCTGTTTTCAGGAGTCCATCCTTGTCTTTGGTTTTGGAATGTCTGATTATATCTTGGCAATTTTCTTTTGGGAGCTCTCCTCTTTGGGGTTCATTGAACTTCTTGGATGTATATCTTCTCATCTTTCATGATATTAGGGAAAATTTCTCCCAACAAATCTTTGACAGTTTTCTTTTTTTGCCCCCTCTTCCTGTTCTGGAATTCTGATTACACATATTATTCCCTTTGATACGTCCCACATGATTTTTAGGGTCTCTTCATTTTCTTTTCATTCTTTTTTTTCTGATTGTTCCTCTAACAGATTAGTATTGAGAGATTTGTCTTCAGTCTTGCCAATTCTGTGTTCTATTGATTCAGTTGTCTTCCTTTGTCCTTCCAATGCATTCTCTATTTCTGAAATTCTAGTATTATTAATCTTCTGGATTTCTATTTGCTGTTTTGTATGGTTTCCAATTTTCCATTTTTTTTTCAATTTATTCTTGTATTATTATTTTTAAAAATTCTTCTAGTGTTTTGTCTGTGTTTTCCTTGAACTTTCTCTCAATGGACTGAAAGTACCTAAATATTATTGTTTTGAATTCCTTATCAGGTAATTCCACTAGCACTTCTTCCTCTGGAAGATTTTCTGGCCCTGTTTTTGGTCCCTTGTTTGAACCATCATGTCCTATTTTTTGGTGTGATTTGAAATTGTCTGCTTTCTCTAAAACATTGTAGTGTTTTGAATCAATTTATTGATTGTATGTTGGTTTGCTTCACCCTGATTTTTTGTTTTGTTCTTTTTTCTCATATACCCAGGCAACAGAGTGGCCGTGTTACTCTGGTTGCTAGTTTAGTAGCATTGGATTTCGTAGCAAGTAGGAGTGTGGGTATGAGTCTCTGATCACTGTTTATGGAGGGCAGCTGAGGGGAGGCTGGGCGCATGTTGGCTACCAGCATTTGTCATTCCATAGTGCTGGAGCGGGTGGTAGCACTCACCCAGTGGGTGGGGATTGTTGGGTAAGGCCACTGCCTCCCAATTGCTTGGGAAAGATAGAAAGAAAACAAATAGGGGAGAGGAGAGAGGGAAAAAAAATGAAAGGAAAAGAAAAATACTGGACAGGGAGAGGGGAGACCTGAGAAGAAAGAAAAAAGAGAATAAAGGAAAAGATAAGAAAAACTAAACAAATGTGGCACAATACTGGCACATTTGATAACCACCAAACATGGCTGTGGTAGAAATATAGCACTTGCTCTTTGGGAGCATGCACCCCCAAATACAGGAGGTGCCACTATTGAATGCAGAGGTGGTGGCGGCACTAGTTACATGCTCAGCTGGGTCAAAAGAAGAAGAAAAGTGTGTGTGGGGAACTAGAAGAAGAAGAAGAAGAAGGAGAAGGAGAATAAGAAGAAGAGGAGGAAGGGGGAAAAAAGGTGAGGAAGAGGGAAGGACTGAGAAGATGAGAATATAGAAAAAGAAAAAAGAGACAGAAAAAACACTGGTGCAAGTGTTAGCTGCCAAACACAGCTGCAGCAGGAACATGGCTCCTTCAGCCATCCACAGAGAGGTGGGGTGGGTGCTGCTGACCATAGAAATGGGGATGTGGGAACATAAATAAAAATAAAATAAAATAAAATAAATAAAAGAGGGAGTGAAGAAAGAAACTAAAGAACAGAAAGGAGAGGAAAATAAGAGGGAGAAGTGAGAAGAACTAAGAAGAAGAGAAAAAAGTTATTAAAAAAAAAAAAGAAATAAGAGCCAGGACACAAATAGATATATGCACACCCATGTTCATTGCAGTACTATGCACAACAGCAAAGGGGTGGGAACAATCTAAGTGCCCATCAGTGGAGGAATGGATAACCAAACTCTGGTACACACACACAGTGGAATACTATGCAACACCAAAGAATAACGTAGAATCTGTGAAACACCGCTTAACATGGATGAACTTGGAGGACATTATGCTGAGTGAAATAAGTGAATCACAGAAGAGCAAATGTGGCATTAGTTCACTGCTGTAAAAAGTCAAGGAAAGGTTTATACATGGAAGGGAACTTTTTTTGTTGGTTACTAGGGGTGGGAGGTAAGGGAATAAGGGGAGGAGATTTCTAGATAGGTGGAAAAAAATATATAAATGTATACCAAAGATTATTAGTGGTTACCAGGGGTAGGAGGGAGGGGGGAAAGGGGAAACTTTTGTTTGTGGGGCATTGAGTTTATGCTAATGGTGGTGGAATATTTTGGAAAAGGATAGCAATAATGGTGGCACAACATGAAAAATCTCATCAATGTCACTGACCTGTAAATATGGA
>NW_006921756.1:4032844-4034119 GCF_000298275.1 Orycteropus afer afer
GGCTAGGCCTCTAGTCACTAGGAGACTGTACAAGGTAAGGGAGGAAGACACACTGATGTTGGTGCTGGTACAGTCCTAGGCAAGTGGAGCTGGTTATCTTGTTTCTGCTCTGATCAGAACACTGCTTACAATAATTCAAAATGGCTGTGCTATGCCAGTTGGGAGTTTATTGTTTCTTGTTCACTGTTTTTTGTTCAGTCTCTTCCTCTCATCAGTATTTCATCTACTTCCTTTCCTTTGAAGCTCTGGGATCCAGGATTGTCACACGTTGCTGTTTCCCTTGCTTTTTTGTGTCTTTGTTGTAGAGGGATTGAACAGTGTATCTGCCTAGTCCACCATTTAAAACCTCTCCTTTCCTTCCATCTTCTTTTGGTGCTTCCTACATTGTTCAATATTTTGCCCATAGAATCCTTCAGTACCACAACTTGAGGCTTGAATTTTTTTCTTTGGTTCTTTCAGCTTGAGAAATGCCGAGTGTATTCTTCCCCTTTAACATTCCAACTTCAGGTCTTTGCACATTTCATAATAATACTTTACTTTGTCCTCTCAAGCTGTCCTTTGAAATCTTTTTATTTATTTTTTATTGTGATTTGGGTGAAAGTTTACTCCTTTGAAATCTTTTGTTCAACTTTTTTACTTCATCATTTCCTCCATTAACTTTAGCTGCTCTCAGTTCAAGAGCAAGTTTCAGAGTCTTTTCTGACATCCATTTTGATCTTTTCTTCCTTTCCTACATTTTTAATGACTTTTTCATTTCTTCATGTATAATGTTGTGGTTTTTGGTTATTGGTGTTCAGTGCATCGAATTATTCTTCATATAGTCTCTAAATTCAGGTGGGATATAATCAAAGTTATATTTTATCTCTCATGGCTTTGTTTTAATTTTAGTTTTCTTCAGCTTCAACTTAAAATTGCATGTGAGCAATTGATAATCTGTTCCACAGTCAGCCCCTGGCCTTGTTCTGACTGATGATATTGAGCTTCCTCATCGTCTCTTTCCACAGATATAGTTGATTTGATTCCTGTGTATTCCGTCTGGTGAGGTCTATATGCCTAATTTCCATTTGTTGTTGTTGTTAGGTGCCATCGAGTCATCTCCGACTCATAGTGACCCTATGCACAGCAGAACGAAACACTGCCTGGTGTTGTGCCAGCATCATGATTCTTGCTATACCTGAGCCCATAGCTGTAGCCACTGTGCCTATCCATCTCATTGAGGACCGTCCCCTTCTTCATTGACCCTCCACTTTACCAAGTATGATATCCTTCTCCAGG
>NW_006921756.1:4043704-4053183 GCF_000298275.1 Orycteropus afer afer
TTCATGGGTGATGTTTTTGATGTCATCCACAATTCCTCTCATTTTTGGTCATTGGTGTTCAGTGCATCAAACCTATTATTTAAATGGTCTCTTAAATCAGGAGGGATATTGTCAAGGTCATATTTTGGCTCTTGTGGAGTTTTAATGGTCTTCAACTTCAACTTGAATGTGCATATGAGCAGTTGATGGTCTATTCCACAATCAGCTCCTGGTGTAGTTTTGGCCAAAGATGTTGAACTTCTTCATCACTTCTTGCCACAGATGTAGTCAATCTGATTCCTGTGTATTTCGTCTGGTGAAGTCCATATGTATAGTCATCTCTTATGTTGTTGACAAAAGGTATTTGCAATGAATAAGTTGTTGGTCTTTCAAAATTCTATCATGTGATCTTCAGCGTTATTTCTACCACCAGGGCTATATTTTCCAACTACTGGTAATTCTTCTTTGTTTCCAACTTTTGCATTCCAGTCACCAGTGATAATCAACACATCTTGATTGCATGTCCAGTCAATTTCAGACTGCAGAAGTTGGTAGAAATCTTCAATTTCCTCATCTTTGGCTTTGGTGGTTGGTACATAAATTTGAATAATAGTAGTGTTAACTGATCTTCCTTGTAGGTGTATGGATATTATCCTGTCACTGACAGCATTGTACTTCAAGAGAGATCTTGAAACACTCTTTGTGATGATGAATGCCACACCATTCTTCTTCAAATTGTCATTCCCGGCATAGTAGATATATGGTTATCTGATTCAGAATGGCCAAAACCAGTTCATTTCAGCTCACTAATGCCTAGGATATCCATCTTTATCCATTCCATTTCATTTTTGACAACTTCCAATTTTCCTAGATTCATACTTCATCCATTCCATGTTCCAATTATTAATGGATATTTGCAGCTGTTTCTACTCATTTTGAGTAATGACATATCAGCCAATAGAGGTCCTGAAAGCTGTACTCTATCTATATTGTTAAGGCCATCTCTACTCTGAGGACTCAGCTCTTCCCGAGTTGTATTTTGAGTGCTTCCTGACCTGAGGGGCTCATCTTCTAGCACTATATTGGACAATGTTTCAGGGCTATTCACGATGTTTTCCAGTAACATATCAGACAATGTTTCATTCTTATTCATAAGGTTTTTACTGGCCAATTCTTTGAGAAATGGTTGGCCCCTTTCTTCTTCCTAGTCTGTTTTAGCCCTGAAGCTCCACTGAAACCTGACCACCGTGGATAACCCTGTTGGCATTTTGCAACACAGTGGCATAGCCTTCAGCCTTATAGGAACACGTAAGCCACCATAGGATGACAAACTGACAGACAAGTTCATCTCTCTTAGTTGTTCCTAATCCCTCTGCACCTGTCTACCTTAGGCAAGGGCCTTAAAATAGAGCATCCACAAGTGAAAAGCAGCCCCCTAGCCCTGGCCCACCTACCTCAGGCCCCAGGCTTAATATAGAGCCACATCTGAGTGAAAAGCAGCCTCCAAGCCTCAGTCCTGCCTACCTCAGGCCTTTTCATTAATGTAAAACCACCCACTAGTGAAAAGCAGTGTTTAAGCCCCGGGCCCAGCTATGTCAGGCCCCTGACTTAATAAAGCACTGCCCCCAAGTGAAAAGCAGCCCTCAGTCCTGAGGCCACCTACCTTGGGACCCAGCCTTAATGTAGAGCTGCTCCCAAGTGCAAAGCAGCCTTCAAGCCCCAGGCCTGCCTACCTCAGGCCCCAGCCTTAATATAAAGCCATCCTCTAGTGAAAAGCACCCTCCAAGCCCCGGGTCCACCTACTTCAGGCCTTGGCCATAATAAAGGGCCACCCCCAAGTGAAAAGCAGCCCCCAGTCCTGGGCCCACTTATCTCAGGACCCACCCTTAATATAAAGCCTACCCCCAAGCAAAAAGCAGCCTCCAAGTCCCAGGACTACCTACCTCAGGCCCCAGCCTTAATGAAGAGCCACACCCAGGTGAAATGCAGCCTTCAAGCCCTGAGCCCCAATTTCCGTTTATGCTGTTAATAAAGGTATTTGTGATGAATAAGTTATTGGTCATGCAAAATTCTGTCATGTGATCTGTGACCTCATTTCTCTCACCAAGGCCATATTTTCCAGCTACTGATGGTTCTTTGTTTCCAACTTTTGCATTTCAACTACCGGTAATTTTCAATACATCTTGATTGCATGTTTGGTCAATTTCAGACTGCAGAAATGGGTAAATATCTTCAATTCCTTCATCTTTGGCTATAGTGGTTGGTGTATAAATCTGAATAATAGTATTAACTGGTCTTCCTTCTAGGCATATGAATATTATCCTATCACTGACAGCATTGTACTTCAGTATAGATCTTGAAATGTTCTTTTTGGCAATGAATGTGACACCATTCCCCTTTAATTTGCTATTCCTGTCATAGACCATATGATTATCTGATCTGAAATGGATTCAGCTCACTAATGCCTAGGATACTAATTTATGTGTTCCATTTCATTTTTGACAACTTCCAATTTTCATAGATTCATACTTTTTACCCACTACTTGTCTGTCAGTTTTTTGTGCTGTGGTGACTTTCATGGTGCTGTGAGGCTGGAGGCTATACCACTTGTATTTCAAATACAAGTGGGGTCACCTTTAGTGGACAGGTTTCAGTGGAGTTCCAGACTAAGATAAACTTGGAAGAAGGAAGGGACCATCTACTTCTCAAGTAATTGGCCAGTGAAAACCTTATGAATAGCAGTGAAACACTGTCTGATGTACTGCAGGAAAACTTTATGAATAGCCCTGAAACATTGTCTGATATAGTGCCAGAAGATGAGCCCTCAGGTCAGAAGGTGCTCAAAATACGATGGGGGAAGAGCTACCTCCTCAAAGTAGACTTGACCTTAATGCTGTGGATGAAGTAAAGTTTCCAGAACTTCCATTTGCTCATGGGGCACAGGTCAAAATGGGAAGAAACAACTGCAAACATCTATTAATATTCGGAACATGAAATGTATGAAGTATGAGTGTAGGAAAATTGGAACTTGTCAAAAATCAAATGGAAATAGAATGCATAAAGATAGATATCTTAGGCATTAGTGAGCTGAAATGGACTGGTTTTGGCCATTTTGAATCAGACAATCATGATCTACTATGCTGGAAAGAGAAATGGAAGAGGAATGGCATGGCATTCATCATCACAAAGAATATTTCAAGATCTATCCTGAAGTACAACACTGTCAGTGATAGGATAATATCCACATGCCTACAAGGAAGACTGGTTCATGGTACTATTATTCAAATTTACACACCAACCACTAACACCAAAGACAAGGAAATTGAAGATTTTTACCAACTTCTGCAGTCTGAAGTTGACTAAACATGCAGTCAAAATGTATTGATTATTACTGGTGATTGGAATGTGAAAGTGGGAAACAAAGAAGAATCAACTAGAAGGTGGAAAATATGACATTGGTGATAGAAATGATGTGGGAGATCACATGATAGAATTTTGCTAGACCAATGTCATATTCATTGCAAATACCTTTTTCCAACATGAAAAGTGGCTATACATGTGGACCTCCCCAGATGGAATACACAGGAATCAGATCGACTACATCTGTGGGAAGAGGCGATGGAGAAGCTTAATGTCTTCAGCCAAAACAAGATCAGTAGGTGACTGTGAAACAGACCATCAATTGCTCATATGCAAGTTCAAGTTGAAGCTGAAAACAATTAAAACAAATCCACAAGAGCCAAAATATGACCTTGAATATATCCCTCCTGAATTTAGAGACTATCTGAAAAATAGATTTGACTCACTGAACACCAATGACTAAAAACCAGATGAACTGTGGAATGACATCAAGAACATCATACATGAAGAAAGCAAAAGGTCACTAAAAGACAGGAAAAGAAGACCTAAATGGAAATGAGCATAGACTCTGAAACTTGTTCTTGAGTGGAGAGTAGCTAAAGCAAATGGAAGAAGTGATAAGATAAAAGAGCTGAACAGAAGATTTCAAAGAGTAGCTTGAGAAGACAAAGTCAATTATTATAATGAAATGTGCAAAGGCCTGGAGTTAGAAAACCAAAAGGGAAGAACATTCTCAGCATTTTTCAAGCTGAAGGAACTGAAGAAAAAAAATGCAAGCCTTGAGTTGCATTATTGAAACATTCAATGGGAAAAATATTGAATGATGCTGGAAGCATCAAAAGATGATGGAAGGAATGCACACAGTCACAATTCTTTGTACCACAAAGAATTGGTCAATGTTCCCCTATTTCAGGATGTGGTATATAATCAAGAACCAATGGCACTGAAGGAAGAAGTTGAAGCTGCACTGAAGGAATTTGCAAAAAACAAGGCTCCAGGAATTGATGGAATACCCACTGGGATGTTTCAATAAATGGATGCTGCTTGTCTATGCCAAGAAATTTGGAAGACAGCTACCTGGCCAACTGACTGGAAGAGATCCATATTTGCAACCCATTCCAAAGAAAGGTGATCCAACAGAATGTAGAAATTATTGAACAATATCATTAATATCACACACAAGTAAAATTTTGCTGAAGATAATTTAAAAAAATGGTTTCAGCAGTTTATTGATAGGGAACTTCCAGAAATGCAAGCTGGATTCTGAAGAGGACATGGAACGAGGGATAGCATTGATAATGTCAGATGGATCTTGGAATACAGAAAGATGTTTACTTGTGTTTTATTGACTATGCAAAAACATTTGACTGTGTGGGTCATAACAAATTATTGATAACACAAAGAAGAATGGAAATTTCAGAACACTTAATTGTGCTCTCGAGGAAACTGTACATGGATCAGGGGGCTGTCATTCAAACAGAACAAGGGGATACTGCATGGTTTAAAATCAGGAAGGGTGTTCATCAGGGTTGTATCCTTTCACCATACATTCAATCTGTATGTTGAGCAAATAATCTAAGAAGCTGGACTATATGAAGAAGAGTATGGCATCAGGATTGGAGGAAGACTTATTAACAACCTGTGATATGCAGATGACAACCTTACTTGCTGAAGGTAAAGATGACTTGAAGCACTTACTGATGAAGATCTACACTATGCGCACACCTCAATGTAAAGAAAGTGGAAATCCTCACAACTGGACCAGTAAGCAGCACATCAATAAATAGAGAAAGATTGAGGTTGTCAATGATTTCATATTACTTGGATCTACAACCAACAGCAATGGAAACAGCAGTCAAGAAATTAGATGATGTATTGTATTGGGCAAATCTGCTGCAAAAGACATATTTAAAGTGCTGAAGGGGAAAGATGTCACTTTGAAGACTAAGCTATGTGTAACCCAAGCCATGGTATTTTCAATAGCCTCATATGCATGTCAAAGCTGGACAATGAATAAGGAAGACTGAAGAAAAGTTGATGCTTTTGAGTTGTGGTGTTGGTGAAGAATACTGAAAGTACCATGGACTACCAGAAGAATGAACAAATCTGTCTTAGAAGAAGTGCAGCCAGACGATCCTTGGAAACTAGAATGGCCAGACTTCATTTCACCTCCTTTGGTCATGTTGTCAGAAGGGACCATTCCTCGAAGAAGGATATCATGCTGGTAAAGTGGAGGGTAAGCGAAAAAGGGGAAGACCCTCAACAAGATGGATTGACACAGTGGCTACAATAATGGACTCAGGTATAGCAAGGATTGTGAGGCTGGTGCAGGACCAGGCAGTGTTTTGTTCTGTTGTACACAGGGTTGCTAGGAGTCAGAGCCAACTTGACAGTACCTAACAACAACATACTTCATACATTCCAAGTTCTGATTATTAATGGATGTTTGCAGCTGTTCCTTCTCATTTTGTTTCATGCCACATGAGCAAATGAAGGTCCTGAAAGCTTTACTCCATGTACCTCATTAAGGTCAACTTTACTTTGAGGAGGCAGCCCATCCTCTGTCATATTTTGAGTGCTTTCCAACCTGAGGGGTTTGTCTTCTGGCAGTATACCAGACAATGTTTCACTGCTATTCATAAGTGGTCAAGTTTTTTCAGAAGTGGACTGGACCATGTCCTTTAGTCTGCCTTAGTCTGGAAGCTCTGCTGGAACCTGTCCAACCTGGGTACCCTGCTGGTATTTGAAATACTAGTGACATAGCTTCTAGCATCATAGCAACATGCAAGCCACCACAGTATGCCAAACTGACACACAAGTGCTGGCATAGCAACTCTAGGAAGTGGGTATTTAAGCCCCATTTTTGAGATGAGAAAGCAAGACTCATAGGAGCAAAGTCCCTTGACCAGGGTTCTTGACTAGTTCTAGGGATAAGCCAGGTTTAAAATATGAGAGCTCTTTTCTTTACACAGGTCCCTGGTTTGCACTTGTCTACTAAGCAGAATGTTTACAGTTTGAACCCACCCTGTGGCACCATAGAACTAAGGTCTGGTAATCTACTTCTGTGAAGATTACAGCCAAGAAAATCCTATTGAGCTCATTTCTACTCTGTAACACAAGGAGTTGCTATGAGTCAGATTCATCTTGACAACAATGGGTCCATTTGTTTTTCTTTCTTTCTTTTACACAAGACTGTATCTGTGTATCAAAGCAGCAAATCCCAAGTCCAGTGCCTACTTCAGCCTATGTAGGCACTATTATCCCATAAAAATGGAAAGAAGGAAGTACAATTGTTTTTATTCATAGGTGATATAATTTTGAATAAAAAAAGTCCTAAGGAGTCTGTGGGAGCATAGTGGCTAAGGCACTTGACTGCTAACCAGAAGGCTGGTGGTTAAAACCCACCAGCCACTCCTCAGAAGGAAGATGGGGCATTCTTCTGTAGTGACTGCCTCGGAAACCCAAGGAGGGGTCTCTGGGAGTTGGGTCCGACTTGATGGCACATAACAACAACAACAAGGAGTCTGTGGTAGTTAAGTTGTATGTCTACTTTGCTGGGCCTGGTTTTGAGTGGCTGGTCAGCTGGATGTAGTTATTCCCCACGATGAGACTGTTCATCAACTCCATGGTGGAATCTACTGGAGCAGCTGAGTAGCTGTGCTAGGGATGTAGTCTGTTTCCAGTATATAAAAAGAAACTTTGAGGAAGATCACTAGTTTTTTGCATGCTTGAATCCTGCATGTAGCAAGTTGTCATTCAGCAGCCTGCCATGTTATCTGCTGATCTTGGGATTGTTAATAGATTTGAATTAGTGGCATGCCACATGGTTTGATAATTTTGGGACTATGCCATTTTACTTGTTGACCTTGGGTTTGTCAGCCTCAGCAGCCAGCAGCTACCTGAGTGAAGAGACACCTCCAGCTCCAGTGGGCTGGGAGCAAGGAGCAGAACTGAAGCCCAAGGTCGAGGGGCTTTCACCCCGCCCCTAGGGCTGGCACTTTGAACTCAGACTTCTAGCTTCCTAAACAGTAAGAGAATAAATCCCTGTTTGTTAAAACCATCCCATATATGTGGTAATTTTGGTTAGAACAGCACTAGAGAACCAAGTTGAGTTTTGACTTGTAGTGTTGGTGAAGAATACTGAAAGTACCATGGACTGACAGAAGAACTAACAAATCTGTCTTGGAAGAAGAGGAGCCAGAATGATCTTTGTAAGCAAGAACAGCCAGACTTCATCTCATCTGCTTTGGTCATGTTGTCAGAAGGGACCCTTCCCTGGAGAAGGATATCATGCTTGGTAAAGTGAAGAGTCAACGAAAAAGGGGAAGGCCCTCAATGAGATGGATTGACACAGTGGCTGCAACTATGGGCTCAAGTATAGCAAGGATTGTGGGGCTGGCACAGGACTGGGTAGTGTATCATTCTGTTGTACATGGGGTCGCTATGAGTTGGAGCTGACTTGATGGCACCTAACAATAACAACAACAACAGAGATCCAAAACGGAGTGTATCAAAAAAATTCTTGGAACTAGTAAATTAGGTTAGCAAGGCAAACAAAGTCTATTAAAAATTAATTATATTTCTATAAAAGGAAAAAAACAAACATACTGCCATTGAGTTGACTCCAACTCATAATGACCCCTTTTTGGGTTTCTAAGGTGGAAATCTTTTACAGAAGTAGGTTGCCCAATCTTCCTTCCACAGAGTGACTGGTGGGTTTAAAGCACCAACTTTTTGGTTAGCAGTCAAATGCCTTAAGCACTATGTCACCAGAGCTCCTTATATTTCTATATACTAACAATAAACAATTATAAAATGAAAATTTCAAATATGTAAAATAGCATCAACAAATAAAAACTTAGGGATAAATTTAGTAAAATATATTTGTGCAAGACTTCTATGCTGAAAACCACAAAATACTACTGAAAGAAATTAAAGAAGCCCTAATTAAATGGAGAGATATACTATGTTGGATTAGTATGCTTAATGTTATTGAGATGCCAATTCTCACCAAATGAATTGATAGATTCAATGTAATGGCAATCAAAATCACAGCAGACTTTTTTTTTTTTTTTTGAAACAGAATTTATTCAAAATTCAAATGACCTAGCCAAACATCATGTAAAGGAAGAATAAAGTGAGAGGACTTAATATTACCTAATTTTAAGAGTTTCTGTAAAGCTACAATAATCAAGAAAGGTTGGTATTGACATAAGGACAGAAAAATAGTTTGATAGTACATCATAAAGTCCAGAAACAGATCCACATGTATATTATTTCAGTTTTGACAAAGATATAAATGCATTCAATAGGGATGGGAGAGTCTTTTCAACAAATAGTGCTAGAACAATAGGATATCCATATAAGAAAATTTAAACTTTAACTATGACCACTTTATACATGAAAATAATAATAATTCAAAATGGATTATAAACCTAAACATGAAAGTTAAAACTGTAAAACTTCTAGAAGAAAACATAGGAGAGTATGTTTGTGACTTTGAAGTAAAAAAGTTTATTAGGACTCAAAAAAGCATGAACCATAAAGTAAAAACTGATAAATAGGACTTAATCTTTCTTCTTAGTTCATCCCTCTTCCAATCCCCTTTTCTTTTTTTCTTTCTTTTCCTTCCCCCCCCCCCTTTTTTTTCCTCTTTCAGATCCCTCAGAGCAAGTGCCTGTCCTCCTGCCACCTATCAGGTTAGCAATGTCCTCTCTGCCCCTTCCCAGTCAGAAGTGTGCCCTCCCATGGAGTGCCTTGGCTTCCATACAGCTGTGTTTGGTTTCCTTCCTCTTCTTCACCCCCCACTTTTTCTTTCTATCTTTCCCCAATAGTCAGGAGCCAGTGACCATACCCAGTCATCCCCACATGTACCACCCCCACACTTAGCGAGTGCCATTGGCGATTGATGATAGATGGAAGCCAAACCCAGCCATTCTGCCATCAGCTGCTCAGCATGATCAGTGATCAGAGGCTCTTGCCCACATTGCCACTCACTACAAAATATACTCACAGACAGGTGGTAAGGGCCTCAGTGCTTCCAAACTAGTGACCAGATGCAAAAATGGCAAGGAGGCCACATGTTCTGACCTCCTCTAATCCCACAAGAGGAAGACAGGATTACCAGCAGTAACCCAAGG
>NW_006921756.1:4053743-4064840 GCF_000298275.1 Orycteropus afer afer
GAGCTCCTCAGTTGCTCATAGCAAATCCCACCTTGGAGTTTACAAAGACTTATGGGTAGAAAAGCCACACAAAGTAATTTACTATACCACACCAGAATAACACACATGCCCTGTTGCCCAGATATTTTAAAACAAAACAAAACAAAAAATCAGAGTGAAACAAACCAAGATACAATCAACAAATTAATACAATATCACTACAATGTCAGGGAGACAACAGAGAATTTCAAATCACCCACCAAAAGCAAGACAAGATGGCTCAAACAAGTGACCAAAGTACAGGGACAGGAATTCTTCCAGAGGAAGAAATACTATTGGAACTTCCTGATAAAGAATTTAAAAGAATTATGTTCAGGTACTTTCAATAGCTTGAGAGAAAGTTCAAGGGAACAAAGACTGAAGGAAAACCCAGGCAAAAATCTAGAAGATTTTTTTTTTAATACAAGAACAAATTGACAAAATAAATAGAAAATTAGAAACCACACAAAACAGCAAATTGAAATCCAGAAGAAGAATATATAAATTTCAGAAATAGGTAAGCATTGGAAAAGCAAGAGTAGAATAAATCAATGGAAGACAGAATAAGTGAGATTGAAGACAAATCTTTTAATACTAATCATTATTGTAGTGTATCTAATTTGTTACAATCAGAAAAAAGGAAAGGAAGTAAAGAAAGCTGAAAAATTATGCGGGACACCATCAAGAGGGAGAAGGAGCTCTAGTGGTGTAGTGGTTAAGGTATTTGACTGCTAACCAAAAGGTAGGTTGTTCAAACCCACCAGCCACTCTGTGGAAGAAAGATGAGGTGGTCTGCTTTCATAGATTGACAGCCTTGGAAACACTACTGGGGGTCACTAAGATTTGGAATTGACTTGACGGCAGTAAGTTTGGTTTTTGAGTATCAAGAGGAATAATTTACATATGATCAGAATTTCAGAACAAGAGTAGACCAAAAAAAAAAAAAAAAAGCACTGGGAAAATTGTTGAAGGTCTATTGAAAGAAAAATTCCCTAATATCATGAAAGACAAGAAGATATGCATTCAAAGGCTCAATTAAACCTAAGGGGGATAGACCCCAAAAGAAAATCACCAACACATATCATAATCAAACTTTCCAAAACCAAAGACAGAGAAAGAATCCTGAAGCCAACTTGTGAAAAATGAAAAGTTACCTACAAGAGAGAATCAACAAGACTACACTCTGATTTCTGAGCAGAAACCATGCAGGCAAGGAGGCAATGGGATGACATATATAAGACCCTGAAAGAAAGAAAAAAAAAGGCCAACTAAAATTACATATTCAGCAAATTGTCTCTTAAATATGATGGTGAAATTAGGACATTCCCAGATAAACAGAAATTAAAAGAATTTGTAAAAACTGGACCAACCTTATAAGGAATGCTGATGTAAGTCTTTTAGACAGAGGACAAACAACAGCAAATAACAATGTGAGATTAAGACACAAAACAACATCACCCAGAAATCAGGCTATATACAGCACTATTAAAAATGAAATAAACCTACAAGATTGAAATTAGGGAACCAGAGATGTCAATTTGTAAATGATGATAATTACCAACCAAATAAAGGTAGTAAATGATGAACTTACAGAACTTCCAAATGGAGAGGAATTAAACATGATATAAAGGTAGAACCGACTGCTTTAAACTTGGGAAGATAATTACAAATTATAGGATAACCTCAAAGAAATTTAATAAACTTTCTCATCAAAAGAAAAAAAAGAAAGAAAATCATAAAGTCTCAGAAAACACTAAGACAACAGCAAAGAAGGAAATGATAAGAAAATCTGTAAACAGAATGAACTCAGCACAGAAAAATATACTGAACAAGGAAGCTATCAACATAACACGTACACACAAAACAAACTCAGGAACATGGCAGAAGTAAATTTTTACCTATTGATAATTACACTGAATGTGAATGGATTAAATGCACTGGTCAAGAGACTGAGAGTAGCAGAAAGGATAGGAAAACATGACTCACCAATATGCTGTCTATAAATGACACACCTTCAACGCAAAGACAAAAGTAAGCTAAAAATGAAGGGATGGAAAAAACATATATCAAGCAAATGCAACAAAAAAGAGCAGAAGTAACAACAGTAATTGCTTATAAAATAGACTTCAAGGCAAAATAACCTCCCAAAAAACAGCAAAATAAAGAAGGTAAGACATTATATAATAATTAAAAGTTCAATAAAGCAACAAAACATAAACATAATAAATATCTATGCACCCAATGAAAGTGCCCTAAAATACATTAATAAAACTTTAACAGAACTGAAAATAGATATAGATAACTCCACAATAATAGTAGAGGACTTTAATACATCACTTTTGATGGAGAACAGAACTAGAAAGAAACTCAATAAAGATACAGAGGATGTAAACAACACAATCAACCAACTGTACTTCATAGATGTATACCGAACACTCCATCCAAAAACAGTACAATATACATTATTTTCCAGTTCACATGGAACATCTCCATATTATATGTTAGGCCACAAAGCAAACTTCAATACATTTTAAAACATTGAAATACTACAAAGCATCACCTCAGATTACAATGCTATAAAATTAGAAATAAACAATAGATCAAGAAAAAAAAAAATCAAATACATGGAAACTGAAAAGCACCCTAATTAAAAACTACTGGGTAACAGAAGACATAAAAAATGAAATATAAAAAACTTGAATCAAATGAGAATGAAAATACAACATACCAAAATCTCTGGTACATAGCAAAAGCAATGCTCAGATTATAATTTATAGCTAAAAACAGACACATCAAAAAAGAAGAAAGAACCAAAATCAATACCTTCATCCAACAACTCCAATATTTAGAAAAAAAATAGGAAAAAAAAGTGTGCAGAAGAAAGGAAATAACAAAAGTTTGAGCAGAAAAAAATGAAACAGAAAACAGATAAATAATAGAATCAAAAAGACTAAAAGTTGGTTCTTTGAAAAGATTAATGAAATGGAAAAACCACTGGCAAAGTTGATAAAGGTAAAGTAGAAGTTGCAAATAACAAGAATAAGAAATGAAATAGGCAATGCCATAATAGAACCCACTGAAATAAAAAAGATAATAACAGAATACAATGAACACAACTGTGGGAGCTCTGGTGGTGTAGTGCCTAAGGCATTTGACTGCTAACTAGAAGTCTGGCAGTTCAAACCCACGAGCTACTCCCCAGAAGGAAGGTTGGGCAATCTACTTCCATGGTGATACCAGCTCAGAAACCCAAGAAGGGGTCGCTATGAGTCATGTCCGACTCGATGGCAGTGTTATGAACACATCTGTACTCCAGCAAGTTTGAAAACCTAGCAGAAATGGACAAATTTCTAGAAACACACTATTTACCCAAACTAACAGTCTGAGGTAGAAAATTTGAACAGATCTGTTACAAAAGAAGAAAATCAAGAGGTCATAAAAAACTCCCAATGAAAACAAAAGTATCGTGGCCCAGATGACTTCACTGGTGAATTCTATCAAATATTCAGAGAAGAACTGATACCAATTCGACTTAAACTATTAAACAATGTAGAAAAGTTTGGAATACTGCCAAACTCATTCTATGAAGCAAGCATAACCCTGAAACAAAACCAAACAAAGATATCACTAAAAAAGACAATTGCAGACCAATAGCACTCATGAATATTGATGCAAAAATTCTCAACAAAGTCCTAACCAATAGAATCCAACAATATATATTAAAAAAATAATGCATCATAAGCAAGTAAGATTCATACCAGGTATGTAAGGATGGTTCAACATTAGAAAAACAATCAATGTAGTCTACCACATAAATAAAACAAAACAAAACAAGAAAAACATGATATGCAGAAAAAGCATCTGATAAAATCCAACACCTATTCTTGATAGAAAACACTCAGCAAAATAGGAATAGAAGGGAAATTCCTCAGTGTAAGTAAGGGCACATACACAAAACCAAAGGTCAATATTATTTTCCATAGAAAGATACTTAAAACATTCCACTTATGAATGGGAACCAGACAAAGATCCTTTTTATCATCACTTCTATTCAAAATTGTATTGGAAGTCCTAACCAGAGTAATAAGGCAAGAAAGGGAAATAAAAGGCATTTTTTTTGGCAAAGAAGAAGTAAAACTTTCTCTATCTGCAGATGATATGATCCTATACATAGAAAATCCTAAAGATTCAACAAGAGAACTACTGGAACTAATAATAGTGAGATTCAACAAAGTGGCAGAGTACAAAATCAACATACAAAGATCAGTTGGATTCCTCTACACTAACAAAGAGATCTCTAACAAGGAAATAGGAAAACAATACCATTTACAGTAACTACCCAAAAGATGATGAATTTAGAAATAAATCTAACCAGAGACACAAAGAACCTATACAAAAAAACAAAACAAAAACCTATAAAACACTACTACAAGAAACCAAAAGAGACCTATATAATAGAAGAATATACCATGCCTATGGATGGTAAGACTTAACATTGTGAAAATGTCAATACTATAAAGCAATCTACAGATATAATGCAATCCCAATCCAGATTCCATAATTGTTCTTTAAAGTGATGCAAAAACTAATCACCAACTTTATATGGAAAGGAACAATACCCCAGATAAGCAAAGCACTACTAAAGAGAAGAACAAAATAGGAGGCCTCACATTCCCCCACATCAAAACCTACTGTGCAGCCACAGCAATCAAAATAGCCTGGTACTGGTACACTGACAGACACACAGACCAACACAATAGAATTGAGAAACTAGAAGTAAATCCATCTACCTATGGATGTCAAAGCTGATCTTTGACAAAAGGCTGAAACTAATTAAATGGGGAAGAGATAGTATCTTTAACAAATAATGCTGGCAAAACCAGATGTCCATTTGCAGAAAAGTGAAACAGGACCCATATCTCACACTTTATGCAAAAACTAACTCAAGATGGGTCAAAGAACTACATGTAAAACCTAAAACATTCATAAAGATCATCAAAGAAAAAAATAAGGGCAACTTAGGGAAACTAATACATGTCATAAATACATATCAAACATAACTTAAAACATGGAAACAGCAGAAGCCAAATGAGATGACTGAGGCCTTCTAAAAATTAGACATTTATGTGTATCAAATGACTTCACCAAAAGAGTAAAAGGAGAAATTAAAGACTGGGATATAATTTTTGGCAATGACATATCAGGTAAGGGACTGATCTCTAATATTTTAGAAAACTTCAACACCTCAATAACAAAAACAAACAACCCAATTAAAAATGGGCAGAGGACATGAACAGACACTTCACCAAAGAAGATATTCAAGTAGCTAACAAACACTTGAAGAAATGCTCTCAATTATTAGCCATTAGGTAACATTTGTTCAGGGGTAAAGCTCAGAAGACAGGAAGGGATAGGAAAGAAGGACAAAGGGAAATGGTAAACACAAGGAGGAAGTGGGAAGAGTGCTGTTATGTTGTGGAGATTGGAATCAATGTCACAAAGCAATATATGTATGAATTGTTGAATGGAAAACCAATTTGCTTTGTAAACTTTCACCCAAATCACAATAAAAAAAATAGTAATTTAAAAATTTTTAACAAGGAAATCAATAGGCAATCTATATTCACACACATACACATATACATACATATACACACATATACATACACAGTGGACTTGTATTCAGAATATATAATGAATTCATATAATTTAATAATAAAATGACAATACAGTAAAAACTGGACAAATATTTGAACAGGCCTTCACATATGATGATATACAACTGGCAAATAAATGTATGAAAAAGTACTCAACATCATTAATCATCTGTAATTAGTGCAAATTCATAACAATTTAATTTAATGCAAATTAATGCTGAACAGTGATATACTGACACACACACTATGACTCAGATAAAAAATAGTGACAATGACAAATGTTGACAAGGATGTGGTGCAATCAGAACATTCTGGCTGGAATATAAAATGGTACAACCACTTTGGATAACTATAAAGTTAAACATACACCTATCCTATGACCCAGCAATTCTACTCTTAAGAATTTACTCAAAAGAAATGAAGACATGTCCATATGAAAACAATCATAGTCAAACACCTTGAGGGAAAGAGTTGTGGGCATCGGGGCTCAGGACTATAGTCTAGGGGGTCACTAAAATCAACTGATATGGCATAATCCACAAATACATTATTTTTCATCCTAGTTTGGTGAACAGTGACTGGGATCGTAAAAGCTTGTGAGTGACCAGCTAAAACCAAAAAACCAAACTCATTGCCGTCGAGTCGGATCCACCTCCTAGTGACCGCTAGGCAGTATCACTATGGAAGTAGGTTGCCCAATCTTCCTTCTGAGGAGTGGCTGGTGGGTTTGAACTGCCAGCCTTTTGGTTAACAGTCAAATGCCTTAGGCACTATACCACTGGAGCTACCAGCTAAGGCACAACTATTGGTCTCCTCCTATCTAGAGCAAAGAAGAGTGAAGAATATAAAAGATGCATGGAAACAATCAGTCCAAAAAACTAATGCACCATGTGAACCCTAGCATCCATAACCCTGAGATGAGAACTAGATGTGCCTAGCTACCACTGCTGACTGATCTGATAGGGATCACAAGAGGAGGTCCAAGATAGAGTGGGAGAAAAATGTGGAACAAAATTCAAAATGATAAAAAAAAAAAAAAAGAAGATGAAGAAGACCAGGCTTACTGGTCAGATAAATACTAGTAGAACCTCAAAATTATGGGCCTTGGACACCCTTGAAGTTGGGATTTGAACTCAAGCACCTTGGCTCAGCTTTCAGCCAGTTGATAAGATGAACATTAATACCAGGAGGGTATACACTCATTGTTGTTGTTGTTATGTGCCATCGAGTCGGATCCAACTCATAGTGACCCCGAGGCAGTATCACTATGGAAGTGATATGGAAGCCCAACCTTCCTTCCAAGGAGTGGCTAGTGGGTTTGAACCGCCAACATTCTGGTTAGCAGTCAAGTGCCTTAGGCACTATGCTACCAGAGCTCCTACACACTCTTTAGAGCAATCAGGGATAGAACTAGGAAGGCTGAAGGGATGGGAAGAAAGAACAAAGGGAAAGGGTGGGTGCGGGGAGGAAGTGGGAAGAATGCTGTTACTTTGTGGGGATTGCAGTGAATGTAACAAAACAATGTGTATGGATTTTTGAATGGAAAACCGGCTTGCTCGGTAAACTTTGATCTAAATCACAATAATAATAATAATAAAAGAGCATAATGATCAAGGCAGACCTTTTTAACTAGTTGAGCTAAACTGCTGTTGAGTTTTAAGATTTCTTCAGGGGATATATTTGGGTTAAGATTTCTTTTTTTAAAAAAAGAAGATGGAAGGAATATACAGAGTCACTCACTGTACAAGAAAGAATTGGTAGACATTCAACCGTTTTAGGAGGTAGCATATGATCAAGAACTGATGGTATCAAAGGAAGAAACCCAAACTTCACTGAAGGAATTGGTGAAAAACAAGATCCAGGAATTGACAAAATACCCACTGGGATGTTTCAACAAATGGATGCAGTGCTCGAAGTTCTCAATCACCTATGCCAAGAAATTTGGAAGACAACTACTTGGTCAACCAACAGGAAGAGGTCCATATTTGTACCCATTTTAAAGAAGGGTAATCCAACAGAATGCAGAAATTATTGACCAATATCACATGCAACTAAAATTTTCCTGAAGATAATTAAAAAACAGTTGCAGCAGCACATTGAAAAGGAAATGTCAGAAGTTCAAGCCAGATTCAGAAGATGGTATGAAATGAGGGATATCATTCCTGATGTCAGGTAACTCTTGGCTGAAAGCAGAGACTACCAGAAAGATGTTTACCTGTGTTTTATTGACCATGCAAAGGCATTCAGCTATGTGAATCATAACAAATTATGGATAACATTGAGAAGAATGGGAATTCCAGAACACTTGATTGTGCTCATGAGGACCCTGTACACAGACCAAGAGGCAGTTGTTCAAACAGAACAAGGGGATGGTGTGTGGCTTAAAATCATGAAAGGTGTGTGTTAGTGTTGTATCATTTCACCATACTGTTTCAATCTGTATTAATAATAATAATAATAATAATAATAATAAAACTCACTGCCATTGAGTCACTTCCAATCATAGTGACCCATATTGTTTATGCTGAGCAAATAATCCAAGAACTTGCACTATATGAAGAATACTGCAGTATCAGGATTAGAGGAAGGCTTATTAACAACCTGTGATACACAGCTGAAACAATCTTGCTTGCTGAAAATGAAGATGACTTGAAGCCCTTACTGATGAAGATCAAAGACTACAGCCTTCAGTACAGATTACTGTACAACATAAAGAAAACAAAAATTGTCACAACTGAACCAATAAGGAACATCATAATAAATGGAGAAAAGATTGAAGTTGTCAAGGATTTCGTTTTACTTGGATCCACAATCAACACTTATGGAAGCAGCTGTCAGGTAGTCAGAAGACATATTGCACTGGGCAAATCTGATGCAAAGAACCTCTTTAAAGTGTTTAAGAGCAATGATGTCACTTTGAAGACTAAGGGGTCCCTGGCCCAAGCCATGGTGTTTTCAATAGCCTTACATGCACGTGAGAGCTAGACAATAAGTAAGGAACACAGAAGAACTGATGCATTTGAATTGTGGTGTTGGCAAAGAATATTGAATGTACCACAGACTGCTAGAAGAATGAACAAATCTATCCTGGAGGAAGTACATTTTTAGAAGTGAGAATGGCTGGACTTTGTTTCTCACACTTTGGTCATGTTGTCAGAAGGGACAAGACCTTGGAGAAAGACGTCATGCTTGTTAAAGTGGAGGTCAGTGAAAAAGGAGAAGACTCTCAACAAGATGGATTGACACTGTTGCTGTGAAGGTGGGCTCAATATGGCAACGACTGTGAGGATGGTGAAGAAATGTGAGTATTTAATTCTATTGTACATAGGGCCCCGTTGAGTCAAAACTGACTTGACAGCAACTATCAACAACAACAACAACAGAGTTGCTGTGAGAATAACATGAGCTTCATATAACTGGATCTTATAAAAGGCTCTTTTAAGGGCTTTTATAAAGGCAAATACCTTTTTTTTTTTCAACAACATAAACAGTGTCTATACACATGGACCTCACCAGATAGAATACACAGAAATCAGATTGACTACATCTGTGGAAAGAGATGATGGAGAAGCTCAATATCTTCAGCCATAACAAGGCCAGGAGCTGACTGTGAAACAGACCATCAGTTTCTCATATGCAAGTTCAAGTTGCAGGAGAAGAAAATTAAGACAAGTTCACGAGAGCCAAAATATGACCTTGATTATATCCCTCCTGAATTTAGAGACCATCTGAAGAATAGATTTGACTCACTGAACACCAATGACTGAAAACCAGACAAATTGTGGGATGACATCAAGAACATCATCCATGAAGAAAGCAAAAAGTCACTGAAAAGACAGGAAAGGAAGAAAAGACCAAAATGGATGTCAGAAGAGACTCTGAAACTTGCCCTTGGGTGGAGAGTAGCTAAAGCAAATGGAAATAATGACAAGATAAAAGAGCTGAAAAGAAGATTTCAAAGAGCAGCTCGAGCAGACAAAGCCAATTACTATAATGAAGTGTGCAAAGACCTGGAAGTAGAAAATCAAAATCAGCATTTCTCAAGCTGAAAGAACTGAAGAAAAAATTCAAGCCTTGAGTTGCATTATTGAAAGATTCTATGGGCAAAATATTGAATGATGCAGGAAATATCAAAAGAAGATGGAAGGAATATACATTCACTGTATCAAAAGTAGTGGTTGATGTGCATCTATTTCAGGAGGTGGCATATGGTCAAGAACCAATGGTATTGAAGGACGAAATTGCAGCTCTACTGAAGGAATTGGTGAAAAACAAGCTCCAGGAATTGATGGAATACCCACTGAGATGTTTCAACAAATGGATGTTGTGCTGGAGGCACTTTCTCATCTATGCCAAAAAATTTGGAAGACAGCTACCTTGCCAACTGACTAGAAGAGATCCATCTTTGTACCCATTCCAAAGAAAGGTGATCCAACAGAATGTGGAAATTATCAAACAATGTCATTAATATCACACACAAGTAAAATTTTGCTGAAGATAGTTCAAAAACGGTTGAAGGAGTATATTGACAGGGAACTTCCAGATATGCAAGCTGGATTCAGAAGAGGAAATAATATCATTGTTGATGTCAGTTGGATCTTGACTCAAAGCAAAGAATACCAGAAAGATGTTTACTTGTGTTTTATTGACTATGCAAAAACATTCAATTCTGTGCATAATGACAAATTGTGGATAACATTGAGAAGAATGGGAATTCCAGAACTTGATTGTGCTCATGAGGAACCTGCAAATAGACCAGGAGGCTGCGTTCAAACAGAACAAGGGGATAATGCATGGTTTAAAACCAGGAAGGGAGCGTGTCAGCGTTGTATCCTTTCACCATACATATTCAATCTGTATGCTGAGCAAATATCCAAGAAGATGGACTATATGGAGAAGAAAGTGGTATCAGGATTAGTGGAAGGCTCATTAACAACCTCTGATATGCAGAAAACACAAGCTTGCTTGCTGAAAGTGAAAATAACTTGAAGTACTTACTGATGACGATTGAAGACTACAGTCTGCAGTATGGATTACACCTCAACATAAAGAAAATGAAAATCCTCACAACTGAACCAATAAGCAGCATCATGATAAATGGAGAAAAGATTGAAATTGTCAAAGATTTCATATTACTTGATTCCACAATTAACAGCAATGGAAGCAGCAGTCAAGAAATCAGATGGTGTATTGCACTGGGCAAATTTGCTGCAAAAGATATCTTTAAAGTGTTAGTTGTTGTTGTTGTTATGTGCTGTCGAGTAGGACCCGACTCCTAATGACCCCTCCTTGGGTTTCTGAGGCAGTATCACTATGGAAGTAGATTGCCCAAGCTTCCTTCTGAGGAGTGGCTGGTGGGTTTGAACTGCCAGCCTTCTGGTTAGCAGTCAAGTGCCTTAGGGACTACGCCACCAGAGCTCCT
>NW_006921756.1:4065075-4075044 GCF_000298275.1 Orycteropus afer afer
TGCAGCCAGAATGCTCCTTGGAAGCAAGAATGGCCATACTTCATCTCACCTACTTTGGTCATGTTGTCAGAAGGGACTATTTCCTGGAGAAGGATGTCATGCTTGGTAAGGTGGGGGGTCGACGAAAGAGGGGAAGGCCTTCCACGAGAGTATTGACACAGTGGCTGCAATGATGGGCTCAGGTATAGCAAGGATTGTGAGGCTGGTGCAAGACTGGGCAGTGTTTTGCTCTGTTGTACATGGGGTCACTATGAGCCGGAGCTGACCTGAGGGCACCTAACAACCACCACCACAACAACATAAAGGCAGTTCCTCTTAGACAATTTTTACTGGGTTCCTGAAATGGCCTTATATCCATAATATTCTCTCTGATGGTTTACCTCTTGTTGATATTGGACAAAGGAGAGAGGAAGGAGTGGGAATCTGTCAACTGCCATTGTTCCATTATATCTCGGTTCTCAGTGGGTAAGAATTGGCACTAGCCCTATGGGTACAGTAGGAGGTGAAGTCAGCTGATAATACTGACAACCCAACAGTTACCATTTACTGACTGCTATTTGTTGTTTATTCATTTCATACAACTGATCAAAGCCAATTTTGCTGGCTTCATCAGAGTATCCCCTACCCCCAGCCATGCTAGTTTCCCTTTCTCTAATTCCTGGGAACTATATCCTGCTTCCTGCACTCCCAGCCTCTGGCTATGATCATGCTTCAATTAACTCCCTCCTTTGAAACCCCTCTTGTAATATCAATGGCAGTAGGGATTGGACAATCTGTTGGCACAGTGGTTAAAGCGCTAGGCTGCTAACCAAAAAGCTGGCAGTTTGAGCCCACCAGCTGCTCCATGGGAGAAAGATGTGGCAGTCTGCTTCCATAAAAATTTACAACCTTGCTCAGGGGGCAGGAATGCATAAGAAAGAAGGACACAGGGAAGAGATAACTACAGGGAGGAAAAGAGAAGAGAGTTGTTACATTGTGGGGAACTGCAATCAATAGCATGAAACAAAATGTGTATGAACTGCTGTATAGAAAATGGAGTTTCTCTGTAAACTTTCACCCAAATAACAATAAAAATGAACAACAACAACAAAAAGATTTACAACCTTAGAAATCCAGTGGGTCAGTTCTATTCTATCCTATAGGTCATCACTATGTGTTGGAATCGTCTTGATGACAATGGATTTGGTTTAGGGACTGGACATGGTGTGATCTGACTTCAGCTGATCTTCCAGCTGGAACTCCTGCCACTTAGAGCCTATGCCCCACATCTTGTTTCTCTACTAGCCTTTTCTGTAACGTGCCTCGACCTATCTCAGCCTATGCTGTTGCTTTTGCCTGAAGCACCCACCCCTCCAAAAAAATCTCTACTAACCCTTGAACACAGGTGTCTGCCCAAATTGATTATTTTCACTTAATTTGTCAAAACCTGACCTGTTTTTCTTAGATGGACCTTTATGACATGGCCCTGTAACCCCCAGTGTATCCGAGGTAGGGTTGCCAGATTTAGCAAATAAAAATACAAGACACCTAGTTAAATTTGAATTTCAAATAAATAATATATATTTTTAAATAAATATGTTCATGCAATATTTGAGACATACTTTTACTTAAAAAACTGTTCTTTATTTATCTTAAATTCAAATCTAAGTAGGTGTCTTAATTTGCTAGTGCTGTCATATTACGAATATTATGGCATTTCAGGAACCCGGTAAAAATTATCTAAGGGAGAGGGACTGTCTTTATAGAGCCCTTATAAAACCCAGTTATATGAATCTGTCATGTCAGTCAATTCCACAGCAATCTGTAGTAGTTATGTGCCATTGACTTGGCTACAATTCATAGCGACTCTATGTACAACGGAATGAAACACTGCTCACTCCCGTGCCATCCTCACAATCCTTTCTGTGCTTCAGGTCATCATTGCCGCCACTGCATCAAGCCATCTGGTTGAGGGTCTTCCCCTTCTCTGCTGACCCTGTACTTTACCAAGTATGTTGGTTATCTCTAGTGCTGTTCTAATAGGAAATACTACAAAGGGGTGGCTTTAACAAACAGGGATTTATTCTTACAGTCTAGGAGGCTAGAAGCCTGAGTTCAAAGTTCCAAACTCTAGGGGCTGGGTGAAAGCCCCTTGAACTTGGGCTTCAGCTCTGCCTCTTGCTTTTGGCCCACTGAAGCTGGAAACTTAACTCAGTCACCTGCTGGCTGCTGAGGCTGGCAACCCAAGGTCAACAGGTAAAAATACACAGTCCCAAGATTATCAAACAACATGGAAGGCCACTATTTCAAGTCCAGAAAAAACCCCGATTGGCAGGGCATGACAGATTGCTGAATACTCACCTACATGCAGGGTCCAAGAGTGCCAAAAAGCTTCTGAGACATTTCTCAAAACTTCTCCTTATATAGTGGATGCTGACTACATCCCTAAGGCAGCTACTCAGCTGCTCCAGTAGGTTCTACCATGGAGTTAATTACCAATCTCATCATGGGGAATAACTACATCCAGCTGCTCAGCCACTCAAAACCAGGCCCAGCCAATTGACACATAACCTTAACTGCTACAACATCCTTTTCCAGGGACTGGTTCCTTCTGACCACAAGAGCAAAGTAGGGGAGATGAAGTCTAGCCTTTCTTGCTTCTGAGGAGCATTTGGCTGCACTTCCTTCAGTACAGATTTGTAGTTCTTTCAGCAGTCCATGGTATTTTCACTATTCTTCACTGACATCACAATTCAAAGGCATCGACTCTTCTTTGATCCTCCTTATTCATTATTCTTTGTCCAGCTTTCACAAGCATGTGAGGCTACTGGATATATCACCTGGGTTAGTCTCACTTAAGTCTTCAAAGTAACACCTTTGCTCCTTAACACTTTAAAGAGGCCTTTTGCAGTAGATTTTCCCAGTGCAATATGATATCCAATTTCTTGACTGCTGCTTCTATGGATGTTGATTGTAGATTCAAGTAAAATGAAATCCCTGACAACCTCAACCTTTTCTCCACTTATCGTGATGTTGCTTTTTGGTCCAGTTGTGAGGATTTTTGTTTTCTTTGTGTTGAGATGTAATCCATACATATGGGCTTCAAGTCATCTTCACTTTCAGCAAGCAAGTTTATGTCACCTACATATTGCAGGTTGTTAATGAGTTTTCAAGGAGCTGTGGTAGCACAGTGCCTAAGGCATCTGACTGTCAACCATAAGGTTGGTGGTGTAAACCCACCAGCCAGTCTGCAGAAGCAAGACCGGGCAATCTACTTCCATAAAGATTTACCACCTTGGAAACCCAATGGGGGTTGCTATGAGTCAGAATTGACTCGATGGCAGTGGATTTGTTTGTTTGATTGTTTATTTATTTAATGAGTTTTCCTCCAATCCTGGTGCTGCATTCTTCTTCATATAATCCTGTACCTTGAATTATTTGCTCAGCATACAGACTGAATAAATATGGTGAAAGGATGTAGCCCTGATGTATACTCTTCCTGATTTTAAACCATTCCCTGTTCTGTTTGAATGATAGCCTCTTTGTCTATGTACAGGTTCCTTATGAGCACAACTGAGTGTTCTAGAATTCCTATTCATCACAATCTTATCCATAATTTGTTATGATCCACATAATCAAATGCCTTTGCATAGTCAATAAAACACAGGCAAACCTTTCTGATGTTCTTTCCTTTCAGCCAAGATCCATCTGACATCAGCAGTAAAATCCCTCATTCTATGTCCTCTTCTGAATCCAGATTGGATTTCTGGAAGTTTCTTGTAATACTGCTGAAACTGTTTTTGAATTATCTTCAGCAAAAATTTACTTGCATGTGATATTAATGACATACTGTTCCATAGTTTCCACATTCTGTTGGATTACCTTTCTTTGGAATGGGCGCAAATACTGATCTCTTCCAGCCAGGTGGGCAGGTGCCTCCAGTGCTGCATCCATTTGTTGAAACATCTCAATGGGTATTCCATCAATTCCTGGAACCTCGTTTTTCACCAATTCCTTCAATGCAGCTTGGACTTCTTCCTTCAGTACTATTGGTTCTTGATCATATGCCACCTCCCGAAATAACAGAATAATGACCAATTATTTTTGGTGCAGTGATGCTGTATATTCCTTCCATCTTCTTTTGATGCTTTCTGCATCATTCAATATTTTGCCCACAAAAACCCACTACTGTCAAGTTGGATCTGACTCATAGCAACCCCTCCTTGGGTTTCCAAGGTGGTATCACTTCAGAAGATTGCCTGATCTTCTTTCCGAGGAGTGGCTGGTGGATTTGAACCGCCAGCCTTCTGGTTAGCAGTCAAAGTGCCTTAGGCACTATGTCACTAGAGCTCCTATTTCGCTCATAGAGTCCTTCAGTATTGTAATTTTAGGCTTGACTTTTTTCTTTGGCTCTTTCAGCTTGAGAAATGCTGAGCATATTCTTCCCTTTTGGTTTTCTAACTCCAGGTCTTTGCACATTTCAGTATAATACTTCATCTTCTTGAGCTGCCCTTTGAAATGTTCTGTTCAGCTCTTTTATTTCATCATTTCTTCCATTCAATTTAGCTGCTCTCCTTTCAGGGGCTAGTTTCAAAGTCACTTCTGACATCTGTTTTGGTCTTTTCTTTCTTTCCTGTCTTTTTAATGACATTTTGTTTCTTCATACAACTCTAAGAAGTGAATATTTAAGCCCCATCACAAATGAGTGGCTGTGAAGAGCAGAAATTTATTTTCTCAATTATGGAGGCTGGAAGTCGGAATTCAGGATGTTGACTCTAGAAAAATGACCTTCTTCAGCTTCTAGTTGCCACTATCAATCCATGTTATTACTGGGCTTGTGGATGCATCTGCTCACATCATCTGTTGTCTGTCTTCCTCCTGTGTGTCTGTCTCTCTGAGTCTGCAATCCCCTTTATAAGACACTACTCTGAAGGTATTAGTTTTAGGACCCACCCTACTCTGTGTGATGTCATTAACATTAAAGAAAAACTTTATTTCCAGACTGGATCACATTCACTGCTACAGGGTTTAGAAGTTCAACATATCATTTTGAGGTATACAATTCAATCCATAACACTAGGCATCCTGTATGTTATCTGACAACCTAATCCATGAAGATGTAAGCATATAATAGACTTGCAGGCTTCTAGAAGTATGATGCTTTAGTATGATTTGGACTAGAAGAGGGCCTGGAGGCCTGGAGATGGACTCAACCTGAGTGCCCATCTATTCCAGGGCCCTCACTTTATAGACATTGCCCAGAGAATGGAAAGATATGCCAAAGTTCAAATAGCGGGTGGGCTGCAGAGGGGAGGCTGGAACCCAGGGCCCCTAATTCCCAGCCACAGTTCCCTCCTGTGCCAGAAACTCTGTGCTCTGGGCTGATGGAGCGGCTCAGGTTCCCACTCCCCTGCCCCTGACCTGCCCTTGCCTGGCTTCAGAGGGGGTCTGATGGCGAAATGTGATCCTGCCATAAAATCTGTACCAAACTAACTCTTCTCACAGCCCACCCGCCCGCCTCAAAGGGGGGTGCCTAATCCCCATTTATGGGGCTGAGCAGCTGGGCCCGGCCTGAGTCTTTGAACGTGAGCTTGGGGTGCTCTGGGTTAGCTCAGCCTTGGCCAGAGGAACCTGAGAATGAGAGCATTTAGGAAGGCCATGCAGGTTGAGGGGCCAGTCAGTCATGGGCTGCCCAGCCCAAGGAGCACCAGCCACGGTAGGAGCTTAAAATCAGAGGGGCTGAAGATGGAGGATCAACATGGGGCATTTCTTCCAGAGTGTGTGTGAGGAACCTAGACTTTATCCCAGGAGCCAAGGGCAGATACGGAGGGTTTAAAGCAGGGAGTGACATGGTCCTATTAGAAGGATGGAATTTGAGATTCCTTAGTGTCTTAGTTATAGTGCTGGTATAATACAAACATCACAAGTAGATGGCTTTAACAAACTAATTAATTTTCTCATAGTTTAGGAGGCTAGAAGTCTGAATTCAGAGTGCCGGCTCTTGGGGAAGTCTTTCTCCCTGTCAACTCTGGAGGAAGATCCTTGTCTCTTTAGCTTCTGCTTCCTTGGAGATCTCCAAGTGTCTCAGCATCTATCTTAACCCATCTCTCCTTCTCTTGCTTGTTTAATGTCTTCTATATCTCAAAAGTGATCAACTCAAGACACACCTTCCACTAATCCTGCTTCATTAACATAACAAAGACAAGCTATTGCCAAATGGGGTTATTACCACAGGCATGTTTTTGTTGTTGTTGTTAGGTGCCCTTGAGTTGGCCCTGCCTCATAGTGACCACATGTACGACAGAACAAAACACTGACTAGTCTTGCGCCAGCCTCACAATCCTTGCTATACCTGAGCCCATTGTTGTACCCACTGTATCAATCCATCTTGTTGAGGGCCTTCCCACTCATCTGTTGGTTTTCTGTACTGTGGTAGCTTGTGTGTTGCAGTGAGGCTGGCAGCTATACCACCAGTATTTCAAATATGAGCAGGGTCACCCATAGTGGACAGGTTTTAGTGGAGCTTCCAGACTAAGACAGACTTGGAAGAAGGAAGGGTCCATCCACTTCTCAAAGAATTGGCCAGTGAAAACCTTATGAATAGCAGTGAAACACCATCTGATGTATTACCACAAGCATGTTGTTGTTGTTACGTGCCGTCGAATTGGACCCAACTCATAGTGACCCCTCCTTGGGTTTCCGAGGTGGTATCACTACAGAAGTAGATTGCCTCATCTTCCTTCTGAGGAGTGGCTGGTGGGTTTGAACCGCCAGCCTTCTGGTTAGCAGTCAAGTACCTTGAGGTTAGAAATTATAATACTTGTTCTTGGGGACACAATTCAATATATAACACTTAGTTAGAAGACTCTGGAAGTAATTCAGGCAAAAGATAATGACAGCTTTGACTTGGAGAGTGGTGGCAGGGTAGAGAGAGGTGAATGGATTCTGAAGAGACATCAGGAGGTAGTAACTGAATAGCTAGGAAGAGTCAAGAATGATGATGAGGTCTCTGATTTGGATGATGTAGTGGGTGGTGGTGCTGACACAAAGACAAGGAACATTAGAGAAGATGTAGGAAGAAGCTAAGTAGGAGGGACCTGTGAGACACCTGGCAGAAATGCCAGAAGTAGATGTCAGTTTGGGATTTGGAAAGATAACTGGGATGGTGGTATCAAGTTGAGAGTCAAGTTTATACACATTGATGCCATCATTACTGAGAAGAGGGTCTAGGAGCTACCCCTGAGGAACACCAACACTTAGAGTGAGGCAGGAGCAGAAGAGCCCACAGAGCAGGCTAAGGAGGGCCACAGAGGTAGACAGATAACTAGGAGAAGGTGATGGCATGGTTGCCAAGGAAATAGAGCCTGGCCAATGGCATCAGTGCTCCAGGAGCCCCACCAGACAAGGTTCATAAGAGTAATGTTATTGTTCTTTCAATTTAGCAGCAAGCAGCTGGTGGCCTGGCTCCCAGTGGTGTCATGGGTGTGCTAATTTGCAAAGAAATAGGAGGTAAGGACATGAAGTTCCTGATTGTACACAACTCTCTATAAAGACTGGTTATGAAGAAACTTGGGTGGTGGTTGAGAAGGGATCAAGTAGCTGGAGGGGAATGTGGGCTTGAGAGATGGTTGTTTGTGAGATTCTTGTTGTTAGGTGCTGTCAACTCAGATTCAGAACTGAATCATAGCAACCCTATGTACAACAGAATGAAACAAACAGTACTCTGTCCCGTGGCATCCTCACAATTTTTGCTATGTTTGAGCCCATTGTTGCAGCCACTGTGTCAATCCATCTCCTATATTTACCAAGCCTGATGTCCCTCTCTGAAGCCTAGAGTTGCAATATTGAAAGATTCTATGGGAAAAATATTGAATGATGCAGGAAACATCAAAGGAAGATGCAAGGAATACATAGAGTTACTGTACCAAAAAGAATTGGTCAATGTTCATCCATTTCAGGTGGTGGCATAGGATGAAGAACCAATGGTAGTGAAAGAAGTTGAAGCTGCACTGAAGGAATTGGCAAAGAACAAGGTTCCAGAATTGACAGAACATCTATCAAGATGTTTCAACAAATGGATGCCATGCTAGAGGCACTCATTTGTCTGTGCCAAGAGATTTAGAAGACAGCTACCTGGCCAAATGACTGGAAAAGATCCATATTTGTACCCATTCCAAAGGTGATCCAACAGAATGTGGAAATTATGGAACAATATCATTAAAACCACATGCAAGTCAAATCTTGCTGAAGATAATTAAAAAATGATTGTGGCAGTATATTGACAGAGAACATCCAGAAACACAAGCTGGATTCAGAAGAGGATGTAGAATGAGATATCATTGCTGATATCAGATGGATCTTGGCTGAAAGCAGTGAATGCCAGAAAGATGTTTACTTGTGTTTTATTGACTATGCAAAAGCATTTGATTGTGTGGATCATAGCAAATTATGGATAACACCGAGAAGAATGGGAATTCCAGAACACTTAATTGTGTTCATCAGGAACCTGTACATAGGCTGTCATTCAGACAGCACAAGGGGATAGTGCATGGTTTAAAATCAGGAAGGGAATGCGTTAGGGTTGTATCCTTTCACCATACTTATTCAATTTGTATGCTGAACAAGTAATCTGAGAAGCTGGACTATGTGAAGAAGAGCGTGGCATCAGGATTGAAGGAAGACTCATTAACAACCTGTGATATGCAGATGACACAACTTTGCTTGCTGAAAGTGAGGATGACTTGAAGCACTTACTGATGAAGATTAAAGAGTACAGTTTGCAATATGGATTACATCTCAACATAGAGAAAATGAAAATCCTCACAATTAGACCAATAAGCAGCATCACAATAAATGGAGAAAAGATTGAAGCTGTTAAAGATTTCATATTACTTGGTTCCACAATCAACACCAATGGAAGTAGCAGTCAAGACATCAGACGACGTATTGCACTGGGCAAATCTTCTGCAAAAGACCTCTTTCAAATGCTGAAGAGCAAAGATGTCTCCTTGAAGACTAAGGTGTGCCTGACACAAGCCATGGTATTTTCAATTGCCTCATATGCATGCGAGACTGGAGAATGAACAAGTAAGACCAAAGAAGAGTTGATGCCTTTGAGTTGTGGTGTTGGTGAAGAATACCAGAAGTACCAACAAAACCACACTGCTGCTGAGTCAGATCCGACTCATAGTGACCCCTCCTTGGGTTTCCGAGGCAGTATCACTATGGAAGTAGATTGCCCAACCTTCTTTCTGAGGAGTGGCTGGTGGATTTGAACCGCCAGGCTTCTGGTTAGCAGTCAGATGCCTTAGGCACTATGCCACCAGAGCTCTCACTGAAGGTATCATGGACTGCCAAAAGAATGAACAAATCTGTCCTGGAAGAAGTGCAGCTGGATTTCTCCTTGGAAGTGAGAATGGTCAGATTTCGTTTGTCTCACCTACTTTGGTCATGTCAGAAGGAACCATTCCCTGGAGAAGGATATCATGCTTGGTAAAGTGGAGGGTCAGAAAAGAAGGCGAAGGCCCTCAAAGAGATGGATTGACACGGTGGCTGCAACGATGGGCTCAGGTATAGCAAGTATTGTGAGGCTGGCATAGGACTGGGCAGTGTCTCATTCTGTTGTCCATAGGGTCACTATGAGTCTGACCTGACTGGATGGCATGTAACAAAAACAACAACTATGTTTCTCTCCAGTAGCTGTTTCCACCAAATAACGTCAAAAATATGAGACAAAATTTCACCATCCTCGCTTCTCAAGAGCATTATGGCTGTACTTCTTCCAAGATGGATTTGTTGATTCTTCCAGTAGTATATTTAAAATTCTTCTCTAAGATCATGATTCTAAGGCATCAATTTTTCTTTGATCTTCCTTATTATCTTCTAGTTTTCACATGTATGTGAAGTGATGGAAAATACTATGGTTTGAGTCAGGCGAACCTTTGTCCCCAAAGTGATATCTTTGCTTTTTAATACTTTTTTTTTTTTAAA
>NW_006921756.1:4076209-4096171 GCF_000298275.1 Orycteropus afer afer
CCTCCAATAGATAAACCTTTCCTTAACTTTTACAATAACGGACTAATACAATATTTGTCCTTTTGTGACTGACTTATTTCACTCAGCATGTTTTTTAATACTTTGAAGAGGTCGTTTGCAGCAGATTTTCCCAGTGCAGTACAACATTTGGTTTCTTGACTGTTGCCTCCATGGGCATTGATTGTGGATCCAAGTAAAATGAAATCCTTGACAACTTCAGTCGTTTTTCTATTTATCAGGATGTTGCCTAGTAGTCTGGTTGTAAGGATTTTTGTTTCTTTATGTTGAGATGTAATCCATACTGAAGTGTGGACCTTTGATCTTCATTATTAAGTGCATCAAGTCCTCTTCACTTTCAGCAAGCAAGGTTGTATCATGTGCATATCACAGGTTGTTAATGAGTCTTCCTCCAATCCTGATGCTGTTTTTTTGTCCACATATAGTCTAGCTTCTTGTATTATTTGCTCAGCATACAGACTGAATAAATATAGTGAAAAGGTACAACAGTGTCACACACCTTTCCTGATTTTAAACCATGCAGTAATCCCCTTGTTCTGCTTGAATACTCCCACTTGGTCTATGTACAGGTTCCTCATGAGCACAATTAAGTGTTCTGTAGTTCTAATTCTTCACAAAGTTATCCATAATATGTTACGATGCACATAGTTGAATGGCTTTGCATAGTCAATAAAACACTGGTAAAAATTCTTTCTGGTATTTTCTGCTTTCAGCCAAGATCTCTCTGACATCAGCAATGATATCTCTTGCTCCATGTCCTCTTTTGAATCTGGCTTGAATTTCTGGCAGTTCCCTGTTGATGTCCTACTGCAAACATTTTTGAATTATCTTCAGCAAAATTTTACTTGCATGTGCTGTTAATAATAATTTGCTCATTCTTTTGGATCATCTTTGTTTGGAAGGGGCACCAGTACAGACCTCTTCCAGTCAGTTAGCCAGGTAGCTGTTTACCAAATTACTTGGCATAGAGAAGTAAGTGCTTCCAGTGCTTCTTCTGTTTGTTGAAACATCTCAGTGGATAGTCCGTCAATTCCTGGAGCTTTTTTTTTTTTTTTTTTTTTTTCCCCCAATTCCATAAGTACAGCTTGGACTTCTTACTTCAATACTATTGGTTCTTGATCATATGCTTCCTCCTGAAATGTATGAACATCAATCAATACTTTTTGATACAATAACTGTATTCTTTCCATCTTGTTTTGATGCTTCCTGTGTTGTTCAAGATTTTGCTCATAGAATCCATGAATTTGCCACTCAAGGCTTGAAATTTTTCTTCAGTTCTTTCAGCTTGAGAAATGCCAAGTTCTTCCCTTTTGGTTTTCTAACTCCAGGTATTTGTGTATTCCATTTTAAAACTTTACTTTTTCTTCTCAAGCTGTCATTTGAAATCTTCTAAGATCTTTGGCTTCATCATTTCATCCATTTGCTTTGGCTACTCTATATGAAGAGCAAGTTTTGGAGTCTCTTCTGAAATCCATTTTGGTCTTTTCTTCCCTTCCTGTATTTTTAATGACCTTTTACTTTCTTCATGTATGATGTCCTCAGTGTCATCCTACAATTCATTTGGTCTTCAGTCATGAGTGTTCAATGCATCAAATATATTCTTCAGATAATCTTAAGGTGGAATATACCTAAGGTCCTACTTTGGCTCTTGTTGACTTCTTTTAATTTTCTTCAGCTTCAACTGAACTTACATATGAGCAATTGATGTTCTGTTAAACAGCCAGTCCCTGGCCTTGTTATGGCTGATGGTATTGAACTTTTCCATCATCTTTTTCCACTAATGTAGTTGGTTTGATTCCTATGTATTTCATTTGGCAAGGTCTGCATTTATAGTCACAGTTTATGTTGTTGCATAAGTTGTTGGTCTTGTAAAATTCTATCATGGAATCTGCAGTGTTGCTTCTATTACCAAAGCCATATATTCCACCTACTGATCCTTGTTCTTTGTTTCCAACTTTTATATTAGAATCTCCAGTAATTATCAATGCATTTTGATTGTATGTTTGATCAATTTCAGACTGCAGAATTTGGCAAAGATCTTCAATGTCTTCATCTTTGGCATTAATGATTGGTGTGTAAATTTGAATAATTAGCTGTATTAACTCATCTTCCTTGTAAGCATCTGGATATTATCCTATCACTGATATCACTGTACTTCAGGATAGATGCTGAAATATTCTTTTTAATGATTAATGGGACATCATTCTTCTTAATTGTTATTCCCCATGTAGTAGCCCAATTCAAAATATTTAATACTGGTCCATTTCAACTCACTGATGCCTAGGATATTGATCTTTATATATTCAATTTCACTTTCACACCTTATAATTTTCCAAGATTCATACTTCATATATTCCACATTTGGATTATTAGTGGGTATTTGCAGCTGTCTCTTCTTATTTTGAGTCATGTCACATCAGCAAATGAAGGTCTTGAAAGCTTTACTCCATCTAAGTCATTAAGGTAATTCTCCTTTGAGATACAGCTCTCCTCAGTCATATTTTGAACACCTTCCAAACTTAGAAGCTCATTTTCCAGCACTGTATCAGAAAATGTACTGCTGCTACTCATAAAGTTTTCAATGCCATGTCCTTCTTCTGGTCTGTCTTAGTCTGGAAGCTCCACCAAAACCTGGCCACCATCAGTGACCCTGCTGGTATTCAAAATACCAGTGGCATAGCTTCCAGCATCACAGCAACACATTACACCACAGTAGGACAAACTGACAGATGAGTGGTGGATTCTTAACGATGTTTAACTGCTGATGGGCAGGGACCAATAGTAAAGGAGAGGTAGAAAGGCAACTTTCAAACTTTCTTGATAGCAGCTCATGGTAAGACATACAACTTCTTTTCAGACCCAGAGCACTACACAAATAGACACACAGTAGAATATACTCACCATGACTATATGTGACGCTCTTTGATATTTTTTATCCTCTTTTACTTTTTAAAATTGCTGGTTATAACTTGCCAAATTTATTTTGTGATCCTTGAATGGTCACAATCTTCAGTTTGAAAAACACTGAAGTAGAAGGGATGGATAGAAAGGAAGAGAGGTGAGCTCTCTGGGGGTGATAGAAGGGCAGAAGTCTAGAGCAGAAGAGTTGGCTTTGCATGGAAGACAGATCCCCTTTGTCATTACAGTAGGGGGAGAGTTGAGGTTTGCAGAGGCACTGGCACATGTATAGGTTTCATGGCTGAAATTAGCTGGCCTTTGCTTTCTCTATGAAATTCACCTGTTGAAATGGAGGAAGAAAGGGGAAGGTTTGAACAGCCACTATGGGGAGAAGAAAGAACAGGGAAACAGCTGCATTTCTGGACAGAGTTGACCCTTAATAGAAGGTAAGTAGCCATGAATTTAAAGTATTACTGATTTATCTGGAATTTTATACAGTGAAGCCTGAGTAAGAGAGTCCCTTCTTTGGTGGTGGTTGTGGGAGAAATGGGGAGCTAAGACCTGGCAAAGAACAAAGGTGCAAGTATTCTTCATTGAATACATGAATGAGCAAGTAGCTCAATGAACAAATTTGTCTATTTAACAAGTATTTATTTAGCACCTACTATGTGCCAGATAGGAGCTCTGGTAGCATAGTGGCTAGGGCACTTGACTGCTAACCAGAAGGCTGGTGGTTCAAACCCATCAGCCACTCCTCAGAAGGAAGGTTGGACAATCTACTTCTGTAGTGATATGTCTCGGAAACTCAAGGAGGGGTTGCTATGAGTCGGGTCCGACTTGACGGCACACAACAACAACAACAACATGTGCCAGATACTGTTCTAGGAAGGAAATATAGAGGTGACATGATGGTTAGGCTTTTATGTCAACTTGGCTTGGCCATTATTCTCAGTGATTTAGCCTTTATGTAGTGATGTGATTTGGCAGTTATGTAATGATGTAATTATCCTTCATGATGCCATCTGATGTGATCAACCAACCAGCTGTAAGGGGATTAGGGTGGGATGCAACACCCTTACTAAGGTCATAGCCCTGATCCAATGTAAGGGTGTGACTTCCATCACTTTTTATGTTACAGTAGATAAAGGAGAGAGAAGCCAGCAGAAGTACCACCAAGAAAGAAAAACTGGGAGCAGAGTAAATTCTTTGGAGCCAGGGTCCCTGTGCTGAGAATCTCCTAGGCCCATAGGAAGGTTGATGCCAAGACACATGGAGATCTTCAAGGGATGACAGGTCCACAGATGTTGAAAGCAGACAAGGATCTTCCCCTAGAAGGGCACAGACAGAAAGCCTTCTTCTAGAGCTGGCACTCCTGAACTGTGGGGGAATAAACTTCTGTTTGCTAAAGCCATCCACTTGTGGTATTTCCATTATATTTGGTTGTTGTTTTAGGTGCCATTGAGTCAACTCTGACTCACAGAGAACCTATGCACAACAGAAGGAAACACTGCCCGGTTGTGTGCCATCTTCACAATCCTTGCTATGCTTCAGCCAATCATTGTAACCATTGTGTCAATCCATCTAATTGAAAGTCTTCTCATTTTTTGCTAACCCTCCACTTTACCAAGAATGATATCCTTTTCCAGGGAATGGTCCCTTCTGATGACATGACCAAAGTAGGTGAGAAGAAGTCTGGCCATTCTCACTTTCAATAAGCATTCCAGGGACACTTCTTGCAGGACAGATTTGTTCATTCTTCTGTCAGTCTGTGGTACTTTCAGTGTTCTTTGCCAACACCAGAACCTAAAAGCATCAACTCTTCTTTGGTCTTCATATTCATTGTCCAACTTTCACACACATATGAGGCTGTTGAAAATCCCATGGCTTGGGTTAGGAGCACCTTAGTCTACAAAGTGACATCTTTACTCTTCAGCAGTTTATAGAGGTCTTTTGCAGCAGATTTGCCCAATGTGATACAACGTCTGAATTCTTGACTGCTGCTTTCATGGGTGTTGATTGTGGATCCAAGTAATATGAAATCTTTGACAAGTTCAACTTTTTCTCCATTTATCATGATGCTGCTTATTGGTCTAGTTGTGAGGATTTTCTTTTCTTTATGTTGAAGTGTAATCCAGACTGTAATCTTTAATCTTTGTCAGTAAGTATATCAAGTCATTTTAACTTTCAGCAAGCAAGGTTGTATTGGCTGCAAAGTGCAGGTTTTTAATCAGTCTTCCTCCAATCCTGATGCCGTGATATTCTTCATATAGATCATCTCAGATTATTTGCTCAGCATACAGATTGAATAAATATGGTGAAAGCATACAACCTTGATGAACACTCTTCCTGATTTTAATCCATACAATATTCCCTTGTTCTGTTTGAACAACAACCTCTTGGTCTGTTTATGGGTTCCTCGTGAGCATACTTAAGGGTTCCAGGTTTGTATTCTTGTTAATGCTACCCATAATTTGTTATGATCTACACAGTCAAATGCTTTTGTGTAGTCAATGATACACAAGTAAACATCTTTCTGGTATTCTTTGCTTTCAGCCAAGATCCATATGACATGAGCAATGATATTCCTCATTCCATGTCCTCTTCTGAATCCAGCTTGTGTTTCTAGAAGTTCCCTGTCAATGTACTACTGCTGCAACCATTTTTGAATTATCTTCAGCAAAATTTTACTTGCGTGTGCTACTAATGATATTGTTCAATAATTTCCAAATTCTGTGGGATCACCTTTCTTTGGAATGGGTATAAATATGGATCTTTTCCAGTCAACTGACCCAGTAGCTGTCTTCCAAATTACTTGGCATAGATGAGTAAGTGCCTTCAGCATGGCATCTGTTTGTTGAAACATCTCAGTAGGTATTTTGCCAATTTCTAGAGTCTTGTTATTTTTTGCCAGTGCAGCTTTGACTTCCTTCAATACCATTGGTTCTAGATCAAATCCTTCCTCCTGAAATAGTTGAACAAGGACCAACTTTTTTTTGGTACAGTGACTGTGTATTCCTTCCATCTTCTTTTGATGCTTCCTGCATCATTCAAAACTTTGCCTATGTTGTTGTTGTTGTTATGTGCCATCAAGTAGGACCTGACTCATAGCGACCCCTCCTTGGGTTTCTGAGGCAGTATCACTACGGAAGTAGATTGCCCAACCTTCCTTCTGAGGAGGCTGGTGGGTTTGAACTGCCAGCCTTCTGGTTAGCAGTCAAGTGCCTTAGGCACTATGCTACCAGAGCTCAGTATTGCAACTCAAGGCTTGATTTCTTTTCTTCAGTTCTTTCAGCTTGAGAAATACTGAGTGTTTTCTTCCATTTTGCTTTTCCAACTCTAGGTCTTTGCACATTTCACTGTAATGATTGACTTTGTCTTCTTGAGCTGCTCTTTGAAATCGTCTGTTCAACTCTTTTATCTTGTCATTTCTTCCATTTGCTTTAGCTATTCTCCATCCAAGAGCAAGTTTCAGAGTCTGTTCTGATGTTCATTTTGGTCTTTTTTTCTTTCCTGTCTTTTTAATGACCTTTTGCTTTCTTCATATATGATGTTCTTGCTGGCATCCCACAACTCTTCTGGTGTTCAATGTGTAAAAGATTTTACACATTCTTCACATGGTCTCTAAATTCAGGTGGGATATAATCAAGGTCATATTTTGGCTCTTGTGGACTTGTTTTAATTGTCTTCAGCTTCATCTTGATCTTGCATATGAACAATTGATGGTCTGTTTCACAGTCAGCTCCTGGTCTTGTTTTGACTGTTGACACTGAGGTTTTCCATGGCCTCTTTCCACAGATATAATCGATCTGATTCCTGTGTATTCCATTTGGTGAGGTCCACATGTATAGCTGCTGTTTATGTTGTTGAAAAAAGTACTTGCAATGAATAAGACATTGGTCTTGCAAAATTCTATCATGCGATCTCTGGTGTCATTTTTATCATCAATGCCATATTTTCCAACTATCAGTGATTCTACTTAGTTTCAGACTTCCACATTCCAATCACCAGTAATAATCAATACATCTTGATTGCATGTTTGGTCAATTTAAGACTGCAGAAGTTGGTAAAAATGTTAAATTTCCTTGTCTTTGGCTTTAGTGGTTGGTGTGTAAATTTGAAGAAGATCGCATTAAACAGTCTTCCCTGTAGGCATGTGGATATTATCCTATTGCTGACAGCATTATACTTCAGGAGAAATCTTGAAACATTCTTTGTGACAGTGATTAACATGCCATTCCTCTCCCATTTGTCATTCCAGCATAGTAGATCATATGGTTGTCTGATTCAAAATGGCCAAAACCAGTCCATTTCAGCTCACTAATGCCTAGGATATCAACCTTTACGTGTTCCATTTCATTTTTGACAACTTCCAATTTCCTACATTCATACTTCGTGCATTCTGCGTTCTGATTATCAATGGATGTTTGCAGCTGTTTCTTCCGATTTTGAGTCATGTCCAATCAGCAAATGGAGGTTCCAAAAGCTTTACTGTACCCACATCATTAAGGCCAACTCTACTTTGAGGAGGCAGCTCTTCCCCCAGTCATATTTTGAATGCCTTCTGCGGTGTAGTAAATTACTTAGTGTGGCTTTTCTACCCATAAGTCTTTGTAAACTCCAAGGTGGGAATTGCTATTAGCAACTGAGGAGATCCTGGTTTTAAAGTTGCCCACCTGGGTTATTTCTGTTGAGCGTGGCACAATACAATGTTCTGGGAGGTTCCCACTCTCTCTCACGTGCTTAGAGTTCTGATGCTGTGATTGGCTAGTATGACCACCCTTCCGGGCTCAAAAGGAGGCCTTCTGGAGGCAGAACTCTCTCTCTGACTGCTGGTTGAGGAAGACGTGCTGCCCAAAGAGACACGCACCCCTGAAAGAGACACGTGCTGCTGGGAAAGAGACGCAAGAGACATGCATCGCTGAGTGAGACACCGAGGGACCAGCACTGCTGAGAAAGAGACTGTGAGAGACTGCTGGCTGAGGGATGGTGGGCTGGGAGAGAGACTGAGCATTCTTCCTGAACTTGAGTTGTAGCCTGGTGCTTCCCTAATAAACCCCGTAATCTGTGAGTTCTGTGTGGCCACTGCAGTGAATTATTGAACCCAGAGGAGAGGTGGTGGGTGCTTTGGGAGGAACAGTTGGTGAAAGGGCTGGAGGGAGGCAGCATGTCTGGCCTTGTAGGAATAGGCCTTGGGTTACTGCTGGTAATCCTGCCTTCCTCTTGTAAGGTTAGAGGAGGTCAGAACATGTGGCCTCCTTGCCGTTTTTGCACCTTCTGATCTGAGGGTCTCATCTTCTGGCACTATACAGACAATGTTTCAGAGCTATTCATAAAGTTTTCAGCAATATATCAGACAGTGTTTCACTGCTATTCATAAGGTTTTCACTGGCCAGTTCTTTGAGAAGTGGATGGCCCTTTCCTTCTTCTGAATCTATCTTAGTCTGGAAGCTCTGCTGAAACCTGTCTACCATGGGTGACCCTGCTGGTATCTAAAATACCAGTGGCATAGTCTCCAGCCTCACAGCAACATGCAAGCCCTCACAGTATGACAAACTGACAGTTGTGGATTTCTGTTATAGCAGCACTAGATAATTAAGACATATGACAAAGATCAAATTATTCCTCCTTTGCAACCAATATGTGCAATGGACCCCTCGAATTTCATCAGATGGTTCTGAGAATTTCTTTCCCTCTTTCCCTTTTGCTTTTAAGGTGGAAAACTCAGCCCAATGAAAAGTTTGGAGGAGATGATTGTCATCTTGCCACATTCCAGGTTGTTCTGTATTTAAGCCTAGGATGAAGGGATCAGGGAGCATTATCTTCATTTTCACCAGCTCAGAGAGGCAAAACCACCTGTGCTAGGTATCACCTGGGATCCCATAGCATCTGAGTTAGGTTCGAAAGCAGTCTTCCAGCCCAGTGCTCACCACAAGACAGTGCATCTATAGGCCTTGGCTCTTGTAAGAGGGTGGAAAGGATGGGGGCTTGGATTTCAGGATCTGGGACAGGGAAATCTTGTATGCTTTTCTTTCTTTGTTTCCATAGAGCAGAGCAAACAGAATGTCCATGTGGCCTCAACAGGAAGTTGTTCCATCAGGCTGGTGAGTACCAGTTCCTAGGTGGGAATATCTGCCCTCAATTAAATGTCAAAGCATTCTCAGGACTCAGGCCGCCTCATCTCCCACACCACAGACATCAGAGAGTGTGCAGGAAGTGGGAAATCGGGGTGCATTAAAATGTGTGTGAACACAAGTACCTACACAAAGACAGACATCAACAGGTACAGATGCTTGTGCAAATACCCAAGTTTTCACAAGCACGGATGGAAAGTCACATATAAAAGTGCAAACACAAATACACTCATACGCATACACAAATGATTACACAGTCACATGTACACACATCCAAATTGGATATAGACACTTTTTAACATGTATACATAGTCTGCTGCTAACCAAAAGGTCATTAAATCATTCAAACGCATTAACAGCTCCAATGCAGAAAGCGGCAGCAGTCTGCTTCCATAAAGATTTCAGCCTTGGAAACTCTATAGGGCAATTCTACTCTGTCCTATGTGGTCTCTAGGAGTAGGAATGGGCTGAATGGAATAGGCTGGACAATAATGGAAATGAAAATGGTTCTTCAAAGCCGCCGCCTTCTATCCTCCACCAGGGGCGCCCTCTCTCTTCCGGCGCTTCCACACCTCGGGCTGAGGGCCTTAAGCTCTCTGGTTCACAGAGCCTGTCTGTTCTCTAGTGGGTAGGGACTTTGCCCGACAATTTTGCTGTGGAATCAGGCAGCAGCTGAGCTAAACCTTTTCTGGCAGGGAACAAGTTAGCAGAGGGCGCAGTTGGGTCTGGGGTTATTTAACCTCTCTGAAGCAAACTCTTGCGGGAGAAAGAGCTCTCTCAGAGCTCGGAGGAAGCGCCCGCCGTTGATTCTCAGCTAACTTATTTGGCCTTGAAAGTCCGGCCCCTTAGGGCCACTTTCTTCCCCCGGCGGGCCTGGGGCTTTGCATTCAGAATCCCCCTGACGCTCAGCCCTTGTGTCAAAACGCTCCCAGTCTCCCCTCCGCCAGCCCCCAGAGCCGAGAAAGTGAGAGTGCCCAGGTACCAGGAACCCAAGGAGATGGAGTGGAACAGTTGCAAATCTCGGCCTGGCGGGACTGAGTGACAGAGGCGGTGGCAGCGGTCCCAGGGCGTGGGGTGGGCGGGGACAACGCGCCTGCAGGCACCGCTGCCTGGCAAGGGCGGGGGCGGGGGTGGCGAAATGTCTTTTCCAGATTAGGGGCCCAGCCTGCGCTGTTGACACAGTCATAAGTTTTAATGAGAAATTTTGAGTATTTGTGTGGGAGATGCAGCCTCTGTGTGCACAGATGCCGCAGGCTGGCGGCGCGGGGGGCCGGCCCTCCCCGGGGGCCTCCGCTGCCACAGGCCCAGCACGGATTCCTTTCAGGCAAAGGGGAAACATTTAAACTCGCTCACCTTTGAACTGCTAGGGACGCTGTTTACCTTGGCTGCCCGAGTGGCAGTTTTACAGATATTAAATACCGTCCTGAGGGTGATCTGGGGCCTCCTAAATCCCCATTCCCTGCCTGTGGCCTGGGCTGGACCCATGGAGGGCCAGGATGCCCATTCTGTCAGAGACCAGAGGGATGTTTTCCCCAAGCACGATTTCACAAGGGTGTCCCCATATTTTGTGCCGGGGAGACGCCTTGGAGCCCTTACTTCTCGTCCACTCCCCAGTCCATTCATCTCATAATTCTACTTCTGTGTCAGTGTGGGGTGTGTGGAAGAGACTGAGGGCTGTCTGGGCCCTGCCTATGCATTTCTTGGCAGCTACACGTCTAGAAAGGGGGATGGCTCAAGTGTAGGCACCTTGTAGGCAGGGCCCAGGTTTCCCGGCTCTCAACTTCTCAGGGGATGGGGAGTCCCCTTCCCACAAAGATGCATCTTCCCTCGAAGAGGAGGGCTCTGCCTGAACCCCAGGCTTCAGCCGGGCTGTCAGAGGGCTCCCCGCAGAGGCGCAAGCCATGTTGATTTTACGGAGAAGGCTGCTATGCACATTTCACTGCTGATTTATTGGTTTTTAACTAGATCCTTATGCTCGGCTAAGAAAGCCATCTTGCACTTTGCAAGGCTCTGCTGACTGCTGCCGAAAATGACACACAGGGGCTCCTCCTGCTGCCCCCCTCACCGGGCCAAAAGGGTGATGGCAGAGGTGTGAGCCAGGAGTACTGTTCTGAGGAGGGACCCTCAGCCGGTTGCCTCCCAGCCACTGACCACCTGCTGTGCACACTGGGTGAGTATGTTTGTGTGTGTAAGAATTTATGGAGGGGCTGGGAGAGGGGCAAGACCTATATTGAACCCTGGAACATCCCCTCCACTTTTTCCCTCTCAGGCTTCACAGAGTACTTGTCATAGATTTCAGTGAATTTGGAGTTAGACAAACCTACATTGAAATCCTGGTTGCTATCCTGGCTGTGTGATTTGGGAAAGTTAGGTAACCCCTCTGATCCCTGATTTGTCATCTTTAGAATGGGTATGATTCACACATAGGATATGGGGATTACATGAAATATTATATGAGCTGCACTAACACAGTGCTCAGCACACTGATGGTACTTACTGATTAGATTCTCTCCCAAATTTTTCCTTTCAAGCCTGGTTGGTCATTTCTTGTAAAAGAGAAACTTCTTAACACAGGAGTGGATAATTTCACACTGCTTCCCTGTACTTCATATACTGTTTCATGATTCAAATTGAAAATTTTATACTAATATATATGAAGGGAGCTCTGGTGGTATAGTGCCTAAGGCATTTGACTGCTAACCAGAAGGCTGGCAGTTCAAACCCACCAGCCACTCCTTGGAAGGAAGATGGGGCAATCTACTTCCGTAGTGATACTGCCTCGGAAACCCAAGGAGGGGTCGCTGTGAATTGGATCCAACTCGACGGCAGTGAGTTTGTTTTTTTAATATATACTATAAGTTTATAAATTACTAAAGCACTTTTAACCCATTAGCTAACCAAACTCTTATACAATTTCTATGAAAGAAGAGACAGGATAAAAGGAAGTAGCCAGAGAGATAAACTGATTTTATCACAGAACTGTGATTCGAACTCAGGGCTGCCAACTTCTGGCCTAGAGCTCTGTTTTTAATGTCATGGCTGCTGTTTGTATTACTCAACATTGCTCCCTTTCTTAGGGAGAATAGCTTGGTAGAAAAGGAGGATCTTAGGTAGAGTGATCCAAGGTACAGAAGTGGTATTCTTTCAGGCATGGGAGCAAAGGGGACCTACCTAGGGAGCAGGGGGATCCCACATGGACACCTGCTTATAGGAAAACTTCTCTGACCAGCCCTGAGAGAGCTCCCAGAGAGCAGAGTGGACACAGTGAAGACAGGTCTGATTGAGACCCCCAGAACTCAAAGAGCCAAAGAAGGACTCTGGCCGCATCTGCAGAATCCATCAGGCGGCTTGATGGGTCGCTGTTAAACAAAGATGGGATAAAGTTACATGTGTTTTCCGTGGGAGTCAGCTCTGATTTCAGCCTGATGATTTAGTCAGGTGTAAGCATGAAGTTTCCAATTTAGAGAAATAAATCTCCAGTGATTTTATTATCCCCTGTTTTACCCTGACACCCAACTTCACCCCGGCCCCCTGTCAAAGCCCTCATGATGTGTTTATATAGGGCGCACTGTAATTGATTGGCGTGCAATAGAACATGACACAGAAAATGTGGCCTTCCCCACCAGGCCCAACTGTGGGAGCTTCCATATTTCATCATCCCCCTGGCCCAATCCAAGGCCCCCACTCACTATGGCCACAAATTCTTGGGATTCTGAGTTGTCTGACAATAGGCGCACAGGGCTAAGGGGTCCAGGCAGGCCCCCCAAGGTGGGCTCAGAGACACTTTAGCCTGGAGATGTGGGGTGAAAGGTACTATAGAGAGGCATCCTGCCTTGAGTAGAGGCTGTTTGGGGTGGTTGGGTTAGTGAGCTCAGAGGTCCTGCCTACTCTGTTGTTGTTGTTATTAGGTGCTGTCGAGTCAGCTCTGACTCATAATAACACTATGTACAACAGAACAAAACACTGTTTTGTCCTGTCTGTGCCAGTGTCATAATACTTGCTATATATGAGCCCATCATTGCAGCCACTGTGTCAATCCATCTCGTCGAGGTCCTTCCCCTTTTTCGTTGACCCTCCACTTTACCAAGCGTGATATCCTTCTCCAGGGAATGGTCCCTTTGGACAACATGACCAAAGTAGGTCAAATGAACTCTGGCCATTCTTACTTCCAAGGAGCGTTCTGGATGCACTCAAACACCACAACTCAAAAGCATCAACTCTTCTCTGGTCTTCCTTATTCATTGTCCAGCTCTCACATGCATATGAGATGATTGAAAATCCTATGGCTTGGGTTAGGCCTGCTTTAGTCTTTGAAGAGACATCTTTGCTCTTCAGCACTTGAAAGAGGTCTTTTGCAGCAGATTTGCCCAGTGCAATATGTCATCTGATGTCTTGACTGCTGCTTCCATTGGTGTTGATTGTGGAATCAAGGAATATGAAATCTTTAACAACTTCAATCTTTTCTTCATTTATCATGATGCTGCTTATTGGCCCAGTTGTAAGGATTTTAGTTTTCTTTATGTTGAAATGTAATCCATACTTCAGACTGTAGTCTTTAATCTTCATCAGTAAGTGCTTCAAGTCATCGTTGCTTATAGCAAGCAAAGTTGTGTCATCTGCATATCACAGGTTGTTAAAGAGTCTTCTTCCAATCTTGATGCCACACTCTTCTTTATATAGTCCAGCTTCTCAGATTATTTGTTCAGCATACAGATCGAATAAGTATGTTGAAAGGATACATCCCTAATGTACTCCCTTTCTGATTTTAAACCATGCACTATCCCCTTGTTATGTTTGAACAACAGCCTCCTGGTCTGTGTAAAGGTTCCTGATGAACACAGTTAAGTGTTCTGGAATTCCCATTCTTCTCAATGTTATCTGTAATTTGTTACGATCCACACAATTGAAGGAGCCCTGGTGGCATAGTACCTAAGGCATTTGACTGTGAACCAGAAGACTGGCAGTTCAAACCCATCGGCCACTCCTTGGAAGGAAGGTTGGGCAATCTACTTCCATAGTGATATTGCCTTGGAAACCCAAGGAGGGGTCACTATGAGTTGGATCCAACTCAACAGCAGTGACCAGGACCACACAATTGAATGCTTTTGCATAGTCAATAAAACACAAGTAAACATCTTTCTGGTATTCTCTGCTTTCAGCCAAGATCCATCTGACATCTCTCCTTCTACATCCTCTCCTGAGTCCAGCTTGCATTTCTGGAAGTCCTCTGTCAATATACTGTTGCAACTGTTTTTGAATTGTCTTCAAGATTTTACTTGCATGTGATGTTAATGATATTGTTCAATAGTTTCCACATTCTGTTGGATCACCTGTCTTTGGAATGGGTACAAATATGGATCTCTTCCAGTCCAGGAAGAAGCCTGGCATTTTGAACTCAGACTTCTAGCCTCCCTACATGTAAGACAATAAACTCCTGTTTGTTAAAGCATCCCATTTGTGATATTTTTCTGTTAGAGCAGCACGAAGTAACCAAAACACCCTGAACCTCTCACTAAGCACTGGCACAGATAACAAGGCACAGTCCGGATATTACCAAACTACACGGCAGGCTATTGATTCAAGTCCATTAAGACTCCCAAGATCAGCAGACAACATGGCAGGCTGATGAACAATGACTTGGTTACATGCAGGGTCCAAGAGTGCCATAAGCTAGATACCATTCCCAAAGCTTCTCCTTATATACAGGAAGCAGACCTCATCCTAAAGCAGCTACTCAGCTGCTCACAGTAGATTCCACCAAGGAGTAGATTGCTGGTCTCATCATGGAGAACAGCTATCACCAGCTGCCCAGCCACTCAAAACCAGGCTCAGCCAAGTTGACGTATAACCTTAACTGCCACACAGGATGTAAGTACAATCAGGTTCCAGAGGAGAGAGGGGTCAGTGTGAGTAAGCTGGTCAGCTTGGGCTTCCTGTGCACTGCGCTCTTCACTTTACAAATTGGTATCTCAGACACAATCCCCTCCTAGACCAACACTGAAGTCTTTCACTGTGCTTAGTGTAGGTTCCATTAATTTATTTATTTGACAAGTATTTTGGGAGCATTATTGTCTCACTAATTCTTGGGATACAATGGCAAATAAAATAGACAAATTCTTGTCCTTATGGAGCTTATATGGGAGATAGATGCTAAAAAAGTAAACAAATAAATGCCTGATACAATTTCAATAGTCATAACTTCTTTAAAAAATAGAGCAGGAGAAGAGGATGGAGCAGGAAAGAAGATACTATTTTAGACAGGGAAAACAGAAAGTTCTTTGCTGTTGTTCGGTACCATTGAGTTGGTTCTGACTCAGAGACTCCATGCACAACAGAATAAAACACTGCCTGATCCTGTGACATCCTCACATTTGTTGCTATGTTTGGGCCCACTGTGTAGTTGTGAGTTGTAGTCACTGTGTCAACCTATCTCATTGAGGGTCTTCCTCTTTTTCACTGACTCCCTGACTCTCCACTTAATCAAGCATAATGTCCTTCTCCTGGGACTTATTCCTCCCGATAACACATCCAAAGTACATGAGATGGAGCCTTGCCATCATCATTTGTAAGGTGCATTGGGCTGTGTTGTTGTTGTTGTTGTTAGACTATATGATCGTCTAATTCCATATGGCCAATAACAGTCCATTTCAGCTCACTAATTCCTAGGATATCTATCTTCAAGCATTCCATTTCATTTTTGACAACTTCTAATTTTTAATGTACTTTGTACATTCCATGTTCCGATTATTAATAGATGTTTGCAGCTGTTTCTTCTCATTTTGAGACATGCCCCACCAGCAAATGAAACTCTTGAAAACTTTACTCCATCCATGTCATTAAGGTTGACTCTATTTTGAGAAGGCAGCTCTTTTCCAGTCATATTCTGAATGCCTTCTAACCTGAGGGGCCCATCTTCTGACACTATATCAGACAGTGTTTTGCTGCTATTCATAAGGTCTTCACTGACCAATTTTTTAAGAAGTAAATCACCATGTCCTTCCTTCTAGTCTGTCTTAGTCTGGAAGCTCCACTGAAACCTATGACCCTGGTGGTATTTGAAATTCTGATGGCATTGTTTTCAGTATCTCAGCAACATGCAAGCCACCACAGTATGACAAACCTACAGAGAAGTGGTGTAGGTTCTCTGAGGAGGTGACATTTAGGCAAAGACAGGAATTCCTAGGGTTGGAGGCCCTAATTCTTGATTTACTGCTTCCCCTGGATAAAGGGAAGGAGATGGGATAGGGGACTGGGATGATGGGAGTCTTGAGCCATTACTTGAAGAGGGATAGTATATTAGGAAGTAGGATTGGAGGTTTCCCTTGAAAAAATTCTGCCCAGGAAATCAATCTTGGTCCATAAAGGCTGCTCACTTGGTTTACCTCAAGGTATTTTCCTCATTTACAGGTGAGGGAACAGAACAGGGGTGTAGTGACAGGGTATGACTTGCCCAAAATCCCAAAATCGGTCAGGGATGAATCAAACCAGGCTAGTGTGAAACCCTCTCCTGGTGCACAGCCCTGTCCTCCACAGCTCTGGATTTTGGGTAGGGGGTATGTGTGAAATCTCCCCATGTCATTCAGGTTGACTCTTAATCTCTTAATCCCCCTCTTCTTAATCTCTCAGACCCAGGGCAGTAAAAAGGTGATCCTCAGAATCTCCTAGGGTCAGGATATGGTATAGCCCAAGAGAGGCAGAAGGTCAAGGCAAAATCTGCCCCTTGCTTTTGAGAACAGAGGAGAGAATTATGCATTGAGCCCCAAAATAAGAACTGAATGGAGTAGTCCTGGTCTGGGAGTCCAGATCCTGGATTCTAACCCTACTCAGTGGTTTGCTGTGTGACCTTGGAAATCCCTTCCCCTCTTGAGACTTCAGTTTCTCTCACTGTAAATTAAGAAGTTTAAATCACATTACTCCTGTGAGTGCCTATAGTTAGAACATGCTTTGATTTGAATTGATATAAAACAGACTAGAATTTCAGCAAAAGGGATTCAGGTTAGATATCAAATGCAACTTTCAGCAAACCAGCTACCTATCAGAAGAGTGCAGATTTGCCTCATAGAGACTTGGCAGCTAGACATAATATCTGTTCTGGGTTCAGGGGAAATCTAGGCCTTAGGGTATTGATTGTAGTTTTGATAGCTTATATCAAAAATATGGCCCCAATGAACCATGCCTCCCAGTATTCTTATTCTTGTGTGGTCCCCACTGATGTTGAATCTGAGCTGGCCATGTGACTCCTTTAACTAATAGAATGTAGTTGTAAGTGATGCTTGACCAGTTCTGCTATATTAGTTTTCTACTGCTATGAAACAAATTGCCACAAACTCAGCAGCTTAAAACAACATGGATTTATCAGTTCACAGTTCTGAAAGTCAGAAGTCCAGGCAGGGTGTAGGTGGGTTCTCTGTTCGTGGTCTCACTAGACTAAAATCAAGGTGTTGGCTAGGGTTGTGGTCTCACCTGAGGCTTGAGGTCTTTTTCCAAGCTCCTTCAGGTTGTTGGCAGAACTTAGTTCCTTGTGGTTATAGAGCTGAGGTCTTCATTTTCTAACTGGTTGTCAGCTCCTAGAGGCTCCCCTTTGGTCCTAGTCATGTGACCCTCTTACAGTGTTGTGGCTGCTTCTTCAAAGCTGGCAGGAAACTCTCTTTAGTTGTTACAATGGAGTCTTCTATAATGTGATGCAATCACAGGAGTGACTATTCCTTCACCTTTACCATGCAATGTAACCTAATCAAGGGAGTGACTACCCCTCATATTCTCAGATCCCACCTATACTCAAGGAGAGGGGATTATATAGGGCATGTATACCATGTGGTTGAAATTTTGGGGGCCATCTTAGAATTCTGCCTCACACTGGCCCAACCTTTAAGAATAGCTAGCAACTCCTACTCAAGTAACTTTGGGAGCTCTAAGCTGCTACGTAAGGAACTCTGGTGGTACAGTGGTTAAGGGTTTACCTGCTAACCCAAAGGTTGGGAGTTTAAACCCACCAGCTGCTCTGTGGAAGAAAGATGAAGCAGTCTGCTTCTTTAAAGATTCACAGCCTTGGAAATGTAATGGGGCTTTCTATAAGTCAGAATTGACTTGATGAATTTTAGTTTGGAGTTTGGTAAACTTCTGTGTAAAAGGTCTAGTTCCCTTGGGAAAAATCATCCCTTGTGGAGACGCCACTTGGGGAGAGAAGGGCCTAGATGTCCTAGTGTCCCAGCAGGGTCCAGGCTTCTGCTGGGACAAAAGTGCCAGACGTGTCAGTGAGCCACCATGGATGTTCTAGCCAACTGAGCCCCCTGATGACTACAGTCCCAGCTGGCATCATGTGGGGTGGAAGACAATGCAGCTGAGCTGGGTCAACCTACTAAAGTCTACTCACTCCCAAACCTTTCAATGTTCCTTGTTTTGGGAGGAAACATAGTTCTGCTCTTTTATTTCTGGGTGATGTGAAACCTTGTTTCCTGCATGGAAATTTGCCACAGCATGGTCCATCATTGAAGAGTCTATCTGGACCCAAGGCTGGCTAATTATCTTAATTATTCTAATTATATGGAGAGGTGGCATGACTGAATGGGGAAAATTCTAGATGAGGAGGCCAGGGATCTGGGCTATAGCACCACCTCTGCTGTTACCCTGCTGTGTGACCCAAGACTTACCACTTCTTATTGCTACTGCTATAGGCACTAGTTTTTTTTTTTTTTTAAATACATTTTAATGAAATATACTTTATGTACAGTGAAATACACAAAACTAAAGTGACATGGGTCAATGCATTTTTTTTTTTTTTTGCAGTGTTTCCTCCCCTCCCCTCCCACTCCTGGTAACCAACAAAGAAAGTTTCCTTTCATATATAAACCTTACCTTGACTTTTTACAGTAATGAACTAATACTATTTGTCCTTCTATGATTGGCTTATTTCACTCAGCATAATGTCCTCCAAGTTCATCCATGTTATATGGTATTTTGCAGGTTCTATATTATTCTTTAGTGTTGCATAGTATTCCATTGTGTTTAAGTACCACAGTTTGTTTATCCATTCTTCTGTTGATCGACACATAGGTTGTGTCCAGCTTTTTGCTGTTATAAATAGTGCTGCGATGAACAGTTGTTGTTGTTTGTTGTTAGATGCCATTGAGTTGTCTCCGACTCATAGCAACCCTATTCACAGTGGAACAAAACACCGCCCAATCCCATGCCAACTCCACAATCCTTGCTATACTTGAGCCTATCGCCACAGCCATTGTGCAAATCCATGTCATTGAGGGCCTTCCCCTCTTTCGTCGACCCTCCACCTTACCAAGCATGACATCCTTCTCCAGGGAATGGTCTCTTCTGACAACATGACCAAAGTAGGTGAGGTGAAGTCTGGCCATTCTCGCTTCCAAGGAGCATTCTGGCTGTACTTCCTCCAGGACAGACCTGTTAGATTTTTTAGCAGTCCATCATACTTTCAGCAATCTTCACCAGCACCACAACTCAAAAACATCAACTATTCTTTGGTCTTCCTTATTCATTGTCCAGCTCTCACATGCATATGAAGTGATTGAAAATACCATGGCTTGTGTCAGGTGCACCTTAGTCTTCAAGGAGACATCTTTGCTCTTCAGCACTTGAAAGATCATTTGCAGCCAATTTGCCCAGTGCTAAATGTCGTCTGATGTCCTGACTGCTGCTTCCATTGGCATCAATTGTAGAGCCAAGCAATATGAAGTTTTGACAACTTCAATCTTTTCTCCATTTATCGTGATGCTGATTACAGGTTCAGTTGTGAGGATTTTTGTTTTCTTTATATTGAGATGTAATCTATACTGCAAACTGTATTCTTCAGTCTTCATCAGTAGTGCTTCAAGTCATCCTCACTTTCAGCAAGCAAAGTTGTGTCATCAGCATATGACAGGTTGTTAATGATTCTTCCTTCAAT
>NW_006921756.1:4100791-4102056 GCF_000298275.1 Orycteropus afer afer
TTGTTGATTTATAATTTTACGGCATTGTGATCTGATGAGATGCTTTGCAGTATTTCAATGTTTTTAAATTGATTAAGGCTTGCTTTGTGGCCTAACATATGGTCTATCTTGGAGAATGTATATTATGCTGTTGTTGGATGAAGTGTTCTGTAGATGTCTATAAGGTCAAGTTGGTGGACATTGTATTCTTTAATTCTTCTGTGTCTTTGTTGAGTTTCTTTCCAGTTGTTCTATCTGTGATTGGAAATGGTGTATTAAATTCTCCTACAATGCCTGTAGTAATCTATTTGTCTTTTCAGTTCTGTTAGAGTCTGGTTTATGTATTTTGGGGCTCTTTCATTGGGTGCAGAGATATTTATTATTGTTATATCCTGTTGTTCAATTGATTCTTTAATTATTATATAATGTCCTTCCTTGTCTCTTATAGGTTTTTTTTTTTTTTTTAATTGTGATGCTACTTATTGGTCCAGTTGTGAGGATTATTTTTCTTTTTAATTGTGTTTTGGGGTGAAAGTTCACAGAGCAAATTCACTTTCCATAGAGCAGTTCACATACACTTTGTCTTATGACATTGACTACAATTTACCACAATGGAAAAGCTCCCCTCCCACTTCCTCCTCATAGTTACCTCTTCCCTGTGTCCCTCCCTCCATACACCCCTGCCTCCTGAACTGTCTCCCTGTGCATATACAGCCCTTCTATTCTTACATGATTGTTCTCTCCATGAATGTATTTACCTAGTGTAAATGTTCACCTCATATGTCTATCTTTTGTTTGGCTGGAAGCCATAGGAGTGGGTTCAATTCCAGACCCTGAAGGGCAGCTAGGGGCTATAGTCTCAGTGGTTCCATCAGGCTCTATCAGACCAGCAAACCTGGTCCCTTTTCTTTTTCCCAAATGATTTTGAATTTTGTTCCACATTGTTCTCCTATTCTATCCAGGATCTCCTACAGAGATTCCCCTCCAAGTGTTGACAGTGGTAGCTGGGCACCATCTAGTTCTTCTGGTCTTAGTCATATAGGCTGAGAATCACATGGTGTACCAGTCACTTGGACTAACTGTTTCCATGAATCTTTGGTTTTCTTTATTCTTCTTTGCTCTGGATGAAGAGAGATCCATAGTTGCATCTAAATGGCTGCTTGCAAGCTTTTAAGATCGTCCCTACTCACCAAAATAGAATGTGAAACAATGTTTTATGTACTATGTTATGCCAATGGATCATGATATACTCTGTGACAATGGTCCTGAGCCCACAGGTCCAACTA
>NW_006921756.1:4103001-4104143 GCF_000298275.1 Orycteropus afer afer
AACCAACAAAGAAAATTTCCTTCCATATAGAAAGCTTTCCTTGACTTTTTACAATAACAGACTAATACAATATTTGTCCTTCTGTGATTGACTTATTTCGTTCAGCATAATGGCCTCCAAGTTCATCCACATTATGCAGTGTTTTGCACTTTCCATGTTATTCTTTTCTTTTACATTTTAATGCATTTTATTGAAATATAATTTGTGTACAGTGAAATACACAAAACTAAAGTGACATGGATCAATGCATTTTTTTTGCAGTGTTACCTCCCCTCCCCCCCCCACCAACCAACAAAGAAAGTTTCCCTCCTTTCCTTCACCCTCCACAGCAACAAACTAATACTATATTTGTCCTTCTGTGATTGAATTATTTCACTCAGCATCATGTCCTCCAAGTTCATCAATATTATGCAGTGTTTTGCAGACTCTATATCACTCTTTAGTGCTGCATAGCATTCCATTGTGTGTACACACCAAGTTTGGTCATCCACTCTTCCGCTGATGGGTACATAGTTTGTTTCCATCTTTTTGCTATTGTAAATAGTGCTGTGACGAATAGGGTGTGCATATATCTGTTCCTGTTCTGGCTCTCACCTCTCTAGGATTGCTGGGTCAAATGGTATCTCCAATTTCAGCTTTGTAAGGAATCACCATACTGCTTTCCACAGTGGTTGTATCACTTCACCGTCCCACCAGCAGGATATGAGAGTCTCAATTTCTCCACATCCTGCCATCATTTGTTATTTTCTGTCTCGTTGAACCTTACCATCAGTGCTGGGGTGAGATGGCATCTTATTGTTGTTTTGATTTGCATCTCTCTGATGGCCAATGTTCATGAGCATCTCTTCACGTATTAGCTGGCCACCAGAATATCCTCCTTGGTAAAGTGTCTATTCAGGTCCTCTGCCCATTTTTCAGTCAGATTGTTAATTTCTTTGCTGTTGTGGCATTGGATTTTCTATCAATCTTAGAGATAAGTCCCTTGTAATTATCGGCAAATATGAATTTGTTGCTGTCATTTTTGTTATGTGCTTTTTCGTGGTGTTGATTTCTTTGTTCCATATAATTTTATATGTTGAGCTTGTTTTGTTTATGAATTGTGTTATCACTTCCTTTGTTGCTATTGTTTTACTATTTGCTAA
>NW_006921756.1:4105438-4107140 GCF_000298275.1 Orycteropus afer afer
TTTGTTTTCTTTGTATGTTATCTACATAAGTGAGGTACTGTACTTTGCTCCTCTATTCGCTAGTTGACAGCACTTATACACTCACCACCTGTTTCTTTCCTGTTGTCAGCCTCTTGTGTGTCCCTATTATCCCTGGCAAACATAGCCTATTCTTAGATCCCTGGGATCCTAATGAGAATGCTGTCACTTTAAAATTGAAAATGGCTGCCACTTGTAAAGATTCAAAATGTTTGTGCCCTCAGTCACTTTAAATATCCAAAATGGCCGCTGCTTATAAACATTCAAAATGGCTGCTTCCTTGGTCACTTTAAATATCCAAAATGGCTGCTGCTGTGTAAACAGTCAAAATGACTGTGGCCTCCAGATAGCAGAAAGTCCACAGTTCAGGTTGTCTCCCTCCTTGCTGTTTCCCTTCCTAGTCATAAGCTACCAGTGCAGTCATCCCTGCAGCCCTTGGTGACCAGGGCTGATCTTTAGGTCAAGTCTCAGGTCCCAACACCAGTTGGAAATATTCAGGCTGTTGGTCCCATCAGAGTAGCTGACAGCAGCTTCAATAGTCTTCATATTCACTGTTTTCGTTCAGGATTTTCCACTAGTTGGTGTCTCATCCACTTCTGTATACTTCCTTTCAAAGCTCAGGGCTCCAGGATCATCTTCTGTATCTCTGTCAATTGGTTTCTCTTTTCTCTGTTGAAGAGAGTCTGTGTTGGTTGTCTGCCTATTCCTCCATCTTACCTCTCTATGTTATTCTTTAGGGTTGCATAATATTCCATTGTGTGTATGTACCATAGTTTGGCTATCTATTCTTCAGTTGATGTGCATGTAGGTTGTTTCCATCTTTTGGCGATTGTAAATAGTGCTGCAATGAACATGGGTGTGCATATATCTGTTTTTTGTCCTGGCTCTCACTTTTTTAGGATATATACCTAGTAATGGAATTGCTGGGTCAAATGGTATTTCTAATTCCAACTTTTTGAGGAATTTTCACTGCTTTCCACAGTGGTTGTACCATTTTACAGTCCCACCAGCAGTATATGAGAGTCCCAATCTCTCTGCATCCTCGCCAGCATTTGGTATTTTCTGTCTTGTGGAACTTTGCTACTAGTGCTGGGGCAAGGTGGTATCTCATTTTTGTTTTGATTTTCATCTCTCTGATGGCTAATGATTGTGAGCATTTCTTCATATGTTTCTTGGCTGCCTGAATACCCTCTTTGATGAAGTGTCTATTCATGTCTTCTGCCCATTTTTAAATTGGATTATTTATTTTTGTTGTTGAGGTGTTGGAGTTTTCTATAAATTCTAGAGTTAAGTCCTTGTCAGATATGTCATTGCTGAATATTTTTTCCCCAATCTGTAGGTTCTCTTTGGACTCTTTTGGAGAGGTGTTTGGAAGCACATAAAAATTTCATTTTTAGAAGGCCCCATTCATCTAGTTTCTCTTCTGCTGTTTGTGCATTTTGGGTTATGCTTGATAAAGTATTTATGTCATAAATTAGGGAGCCTAAATTTTCTTTTAGTTTTTCTTTAAGGAACTTTATAGTTTTAGGTTTGGCATTTAAGTCTTTGATCCTTCTGGAGTTAGTTTTTGTGTATTGTGTGAGGTTCTTGTTTCATTTTTCTGCAAATGGATCTCCAGTTTTGCCAGCACCATTTATTAAACAAACATTCTCTTCCCCATTTAATGGATTTTGGCCCTTTGTCA
>NW_006921756.1:4107660-4118045 GCF_000298275.1 Orycteropus afer afer
TTGTGTCCCTGGTAAGATTTATTCCCAAGTATTTTATTTTATTTTTGGTAGCTATTGTAAATTGTATTGATTTCCTTATTTCTTTTTCAGCAATCTGCTGGTGTAGAGGAATCCAACTGATTTTTGGATGTTGATCTTGTATCCTGCCATCTTATGGTGGTTTTTGTCTTAAAGTCAATTTTATAAAAATTAATATTGCCACTCCTGCTCTTTTATGGTTGTCATTTGCTTGATAAATCTTTTTCTAATCTTTGATTTTTAGTCTATTTTTGTCTTTGTCTCTGATTTGTGCTTCTTATAGATAGCATGTTGATGGGTTATGTTTTCTTATCCACTCTGCAACTCTCCATCTCTTGATCCATTGACATTCAGAGTAATTATCGACAAGTATGAATTTGTTGCTGTCATTTTGTTTTGCAGGCACTAGTTTCACATATATTAATTAGTTCAATCCACATAGAAAGCCTAGGAGGTAGGTACTATTATCTTCATTTTACAGATGAGGAAATGGAGGCACAGAGACATTAAATAAGTTGCCTAAAATCACACAGCTAAAAATTGTTAGAATCTGTCTCTTCTCTGGGCATAATGATGATAATTCTGAGATTATAGAATTTTGTGGTTCTAAGAGTCTAAGATTCAACCACTTTTAAAGTTCTGGTAGCCTAAAATTCCATTAGTTTGAAGATTCCAGAATTGTCAAATCCCAAGATTCTAAAATTTTTGGATTCCAGGTTGAAAAAGCAAATGTTTGCCATCTGTGAGGGTGTGGGTCAGGGAATGTGAGAGGGAATGACACAGCTTGAACCTTCAACCCTGCTCAGCTGTAGGCTCTAGCAGTTAAAGAAGGCTGCTGCCCCTTTAGGCACTGACTTCATTCCTCTGAAACTTGAAGCCTTTCTTGGCACTGGGAAGCCTTTAGTGGTAAGAGAGCAAGAGGGAGACCTTATTTCCCAATAATGCCTGCAGCATCCATGGAGAGGGGCCAGAATAAACACTGAGAATAGGACTTGAAGTACTTGAGAATGATAACATTCTCTGCACCCCACAGGCCCTCAAAGAAACCATATTGTTCTCTGATGCTGCCAAGGCCTAAGATGGAGGGGAGGTGGTGAAGGGATGGTGGAAAAAGGCTGATGTTTCTGTCAGGCCTGTTACCCTGGGCATTGTGTTTCTGTTGGAGCAGGGGACACATGGCTAGTGGCCCTAGAATAGCTAGATGCTCCTGGACCACAGGGAAGCCATCCAAGGCCTGGAAGCAGGGTTGGCCGATCATATTCTGAAGGCAATGATAAGAAGCCAGATCAGTGTTGACATGTGGATGTACTTAGAATCCTGGGAGATTGGGTGATGCCAAATGAAATGTCCTCAGGGAGATGATGGGCCCAGGGATTACTGACTCCAGTGGCCTCATTCTATAGATGGTTCATCCCCTTCTTATCTTGTTGAAATACTTATCTTCAAGGCCCAGCTCAAATGCTTTCTCCTCCAAGTAGCTTTCCTTCATTCCTCTCCTGTCTCTGAGGTGCTTTTGCCCACCTCTCTGAGAACTGAGAACATTTCATCTGTCCCTTTCTTTTACTACATGCCACTTTCTCTTTTAGGGTAATAATGATTGTTGCCATTTTTGTTCATGTACTAAGGGCCAGGAAATTCATATGCATTCTCTCTCCCTCTCTCTCTTTTTTAAATTTTTTCCTCACAGTCATGGTGTTCATTATATATGACAAAGAACAAAGGCAATCATCACAACATCATGATCGGTGGCAGGTCAATCCATCACTGATGTAGGTGGGACTACAGTAGCGTGGAAAGGACCATGCACACAATTGCAGGTTAAAAATTATTATAGGATTGGTTCTGGGTTTTAATTACCTGGCTATGTGGTAGACAGGCATGACTCACGATCATGTCACCCTTCAATTTAAATTATATAAACATATGCATTCTCTTATTTAATTTCCACAATAAGCCTCTTCCATAGATAAGGAAACTAAAGCCCTCAGATCACACACCTAGAAAGTTCCAGAGAAGAGATTCATACTTGAGTCTGACTTGCTCCAGCTTCCATGCCTGAGCCACTGGATTCCCACCTTCTTAAAGTTCACTTATCTTCAAGGACATAGCTCTTGCTTATGCTGCATGTTAAGTTTTCACCTATATATCTGTCCCTCCTTTGTTGGCAACTTTTCAAGGGCAGACTGACTCCTGCTTTGCTCTTTGAACTGTCCCCAGGGCCTGGTCTGAAGAAAGTTGTTCTGGATTGAATTGTGCACCAGCCCCACCACCACCAAAAAAAGGACATACTGAAATCCCAACACCCAGTACTTGAAATTTCGACCTTGTTTGGAAATAAGGTCTTTGAAGATATTATCAGTTAGCATGAGATCATGCAGTAGTGGGTGGGCCCTAATCCCATCTGAGTAGTGTCCTTATAAATAAGAAGAGACACAGAGAGACAACCATCTGTAAACCAAGGAACATCTGGATCTTACCCTGGAGCTGACAGGGAGAGCATGGCCTGCTGAAACCCTGATTTCAGACTCTTAGCTTCCAGAACTATGAGATGATGAGCACCCATTCTGTAGTACTTTGCTACAGTGGCCCTAGGAAACCAATATAGAAGTGCTCAGCAAAAGCTGGATTAATGATGGGTGCCTGGATGAAGCCATACAATTGGAATATTTTAAGGATCCAATGAAGGACTCAGATGAATGTCCAGGGTGTTTATGCTCTCTGTTCTTCTGGGGAAGAGTTCCTTGGAAGAGAGGAGGTGAGTTAGCCCTTTAGAGATGGGATAAGAGAAGTCAGAAGTAGAAATGGGGAGGGGGCAGGGTGGTTGGGGGGTGGGATAGGGCAGAGGGAACTGGCAAGAGCCAAAGAGGAGCTTGCTCAGCTAGAGTGGAGCCTCTTGATGCTGAAATTTAGAGCCATAAGCTACAGCTGGAAAGACCCTGGGGCTTCGCTGGAAAGGCACTGGGGGTCCATAGTTGATTCTTGGGTGGGAGAGTGATGGAGAGTCCCAGGGCAGTCCAGGAGGAACTTCATTAGACTTTGTTTCCAACCTTTCTCAAGGCATTTGTCTCTGTTTTCAGTGATAAGGAGCTTGCCACCTCCCAAGGCAGCCAGAGAAATTCACTGATACTTGTACTGTTTGTTTCCTCTTAGGTGGGTAAGTCAGAGTCATAAGGGCCAGCAAGGTAGGCAGAGATCTGTGGCCCATGGGTGCCTCACATCCTAACTGGAGGATGATCTTATGGTGTTTCCCAGAGGAATTCCTGGGATAGAGGCATCTGGAGCTGAAGGGCTAGAGGAAGGTCAAGGAGCCCATTCTGGTTGTGGTGAGGCCATTTAATTTCTCACTGCTGACTGGCTAGTAAGTAGTATGTGTAATGAGCACAGTGCTGGGAACAAGGTTACCAATTGCCCTGTCTTCTGACCAATTGTGGGTAACACACGTCACAGGTTCCAAGCTCATTTAAATGCAGCGAAGTGTGCATGTAAGGGCTCAAACTTTGGGATCAGAGACCAGGGCCCAAATTCTCAGCTTCACCACCAACCAGCTAGGTGACTTTACAGAAATGACTTAATCATTCCAAACCTCAGTTTCTGGTTTTTGCATGTGTAAAATAGGAATAAAGACATATTTCTTGGGGTTGTAAAGCAATAGGCCTGCTGAGAGTGCTTGGTAAATGATGGCCACTCCTACTATCTTGTCCTTGTCCCATCCTCCTACTTCTTGCCTCACCACTTGAGGGTCTCAGGTCCTCTTATAATGCAGTCATAGTCCATGTACTCAAACCTCCAAGCAACCTCAAGCCTCCATCTGACTCTAGCTTGTTCTCGGGCTGCAGACTGGCTGTCTGGCTGCCTTATGGTCTATGTTTCTGGTTTGGGACCTGGAACCTGGGCTAACTCCCCAAATTGTCTGATGCCCTGCTTTTCTGATTCCAAGGCTCATAAGCCCTTGCTTTCCTCTCAGTCACACCCTCTCCTTTCTTCTCCCTTCCATCTCTGCTCCAGCAGCAACAGAACATTACTCAGTCCCCTCAGTGTGATTCCACTTGCTTTCCTGCCTCACACTTTCCTTTCTCACATGCCTGGTCCTGCTTGGAACACCCTCCTTCTCACTCTCCACCCAGATCCCTCTCACCTTTTCTTTGGGTTAGGGTGTTACCTTCTTGAGATCTGGATGGTTTGGGTGTTATATCTATTTCCCTGGGCTGCAAGGTGGTATTGGGTGAGTGTATTTAAAAGACATAGAAAAGAAGAGACATCTTTAAATGTCCCAGTAGGAGGCAGGTGACATCATCCATCCATCCATGCATCCATGCATCCATCCATCCATCCATTCAATAAACAGTCACAGAGCTCACACTCTTGGTAGGACCTGTGCCAGGTCCTGGAACACAAAAGGTGAGACAGTATAGTATAGACTTAAGAGCAGAGATTTTGGTGTTCACTTGACTGAAGTGTGAGTTCTGATTCTGCACTTACTAAATGTGTGACCTTAGACAACTTATCTAACCTCTCTGAGATTTAGTTTGTATACATGTAAAATAGGGGGGAAGCATGGACCTTGTCTCATCAGATTGATGTGAAGATGAATGGAGGTAATACACTTTAAGTGATTAGCTGAGCTCAGCGCAGGGCTTAGGGACATAACTGAAGAGTTTCAGCGTAATGCCTGAAGAGGAAGATGAAGATGACAGTCTCTGTGTCCTTGTGAGTCTCTGGATCTGGTTGTACGAATTGGTCTGTAAATAGAAATAATAATCAGGGGATGGTGGGAGCTCTTCTTCCTGAAGGACTATTACCGGCTCAGGAGGTGGGTATCTTTATCTCAGCTAGGACTGCACGGCCCAGGATTTGAAGCAATGTTATTACACCTGACAGTTGTTCATGTACCAAGAAGTCTATAGGTAGGTGGGAACTCAGTAATAATAATCACAGTCCCAGCACCCTACAGTTTGAAAATCTTTGCCTTTCTTCCTTTGTTTAACACATTTTTCACTTCAAATTCTTTACAAACCTTGGGAAGCTAAATACACATGCATTTTCATGAACATTAGCCAGAAGAGGAAACAGGTCTAGGAAGAAGGAGTAACTTGCCCAAGGTCCCAAGAAGCCCAGGGCAGAGTCCTGACTCCCAGGTAGGCCTTTTTGTCCTGCACCCTAGGCAGGGTCTTCTTGGCAGACACATGTGATCACCTCAGTTTTCTGGAGAGCTGCCAGGTGTTGGATATGCAGGATCAGCAGCCTGTAGGTTAATTCTCCACTGTCTGGTTACCATCTTCCATTTTGAGGATTTTTCTCTACCCCTCATCTCAGCACAAGCTCAGGAAGAAGTCTGTCTGAGGGGGAGGTTTTGTGTAGGAAACAGCTGGTTAAGTGGGGACTTCAATGTCTTCAGCACACGAGGTGTAAAAGATAATGGGATTGGGGGCTGGGGAGGCTTAAAGGGGTTCTCTTTGTGGGGAGAGCATGTAAGCACAGAGGTCATAGGGTACTAAGGAGGGTGGTGATCAAAAACCATGGGTTGAAGATGAGGGAGGACTTACCTCTGTCTACTTAACATCTCTGTTCTTCTTTCTCGGTCTTAAAATGGGAATAATCACAATTTTACCTGTATTACTTTACTAAGGCTGCAATAACAAAATATCACAAACTGAGTGGCTTATAAGAACAGAAATTTATTGTTTTACAGTTCTTGAGGCTGAGAATCTGAGATCAGGGTGTCAGTCACATTGATTCCTTCTGAGGCTTTGAGGGAGAATCTGTTCCTTGCCTTTCTCCTAGCTTCTGGTAGCTTTGGTCATTCCTTGGCTTGCATCCTGCCTCTGTCTTACCCTCTGCCTCTCTTGTCTTTTAAAAGGATACCAATCATATAGGATTAGGACCCAACATATTCCAGTATGACCTCATGTTAACCTAACTGATAACATCTTCAAACACCCTATTTGCAAGGAGGGTCACATTCATAGGCATAGGGCTTAGGGCTTCAACATACCTTTTTTTGGGGGACATAATTCAATCCATTACAGTATCTACCTCATTGAGTTGTCAAGAGAAGTAAATGAAGTAATACATATAAAGTACCTGGAACAGCACCTTAAACATTCAGCAAACATTAGGTATTATCATGATTTGCTATCTCCTGGCCAGGATGGAAGCAGATAGACCTTTTATAATTGGATCTTCCTCTTCTTGGGGAACTCCACAACTCAAGGGTTATTTGGGAGGGCCAAGTGTACCCATACCCATACCTCCACATGCCAGAGCTGAAGAGGGAAGAAGACAGATTTGAGGACCCAGTGTGGTGCTGCAGGGGCTGCTGGCTCACAGCCGCATGCCCGGCTGCTCCCCAGTGATAAATCATGAACATGTTTTTAATGATGATTTAGAGCTATTGGCTGCATGCCCATCCTGGAAGGGCCATCTCAGCTCTTGTCAAACCATGGTAGATTGGAGGGAAGCATCCACATCATTTACTGAGGGTGGCTTCTTTTATTCCATTATTTTCATAATAGACTCACTGACAAAATATTGTTTTTGGCCCCAGCCTGGACCCTCTGTTTGTGTTCACAGTTAACAGGCTGTCCTGGCCAGGGAACTGCAAGCTTCCCATCAAGGAGAATCAGGGCACAGGGGCTCAGCTGTTTCATGTCCACCAGAGTGTTCCTTGCAGAGTCAGGAAGCAGGGAGAGCATCTCGAGTGGCTAGACATACTCCTGGATTTGTTGTTATTGTTAGGTATCATCGAGTTGGCTCCAACTCATAGTGACCCTATGTACAACAGTATGCAACACTGTCCAGTGCTCCACCAGCCTCACAATCCTCGCTATACCTGAGCCTATCCTTGTAGTCACTCTGTCAATCCATCTCATTGAGGACTCTCCTTTTTTGCTGAATCTCCACTTTACCAAGCATGATATCCTTCTCCAGGGAATGGTTCCTTCTGACAACATGACCAAAGTAGGCGAGACCAAGTCTGGCCATTCTTGCTTCCAAGGAGCATTCCGGGTGCACTTCTTGCAGGACAGATTTGTTTTGTTTTCTGGCAGTCCATGGTACTTTCAGTATTTGTCACCAACACCACAACTCAAAAGCATCAACTTTTCTTTGGTCTTCCTTATTCATTGTCCAGCTTTCATATGCATATGAGGAGATTGAAAATACCATGGCTTGGGTTAGGCATACCTTAGTCTTCAGAGACATCACTTTTCCTAGATTCATACTTTGTACATTCTATGTTCTGATTAGGAACTCTGGTGGCACAGTGCCTAAGGCATTTGACTGCTATCCAGAAGGCTGGTGGTTGAAACCCACCAACCACTCCTCAGAAGGAAGATTGGACAATCTACAGATGATGCCTCAGAAACGCAAGGAGGGGTTGCTGTGTTCTGATTATTAATGGATGTTTGCCACTGTTTCTTCCCACTTTGAGTCATGCCACATCAGCAAATAGAGGTCCTGAAAACTTTACTCCATCCATGTCATTAAAGTTGACTCTAATTTGAGGAGGCAGCTCTTCCCTAGTCATATTTTGAGTGCCTTCTGACCTGAGGGGCTCATCTTCTGGCACCGTATCAGACAGCATTTCAGGGTTATTCATAACATTTTGTAGTAATATATCAGAGTGTTTCACTGCTATTCTTAAGGTTTTCACTGGCCAATTCTTTGAGAAGTGGATGGCCCCTTTCCTGTGAGTCTGTTTTAGTCTGGAAGCTCCACTGAAACCTGCCCACCATGGGTGACCCTGCTAGCATTTGAAATACCAGTGGCATAGCCTCCAGCCTCACAGTAACACACAAGCCCCCACAACAAACTGACAAATGAGTGGGGACTCCTGCATTAAGTGAATTACATAGCTGTGGTAGTTAAGTTTGTGTGTCAACTTGGCTAGGCCTGGTTGAGTGGCTGGGCAGCTGGTGGTAGTATTCCCCATGATGAGACTGGTAACCAACTCCATGGTGGAATCTATTGGAGCAGCTGAGTAGCTGCTTTGGGTATGTGGTCTGCTTCCCATATATAAGAAACAGCTTTGGGAGTGGTCTCTAGCTTATGGCATGCTTGAATCCTGCATGTAGCTGTGCCATTGTTCAGCAGCCTACCTTGCTCTGCTGATCTTGGGACTTTCAATGGGCTTAAATGAATGGCCTGCCAAGTGGTTTGGTAACAATGGGACTGTGACTTTTTACTTGTCAACCCTGGGTTTGTCAACCTCAGCAGCCAGCAGCTGTCTGAGGGAAGAAAAGCCTCTTGCTCCAGTGGGCCAGGAGCAGGAGGCAGAGATGAAGCCTAAGGTTGAGGGGTTTTCACCCAGCCCCTAGAGCCTACCACTTTGAACTCAGACTTAAAGCCTCCAAACTGTAAGAGAATAAACTCCTATTTGTTCAAGCTTTCCACATTTGTGGTATATTCTTGTCAGAGCAGTACTAGGTAGCCAGAACAATAGCTGAGTCTGAGCTTCACTCTATTCAGTGCTGAGGGGAGAGAAATAAAGCAGAAGAGGAGTTGTTGTTAGATATCATTGAATTGGTCCCTAACTCGTGACTACCCTATGCACGATGGGATTGACCACTGTGATCTATAGAATTTTCATTGGCTGGTTGTTGGAAGTAGATAACCAAGTCTGGAAGCTTCACTGAAGCCTGTTAAGCATCATAGCACCATGCAGTCCTCCACTGACAGACGGGTGATCACTGTGCTTGAGGAGCATTGGCTGGAAATTCAATCTAGGTCTCCCTCAAAACAAAACAAAACAAAACAATGCCCAAACTCACTACCATCGAGTAGATTCTGACTCATAGCTACCCCCTTTGGGTTTCCAGGTGGTAAATCTTTACAGACATAGATTGCCCAGTCTTCTGTCTGTAGAGTGGTGGTGGGTTTGAATCGCCAACCTTCTGGTTAATGGTCAAATGCCTTAGGCACTACACCACCAGAGCTCCTTGGTCTTCCTTATGGAAGATGAGAATTCTACCACTGAATCACCACTGGCCCAGAGGGAAAAGGGGGTTATGTACCCTTCCAAGTTATCCTTTTGTTCATTTAGCAAGCATTTACTTTCAGTACACATATTTGGCATTATTCTCCCCTACACATACTGCTAGAGCCAGAAGGGCTTTTGAGGACCATCTAGGACAGTGATTGTCAAACATTGCTTCATGGAAGATGAGGTTTCCTCAGAAAGAATACTAACTGGGAATCAAGGTGGGGATGGAATATAAAGGAGTGGAGCTCTGTCCTCCCATCTCATCTTCAGCCCAAGCAACACTGATTTAATGTTGCTTTTACAATGGGGTTCTTTGTAATGTTTTGCTTGAGAAAAATCTCTGGTTAAAAGGAAAGTTTGAATGGCACCAACTTATTACCTTATTGTGCAGACTGGGAAACTGAAGCCCAGAAAGAGGATACAGAGACGTTTGCCAAGTAAGGACCCAGCTCTTCTGGCCCCTAGAGGAGTCCCTACTATTGTGAGGAGCTGGAGCAATCAAACAGCAAGAGAGATTGGTCCTAAATTTGCAGATGGTGCTCCAGGTCATGAACTTTCTCATGTTTAGGGTGTGGGACCCTAAAAACATGCACCCTCCCAGGACTGCTGATTTTCTTCAGCTCAGTTAAAATGGTCTCCACTGGTGTTCAGCAATTGGAGAGGGTTCAGCCGTCCCTGCCCAACTCTGAAGGATAGCTTCCTAAAAACTCCCTAGGAGGAAGATTCAAGGTTTAGGACCTTCAAACCTACTAGGGAAAACAGCTCTGGGAAAGTGCATCTACCAGGTGAATTCCTAGGAGGAGAGAGACAGCACATTCAGGCTGACTTATGAAGGTGAGTCTTCTAAAGTGTGAGACAGGGCTTGAGAAGAGCAACAAGGCAGGGTGTAGTGTTCCTGGAGCTGGTAACATCAGGAAGCTATTACTACCCAGAGTCCTGCTGAAGCAAAGGCAGGGGGCAGCTACTGAAACCTGCCTGGAAAGATTGCTTTAGGGAAGGGACTGTCTGGTGGAAACTGTGGTTTTCCTGTTACAGGGATGGGATCAACTCTGGCTGATCCAGCAGGACAGAAGCTAGTAGAATAAATACCCTGGCCTCTCTCCTCCCTCCCTTGGACTCTTACCAGGCCTCCATTGTCTGAGCTCTTCCAGTAGCTGAAGATGCGGGGAACATATTCATGTGGTCCTCACAGAGCAGCCGTCTGGGCACAGAGCGGGGGGAATCTGAGCGGGGAGTGGATATGCAATGGCAATGAAGATAGGAGCTCAAGATCTAGCTGCTGAAGGTCTCAGAGCTGCTTGTTGTTGTTGTTGTTATGTGCCGTCGAGTCGGCCCCGACTCATAGCGACCCCTCCTTGGGTTTCCGAGGCAGTATCACTACGGAAGT
>NW_006921756.1:4118410-4125653 GCF_000298275.1 Orycteropus afer afer
GTTCCTCCCAAAGCACCCACCACCTCTCTTCTGGGTTCAATAATTCACTGCAGTGGCCACACAGAACTCACAGATTATGGGGTTTATTAGGGAAGCACCAGGCCACCACTCAAGTTCAGGAAGAATGCTCAGTCTCCCAGCCTGCCGTCTCTCAGCCAAGTCTCTCACAGTCTCTCCCCCAGCAGTGCATGTCCTGCATGTCTTACTCAGCAATGCATCTCTTGTGTCTCCCAGTAGCATGTGTCTCTTTCAGGAGCGTGTGTCTCTTTCAGCAGCATGTTTTCCTCAGCCAGCAATCAAGAGAGAGTTCTGTCTCTAGGAGGCCTCCTTTTGAGCTTGGCAGAGTAGCCAAACCAACCAATCATAACAACAGAATTGTAAGCACCTGAGAGTGAGCCTCCCATAACATTGTGTTGTGCCACACCCAACAGAAATAACCCAGGTAGATAACATTTACAATCAGGAGCTCCTCAGTTGCTCATTCCACCACTGAGTTTACAATGACTTATGGGTAGAAAAGCCATACTAAGTAATTTACTACACTGCATGTGTAAATGACAATGGGAAGAAAGCCTAATGACTTTCTGTTTCCTGTCCCTTGCTCCCTAGCAACTTCTACTCAGTGATTTGATTGTGAATTTGTTTTGCTTTGTGGCAGATGATACACATACTGACAGGTGCTCCCCTACCTTCCCAGTGCTGGATTCTCCATCCGAATAGCCTGTGCTGTTCTGATTTCACAACTTGAGACTCCCTGACTTCTGCCTGCTTCATCCTCCACCCTCACAGAGATACAGAGTAATTTGAATGTTGGAGAAGGAACCAGCTATGAGTGGTATTTATTCAACCTTCCTAGCAGAGCTGAACAGGTATTTCTTAACTCCTCTCACCAGTACCTGGGCTAGGGAGTCTTAGCTCTACCCATGTGACTTCTTCTAAAGCATTTCCATCAACTCATGCATGCACATCTCACTCTCTCTCCCCCTCTGTCTTATATTTTAGGCTCAGTTCATCCACTTCAGAGCTCCCCTCCTCACCTTCTAGTACCTTGCTGCCCGTGCTGGCCTGTGTCCCTGAGACTATGGGTCATTTTTGACTGTCTGTGTTGGGGGGGGGGGACCTCAAGGGGATTGTAAATCTCTCTTCCTGTTTTTTTTTTTTTTTGGGGGGGGTTGTTTTTGTGTGCTCAGGTGGGCAGCAGGCACTGCTAAGAGACAGGATCCCTGTGTCCCATCCATTCTCACCTTTTGTCTATGCAATAAAAATTGTTGTGTGCCTACAACTTTCTGGGAACTTTTCTCACATTTATAAACCCATTTAATTACCACAGCAACCCTGTTCAGTGGACATTTTAACTGTTCTGCAGAGACACCTCGCTGCCTATCAAAGGGCTAGAACTTGAGCTGAGGTATTCTAGTCTGCCTCCAAAGCTTTTTCCAACTGATTCTTTTCCCACCTAATTCAGGAGATAGTGACTTTCTAGTCATTGGAAACATGTAAACAGAGGCTGAATGGCCACTTGTTATGGAGAGAGCCCTGGGGTTGGCTGCTTCCTTCCTGCTCTGCTATGCTAAGATTCTGGAAGTCTCAGATGTGATGCAAATATTCTCTGATTGACATATGCCTCCTGAAAGTATAGGTTGGGGTGGGTGCCTCAGTGGGGTCTGGTCCTATGGGGTGGCAGGAATCCTGTGTTGCAAGGCAGGGGGAGGTTGTGGGAAAAGAATGATGCACTAGTGAGAGGGCATTTGTCAGGTAGCGAGTTCATGTCTCTCTTTCCTGCTCTTGCTGGTTCTTCCTTGCTAGCCTCTGAGTTCCAAGGAAGGGCAATATTTAAAAATACCTTTAGTTCTGAATAGCAGTGTCACTAGGTTTGCAATGTGTTCTTTACATATTGCCAAGAAACAAACCCAGGGTAGGGAGCAGGAATGCTGGGCTTAAGTCCTGTTTCTGTTGCAAGTTTGTGGTATAACTTTGTGCAAGTTTCCCATCTGTTACTTGAGAGGCTGGGAACGCTCACTGCTGAGGACCCTTTGGATTCTAATGTTCAGTTCTCTGGGAAGAGAAGCAGGCTGGTATATGTGTTGAGCTAGCAGCTGCAGTTTGGAGGTCTGCAGTGAAGGCAGATTGTGGTGGGCAGTGACTCAGTTTTCTCCTTCTCTTGCCAGCCCATATACTCCTTCCACCCCATGCACCCCTCTTCCAAAGACTTACTTTACCCAGTTACTTCTCAGAAGAAGAGGTGGTTCCAGAGAAGGAGGAGGGCTGACTGGGATGGAGGTGGGGTTTCTTTATCTGAGTAGCAACAACAAAGAAAAGACTCATCCTGAATGCTCCAAGACTGAGAGACAGTCAGAGTCAAGCCCTTTGTAGATCCTGCAGAACCATCCAGCTGGCATAGCCATGCTGCATGCTGCTAGTGACTGGGGAATAACTCTACCAGACTGCTAAGTGGCAAACAAGACTGTGATGTTGGAGCACATGGTGTTTGTATCAGTTACCTATTGCTCTTTAACTAATCACTCCCAAACTTAGTGGCTTGTGACAACACCCATGTATAAAGCTAGGCTGGGCTCAGCCACTTGGTTCTTCTAGTAGTCTCAGCTGGCCATATGCAATGTGGTAGTCAGACTCCTAGATGATCCCCTATGATTTCTGCCTACTACTGGTATTCACATCCTTGTGTGGTCCTCTCCAACACTGTACTGAGGTTGGTCTGTGTGATCCAGTAGAAGTGATGGGATACCATTTCTGAGATTAGATTATAAAAGACTACCTTATATCTTGGGAACTCTCACTCATTTAAGTTTGCTCTCTCTTCTGGATCACTCACTCTGTGGGAAGCCAGCTGCCATGTTGGGAGAAGTCGTATAGAGATGCCCACATGGTAAGGACCTAAAGCCTCTGGCTAATAGAGGAACTGAGGTCTGCCAATAACCACATGAATGAGCAGATTCTCTAGTCTCAGATGAGCCTTGAAATGATCAGCCTAGCCCACAGCTTAACTGCAACCTCTTGGGATAATCTTGAGCCAGAACCATTCAGCTAAGTTGCTCCCAGATTTCTGGTCTTAGGAAACAATATGAGATATTAAGTATTGTTTTAAGCTGCTTTGGGGATGATTTGTTATACATGGATAAATAACTAAAATCCTCATGCTTCTATGTTCACATGGCAGTAATAATCTTACTTACATGTCTGGCTGTTGTCTGGCTGATGGCTGGGGAAACAAGGGTACCTGGAGCACATGTCTCTCATCATCCAGCAGCCTAGCCTGGGATTCTTCACATGGTGGCAGTCACAGGGGTCCCAAAGCTGTAACCAATTTTTATGCTTCTGCTTGAATCATGTTTGCTAATGAGAAAGCCAATTACATGGACATCTCAAGTTCAAGGGTGAAGAAATAGACTCCATTACTTGATGGAAAGGGAAGAATTTATGGCTACTTTTGCAACTATAGAACCCAAGGCTCATATACAAGTTCTCATCATCCTATACACCCCTTCCTTATATACTTCTTTACTCTTGAACAACCCCTTTTTGTTGGACTTTGAATCTAAATCAGTAAACATTTATTGAGCACCTATTGTGTGTCAAGTGTTTTCACAATCATGGCCTCAATTAATGCCTAAAAACAGCCCTTGCAAGGTAACTTACCTCATGGATGAGGATGAAGGCTCAGAAAGACAAGGTGATGGCCTAAATTCATAAAGCTGATAAGTGGTAGAGCCTGGATTAGGAACTCCAAGTTTGTTATTAGTTCTACTTTCCCTCTCAAGATGCCCAGAACTTTCCATCTAACCTGGTGTTTTCAGGCATTCACAGGCAGAATATGTGGAGGCTGGTTCCTGTCCTGGGGCTGCTGGTTGGGGCTGAAGGTAGATCTGTCTAGGGTAGTAGGTTGGGGCAGAATGAAAACACTCTAGGGGGCAATAAAGGACAAGATGCCTTCTCATTGCTATCTCATGCTCCATTTCCTCCCTGCTTGGTTGTGTCTGTCCTCACAGAAAAGAGATACAGCACATCAGTAAAAATAACTTTTGTCTTCAGGCACAAAGAAGCCAGGAGTGGGGGAAGAGAGAGAGAGAAGGAAAAGGAGAAAGAAGATGAAAGAAGGAAAAGGAGGAGGAAGAATAGAAGGAGGAAGAGAAAGAAGAAGCAGAAGGGAAAAAAGAGAGGAATAAGGAGGCATCAGGATTGGAGGACAGCTCATTAACAACCTGCGATATGCAGATGATACAACTTTGCTTGCTGAAAGTGAGGATGACTTGAAGCACTTACTGATTAAAGACTACGGTCTGCAGTATGGACTACACCTCAACATAAAGAAAACAAAAATCCTCACAACTAGACCAACAAGCAGCATCACAATAAATGGAGAAACATTTAAAGTTCTCAAAGATTTCATATTACTTGGTTTCACAATCAACACCAGTGGAAGCAGTAGTCAAGACATCAGATGACATATTGCACTGGGCAAATCTGCCACAAAATCTCTTTAAACTGAAGAGCAATGATGTCTCCTGGAAGACTAAGGTGCACCTAAACCCAGCCATGGTGTTTTCAATCACCTCATATGCATGTGAAAGCTGGACAATGAATAAGGAAGACTGAAGAAGAGCTGATGCTTTTGAGTTGTGGTGTTGGTGAAGAATACTGAAAGTACCATGGACTGCCAAAAGAACTAACAAATCTGTCCTGGAAGAAGTGCAGCTGGAATGTTCCTTGGAAGCGAGAATGACCAGACTTCATCTCACCTACTTTGGTCATGTTTTCAGAAGGGACTATTTCCTGGAGAAGGATGTCATGCTTGGTAAAGCGGAGGGTCAGTGGAAAAGGGGAAGGTCCTCAACAAGATGGATTGACACAGTGGCTTTAATGATGGGCTCAGGTATAGCAAGGATCATGAAGCTGGCCCAGGACCAGTCAGTGTTTTGTTCTCTTGTACATAGGGTCACTATGAGTTGGAGACGACTCGATAGCAACTAATAATAACAACAAGGAGGCAAGCATAGATGGATAGTGTATCAGTTCTTTGAAATACCATAACAAATTATCACAAAGTGGGTGGCTTAAAAGAACTGAAATTTATTCTCTCATAGTTCTGGTGGCTTTTAGTCTGTATTAAAGGTGTTGGCAGTATTCGTTCCTTCCGGATGCTCTAAGGGAGAGTCTGCCCCATACCTTTTTCCTAGTTTAGGTGGTTGTTGGCAATCCTTGGCTTATAGAGCATTACCCCAATCTCTACACATGACATTATTCCCCGTGTGTCTCTGTGTCCCTCTGTCTTCACATAGCTTTCTTAAAAAGACATTAAACAAATGTAGTAGTTAAGGTTATATGTCAAATTGGCTGGGCTTGGTTTTGAGTGACTGGGCAGCTGGTGGTAGTTATTCCCCATGATGAGACTGACAATCAACTCCATAGTGGGATCTGCCACAAGCAGCTGAGTAGCTGCTTTAGGAATGTGGTTTACTTCCTGTATATAAGAAGCAGCTTTGGGAATGGTCTCTAGCTTTTGACATGCTTGAACCCTGTATATAGCCAAGTCTTCATTCAGCAGCCTGCTGTGCTCTGCCAATCTTGGGATTTTTAATGGACTTAAATCAATGGCCTGACATGTGGTTTGGTAATATTGGGGCTGTGCCATTTTATTTGTTGACCTTGGGCTCGTTAGCCTTAGCAGCCAGTAGCTGCCTGAATGAAGAGATGCCTCTAGCTTCAGTGGGCCAGGTGCAAGAGGCAGAGCTGAAGCCCAAGGTGGAGGGGCTTTCACACAGCCCCTAAAGCCTGGACCTGGAACTCGAACTTTTAACCTCCAAAACTGTAAGAATAAACTCCTGTTTGTTAAAGCCATCCCATTTGTGCTATTTCTGCTAGAGTGGCACAAAGTAACAAAAACAGAATATGGTACTAAGAGAGTGGGGTGCTGCTCTGACCTAAAATGTGGAAACAGGAATGGAGTGCATCCTTGATCAGAGACAATGGCAGAGAGATACCGGCAGAAAGACGGCAGCAGCAGAGCCGAGAGACCAGCATTAGACAGCAACAGGTTTACTGGTCCATGGAGGAGAAAGTTGCATTCCATTGGGTAGGCAGCTTCCTGGTAGAGTGGGTTGCTTTCAGACATTAATTGATAGAAGAGACTGGCATGAGATGAAGTAGCAGGTTGGACAGCCCATGGAGCAAGAAACCTAAGTGTCCTTTGGGCAGGAAGATTCCTGGTCAAGTGGGTTGCCCTCAGGCATTAACTGGCAGAAAGACCAAGGAAACTGGAAGCAGAGCTGCCTCAGCCTCAAGGGTAGGACCATGGCCACTGGGAGTGGAACCAGTACAGCCTCCTAGGATTCAAAGAGTTAGACCTTCACCAACTTGGTTCTGGAGTGTGGGGCTGCTAGTTCATGTGAGCCAATGAGATGGAGCCATAGCTGCTGCCCAAGAGTGAGTGGGCAGAGCTGCCATGCCCAAGAGATAGAGGAATGGGGCCTGCCAGGCCAAAGAGGTGAGTGAGTTCATCACTCAGAGGAACTAGGGGACTGGAGCCACCCAGTGAAGGAGATCTGTATGGATGCTACCTAATGAAGATCTGTACAGGTCTGAAGATGACAAGGGATGGAATTGTAGTAGTTAAAGTTGTGTGTCAGCTTGGCTGGGCCTCAAACCCACCAGCCACTCCTCGGAAGGAAGGTTGGGCAATCTATTTCCATAGTGATACCACCTTGAAAACCCAAGGAAGGGGTCGCCATGAGTCAGATACAACTTGACAGCAGTGGGTTTGGTTTGGCTTGGTTGAGTGGCTGGACAACTGGAGGTAGTTATTCCCCATGATGAGACTGGCAATCAACTCCAATGTGGAGTCTACTAGCAGCTGAATAGCTGCTTTAGGGATATAGTCAGCTTCCCATATGTAAGAAACATCTTTGAGGAAGTTCTCCAGCTGAGGGCATGCTTGAACCCTGCATATAGCCAAGTCATTGTTCTGCAGCCTGCTGCCATGGTGCCCTGCTGATCTTGGGACTTTTAATGGAATTGAGTTAATGGCCTGCCATGTAGTTTGGTAATATTGGGACCGTTGTGCCTTTTTACTTATTGAACTTGGGTTTGTCAGTCTCAGAAGCTACCAGCTGCCTGAGTGAAGAGATGCCTATAGCTTCAGTGGGCTGGGAGCAAGAGGGAGAGCTGAAGCCCAAGGTTAAGGGGCTTTCACCCAGCCCCTAGAGCCTGGCACCTAGAACTCAGTCTA